>NC_133362.1:14896908-14944408 GCF_049309525.1 Garra rufa
CTATGGGAAACGCCCCCAGGCGTGATAGACTATGGAAGCACCAATTACACCACGTCTGTCCGGAGGATAGACCAATCACAGCTCATACAAGGAGCCCACCCCTCTCCCTATATATACAGCTGTGATCCCCAAAAACGGCATTCTAAGCACGCTCTTCCCCCGTGTTATGCGAGAAGGGAAGCCTGGTGAGATACCTCGCTCTGTTCTCAGAGAACCGGGGTTACGCAAGTAACCTAATGTTCTCTTTCAAACAATCGCTCGGTATCTCACTATGGGAATGATATAGCCAACTCCCGTAACGCATGCTTTCCGAAGCCGCCTGAACAGACTCGAAAAGGGAAGACAAGACTTTAGTCCTCCAAAGAGCCAACTCTAAGAACTGCATGAGCCAATGAAGGCACAGTGACATCAAGACGGTAAAATCTGATAAATGTATGGGGTGAAGCCCAACTAGCCGCCGCACAAATATCTCCCACTGAAATCCCCTTGAACAGGGCCCATGAGGTAGAAATACCTCGTGTGGAATGTGCATGAAGGCCCTCTGGGGCCTGAAGACCCATAGATGTATAGGCTAGTTCGATCGCCTCGACCATCCAATGGGAGAGGCGCTGCGAGGAGATCGGCTTACCCTTACAATGAGTGGCCCATGAAACCAATAATTGATCATTTTTCCTGAACGACTGTGTCCTGTTTACATAAAAGCGTAACGCTCGTACAGGACACAAAGTGTGCAATTTCCTCTCCTCCTCTGAAGAAAATGGAGGAGGGTAGAAAGCACGTAACTCCAAAGCAGAGCAGTTATAAGCTGAATCACTGACTTTGGGAACAAAAGCTGGGTTTGGCAGCAGTGTAACTTTGCTGTCATCCGGACTAAATTTTAGACATGTTTGATGAACCGACAAGGCATGTAACTCCCCCACTCGCTTAGCTGAGGCTAAAGCAAGTAGTAAGACCGTTTTCAATGATAGGAACTTAATATGAACACTTTCCAGAGGCTCAAACGGGGTCTGAGTCAAAGCATTCAAGACCATAGACAAATCCCATGATGGGACCAGTCGCTTCGACACTGGTCTCAAACGCCTCACCCCCTTCATAAAACGGCCTATAAGAGGGTGCCGGCCCACTGAAACTCCTTCGAAGCCCACATGACAGGCTGAAATTGCAGCCAGGTAAACCTTAATGGTAGAGAACGCTCTCCCATTGTTCAGTAAGCTTTGCAAGAAACAGAGAACCTCACTCACCGCACACTGAAAAGGAATAACTCCTTTACGAGTGCACCAGTCATCAAAGACCCGCTATTTCAAATCATACAGCGAGCGCGTTGATGGAGCTCTAGCACTCTGTATAGTATTTATGACCTCCTGGGGAAGTCCGAGTGCGTTTAGATTCAACCCTTCACGGGCCAGACCCAAAGATTCATCCGTTCCGGATGGGGGTGAAAAATTTGCCCCTCCGCTTGGGACAGCAGGTCCCGACGCAACGGGAGTTGCCAGGGCTCTCCCCAAAGGAGTTGGACAATCTCTGCCAGCCACAGCCTCCCTGGCCAATGAGGGGCTATCAGAAGGAGAGATAATCCGTTTTCTCTTATTCTGTCTAGGGTGGGAGAAATTAGACTCAGTGGTGGGAACGCGTATAGCAACACGTTCGGCCACGGGTGTGCCAGCGCATCCACACCCAAGGGTGCACTTTCGTCTCTGAGAGAGAAATACAGCGGACATTTTGCGTTTGCTCGCGAGGCGAATAGATCTACGGCAGCCCTGCCGTATATTTCCCAGATCTGATTCACCACCTGCGAGTGGAGTACCCATTCTCCATATAACAGGTTGCCCCTCGACAGGAGGTCCGCTCCCACATTCAGGACTCCCGGGACGTGCGTTGCGCGCAGCGAACTGAAATGCGCTGCGCTCCAGACAATCAGCTTGCGCGCTAGATTGTGCAGTTGCAACGAACGCGTTCCCCCTTGGCGATTGATATATGCCACCACTGTTGTGTTGTCTGTCCTGACTAGAACATGAAAACCCTCCAAGAATGGACGAAAATGTTTCAGCGCTAGAAAGACTGCCATTAACTCCAGCATGTTTATGTGAAGTCTGCGAAATTGAGGCGTCCAACGACCGTTTACCGATCTGCCCTGAAAAACAGCTCCCCATCCCATTAGGGATGCGTCCGTAGTCACTACTTTTCTCAGAGACACGCTCCCCATCAAGATTCCTGTCCGGAATACACAGGGGTTTCTCCACTGATGAAGCGCCATCACGCACTCCGTGGTAATTTTCACTCTGCGTGCGAGGTGCCGGCATGGGCACAGACGCTTCGCTGCAACCCAATGCTGGAAGCTCCTCATTTTCAGCGAGCCCAGCGGAACCACAGACAGAGACGAAGCCATCATGCCCATAAGGCGGAGACAGGTCCTGTACGAGACCAGGTTTCCCACGCGAAACTGGGCTAGGCACTGATAAAACGCCATTATCCTCCTTTTCGAGAGCATAGCGCGATATTCCACCGAGTCTATTCGCAAGCCTAGATACTCTATCTCCTGGGACGGGATCAGCTGGCTTTTGGCAAAGTTGATCCTGAACCCCAGATTCGTGAGATGAGACGTGAGCATCTCTATGTCTCGCTCCGCGCGCTCCCTCGAATGAGCGCAGATCAGATAATCGTCCAAATAAGCAGATATTCTGAGACCCCTGTGTCTCAGAGGAGATAATGCTGCTTCTATGCATCTGCTGAACACCCGTGGAGCGAGGCTGAGCCCGAACGGGAGAGTAACAAATTCGTACACTTCGTTCTGAAAGGAAAACCTGAGATATTTCCTGTGCGCCGGATAGATGCTTATATGAAAGTACGCATCCTTGAGATCGACCGTGGCAAACCAATCTCCCCGGCGGATTGAACGAGTGAGAGCCACGACTGTGAGCATCCTGAATTTGTACTCCCTTAAGTGCTTGTTTAGAGCACGTAGATCCAGTATCGGGCGCAGTCCCCCGTCTTTCTTTGGAATTAGAAAATAACGGGAGTAATAACCCCTCTGAGTTTCCCCCACTGGAACTCGTCTTATAGCTCTTTTCTCTAGAAGGGAGGATATTTCCGCTTCTAACACCCGAGCTGAATCCCCGTTGTGATGATATACAAAGAGGAGGAAGCAAATGCAGGTGAACAATGTTTATTGAAGTGAAACAGATGGTAAACTCAGTGCAATGATGATGAATGTCTCTCGGATGAATGGTGCAAGGGCTGATGGTCGATGACGGTGAAACGGCGTGAATAATCCAGAGAGGTGCGCGGAGGTGTCGTGACAAACAGTGAAGATCACACGAAGACACAGACAACATCCAGCGACGAAGACTCCAGAGACAGGCAGGGAAAACACAACACGAACGAGGTCCGGGGTGAATCATCTGACAGAGGAAGAGAGAATGAGGTGAGTATAAATAGACCGGGATGATGAGCTGCAGCTGGTGCGGGACTGATTGGCAGCTGCGCAGAGAGCGTGACGAACAACATAGACAAACTCACAATGCACGAGACATGAGAAGCCGGTTGATCACAGTACCGTGACACCCGTTTGCTGCAGACGCTATAACCCCGTTGAAAGGAGGGGGTTTTACAGCGAACTGAAGCCTGTAACCCCTGGTTACAGTCGTAAGGACCCACGGGTGCGGAGAACACTCTCTCCATGCCTCCTGATGAAGAGCCAGAGGGTTCGGATGAACCGATTCCATAGATGGAGCGCTGGCGCCATCTAGTGGACAGAGAGAAAAACGGCCATGATCTGTGTGGCTCAGAGACCGAATTATCTCTTGGTTCTTTGATATTATCATGTTTTTGTCTCCCTGCGCCCTCGGCATTGAGCCTGGATGCGACAGGGGTGTTTTTATTGACTGTGAACCCAGGGGCTGAAGTGCTTTGTGACAATACACTTGTGAACTTGTGCTTGAACTCCGCACACCACACTTGTTTGATGGTTGCGTTCTCAGCCCTTGAACATGTGGAATTGCTGTCAGCAATCCACGGAACTTTGTGTGTTGAGGGGAAACTGAACTGGCCTGAACACAACTTAGAACCGTTTCTCCGTCCAAAATCCACATCCTCCGCTTCTTCGCGGGTGGGAGAACAGACGTGGTGGACTCGGGAGAGGACATCGCAGAAAACCCTAGGTGCTGCCCGTCCCTCCCCTGCGGAGCCTGTGTCCTAGGTGTCCCTCTTCTTTTTGCTGGAAGGGTTAACGGACCTGGACTTTGCGGCCGCTGCCGCGAATGACTGCTTTCCCCACGGTTTAGCATTCGGAACAGCAGGGGGGCGGGCTGGCTGCTCGGTGCTCTGGGGTTTTGCAGTTCTGGACGCATTCAAAAACCTCCTGTTCTGTGTCGGAGGAACAGGCCGAGGGGGAACAGGAGGACGGGAAGCTCTTTTACGAGGCAGACAGATGTCGAACGCCTCACCCTCCTTCTTCTGGAGGTCGCACCTCTGTCTCATCGCCGCGACGGCCGGGCCGAACAGCCCAGTCGAGTCTACAGGAGCGTCAAGAAAATCCAGTTTCTCCCTGTCACCAATACTCGACAGATTTAACCACAGCGACCTCTCGCCCGCGACAGCGAGAGCCATGGAACGGCCGCTGCTTTGCACCGCACCACGTGAGGTGCGCAGATTGAGATCTGTAATGTTGCAGATCTCCTCCCAGACCGCCGGGTTTGGATTTCCGGCATCGAGCTGCGTGCCCAGCTCCTCCAATAATTCAGCTTGGTAAGCCATCAACAAGGACGTGACATTCAATGCCCTCACCGCTAACGCAGATGACTTATAAATCTTCTGGTACATGGAAGCGGTAAAGCGTTCCATTTTCCCAGGGAGGGAGGGGCTGGCCGATGAGAGAGTGGTCCGCCTGTTCGGATGCAGGTGGTGGGCCACTGACTGCTCGACCGTGGGAGGGTTAGAGAGCCCAAGCCCCTCCATTTCACTCACATCAAGAGACGAGTAGCCCTTGACGGGCACGCGATGAGAAAAAGGTTTATCCCATGAGCGCTTCATCTCTGCTATGCACGCCGGCAAAGCGGGGAGCAGTTGTTTTGCCGTGGGAAGGCGGGACGGGAGCCTTTTCCCGTCATAGATATCTCGTTTAACTCCCGGATCCCCAGGAGTTACGGGCCAAGGGATGTCAAGCTTAGCTGCTGCACGCTTACAGACCTCAACTAAGTCGCAATCCCCCACCGTCGATGCCATATCGCCACTTTGCACACTCACTGGCCTGGATGTTTGGGCTGCCGACAGGATAGCATCATCTTCCTCATCATCCGGCTCGTCTCGGAGGAGGCGAGCTAGCATCTCCTCATCCTCCTCTTCATCTCCCTCAACCTCATCGCCGCCCGCCAGCAGCTGCTGGTCGAAAAGCGGTGCAAACTCCGGAGACTCCGAATCCATTATATCTCCCCACGAAGAAAGATCACGCGGGGGAGAAGGTTGGGCCCCCTTAACGGAATGAGGGACAGCGGAGAGAACCGGATCGTCTTTGGAAGATGCCGCCACTCGAAGCCTTCTCTCTAGAATCCTGACCGGCATTACCCGACAGTGCGGGCAACTTTCCGCATCCGCCAGCGCAGCCTGAGCATGCTTTACGCCCATGCATGCGATACACATCGGATGCGGATCCCTGCCCGAGATCATAAATCCACATGCTGCCGGACATGAGCGCGAAGGGGCCTCCTTTCCCTTCTCCGCAGCGACTTTGGACACCGACATGGTGAGTCAAAATCTCCTAAACTCAGCTCGCCTTAACGCGTTAGCTAGGATAGGAAACACCACTAATAACAGTAATGCAAAGAGCTCAGTGACGAGCCGAAAATCCGCAACAGATTTTATAACCAGGCAAATAAAAACTCAGTAACGAGCAGAGAATCCGTAACAGATTTATTTGACTACACTGCGTTCGGCAACGTCGACCTTGACGGCACGTTTAGGAACTGAAGCAGCGCAGCCTAGGTGCTGATGGAAAGTCCTCACGGGGAAGAGAACAAGAATGCCGTTTTTGGGGATCACAGCTGTATATATAGGGAGAGGGGTGGGCTCCTTGTATGAGCTGTGATTGGTCTATCCTCCGGACAGATGTGGTGTAATTGGTGCTTCCGTAGTCTATCACGCCTGGGGGCGTTTCCCATAGTGAGATACCGAGCGATTGTTTGAAAGAGAACTTGCAGCGATTCCACTTGCGGTGAAACCGACCGCTGCTAAAAAAACAGGAGCTGAAGCAACCGCTACTCCTATTGGTGTAAACAAGGCATATTTGTAAAAACCTACTGGCTCAGATGAATCTAAATGACACTTAAAACAATTACATTATATTAACATTTGTACTGAGAACTTCTCGTCACGTTGAATAAATGTAACAAAAATCTACCTGCTCCTACACTAGCTGCAATCACTGTACCTAGAAGAAAACAAATACATATTTGTAATTAATAAATGAATATTAAAAATTCTGTAGTGTTAGCAGGTAGTTACACTTACATAATTCCATTTTAAGTCAGCTGGGTTGATGCACTTTTTGAACTGGCTGCAGTGTTGTGAGAGTTTCTGGGTGGATCCTTTTCAGAAAACGAAACTGCCAACCTAAAAGAATTGCGTAACTGCTATGTAATCTGGCCCAGTCATTTGGCTTTTAAACAAAGGAAATAAAAAAGGAAAGAGGCAACATGGAAACAGAATTGGAACAGAATTGGAAATTTCAGATTCTCTCTCTATTTTTGGGACTGAGGGCCTTTCTAGATTTGTTTACTCTGCTCTTTCCATGTATGTTAGTGATGAAATTTCCAAAGATATCAATAAATCCTTCTTAGATTTTATATGGAAAAATAAACCTTACCAGTTAAAAAAGGACATTGTTTCATGCAAAAGAGTAGAAGGTGGCTTAGAGATGATAGATTTTTTAGACATCAACAATACTTTTAAACTTAATTGGCTAATAAATTGTCTAAAAAAATAATAATTCCATGGTTCTTTATCCCATAGCGTATCTTTCAAAAACTTGGAGGGTTATCCTTACTTCTTAGATGCAACTTTTCCAGGAAAGTTACCAATTAAGATTTTACCAGCAAGTATTATTGGCTTGGACATTTTGTTTCCATCACAACTTTTCTCCCCACAAAATGCTTTTATGGAATAACTGTCTCATTACTTCTAATCATTATTTTTGCACAGGTGGTTTGAAAGGAATATGTATTTTGTTATGGATATATGTTTTATGAGAGTGGAAACATTTTGTCTTATGAAGAATTTATGCATGTTCACAACTTTACCATTCCCCTTAAAGAATTTTAAGAAGTTGTTAAAGCTACTCCAAATGGGTTGATACAATGAATAAATAATCACCTCTCTTTTGGAAGCACCAAAAGGATATTTCCAGAACTAAAAGTTGATGTATCAAAACATTTTCTTCCTCTTGTAATAATAAAAATATTAGACAAATTTTGCAATCTAAACATAAAATCACCACTAGAGGTACATTTTTTTTGAAGTGCAAATATTTCTGATAATAATTGGAAAACGACCAGGTCAAATGAATAAAAATAAATAAAACAATAGAACTTGTAAATAAGTCATAATAATAGTAACAACATCAGAAAAGCCAACAACCCTTTTTAGTAAATTAATTTAAAGCATTATATACATTTATCACGTCTTTGAGATAAATATTTGCTGTGTCTCGGATCATTTTTGTGAAGCGCTCCTCCTCAAAACAGAGACGGCAGAAAGCACGTTTGTTTTCTTATAGCTATTTTACAGAAGCATAACGTTTTATTGATATTGGGACCTTTTGCAGTTCCGAATGATGTATTACTCTTACAAGCAAAAACCTTTAGCTTCCACTCTCCACACAAACAATTGGATATCCGTCTAACAGCACACATTTATCTAGGTTAAATGTTTAAATTATTATTGTGAAATGCATCAAGTGTTTTATGTCTATAGATTTTATTTTAGGCAAGGCTAAATTGATCAAAGATGCTCAACTTGTTGCTGGCCGCTTGGTTGTTACTTGAAAAAACAAAAGCTTGAATTTAACAAACAGAAAATGTTTTAAACATATTTCTAAATTAACTTAATAAAGAAACTAAACAAAATCTAGTCACTTTGTCATTAAAATCCAAAACTTAACTATTTTAATGGCTTCAACAGGGGCTCTGTTCTGATAAGTTGTCAGACAAGGGCTGGGCTGAGCTTTTCGGGGGAGGGCTGGGCTCATGCAGGACTCTATTCGTTCCCTCGTTTCAATTAAAAGTTCCCCCTCGGCTCGACAACCTGCATACCCAGACGTTACGCACCTGTGTCAAACATGTTGGCATTTTTTATGCTTGATACAGTTGGAATCACTGGTTTTGTTAATATCTAGCATGTGAAACTGCTTTAAATTAACCTCTGTTTTATAAAGCACTTCATAAAAAAGGTGTATACAGTAGTCATTCGAAGTGGATCAAAACCTTTCATCAAATTTGTCCTAAGACCAAAAGATCCACTTCGATTGTTGACTACTGTAGTCTTGATTAAACTGTCTAGTCATTTGTAAGTCCCTTTAGGGCAAGTCCTTTCACTCGGCAGCCATCTTTGAAACGCCTTTCTGGCATGCAAGTGAAGCTCCTATCTCTTTGAATGGGGAAACATCAAATTCTCCAAAACTATTACATTTCATATTTGAAATCACCAATGAAATCTGTCAAGAACTGCCTCATAAATATTGTTCCTTGTTCTCCAATAGCGTTAAGCTTATTTTTTTTTTTTTTTTTTAATTTTTTTATTAACAAACTATAACAAAAATATATACAAATATAACAGGACATTCAAATAAAATGAAAATAAAGAATAACAAAAAAAATATATATATATAGGGTTTACACTTTACAATTTAGATATAAGTATACAAAGATACAATTTGACAAAAAAATATATACATATATACATACACATTTACAATGTATATACATTCACTTTTTGATCAACTTTAACTCTTTAGCAGATACAATTGTATCTTTACTTTTTTTTACTATCGATGCTTTGAAGAGAAACTATATATGAATGAAAATCAATCATAAAAACCTTTAAGCAAAAATCCCTTTGAAGCTAATTTTTGTAGATATTTTGAGCTTTTTTTGTTTGTTTAGGGGAAATTTTTTATTCTTGCCTCTCTGTTAAATCCTTTGTAATACTTATTCCTAAATATTTTATCTTTTTTTCAATCGGGATATTACATAAAACTTTTTCTTGTGACTCTTAAAGAGACAATATTTCACATTTTGTTACATTTAGCATTAATCCAGAAGCACCAGAAAATGAATTTACTAACTACAAAGCAGCAGGCAACTGTTCTTTGTCTCTCAAAAAGATAACAGTATCATCTGCCAACTGAGATAATCTAATTTCTTTACTAAAGATGGTAATTCCTTAAACAGAGAGTTAAAAATTTTAATGGAAAGAAACTCTACTACTAGAAAAAATAAAAAAGGGGATATAGGACAACCTTGGCGCACTCCTCTACAAATAGGAAATCTTTTGGAAGTATTTGGATATAAATTAACAGAGCTATTGATGCCTCTATGAAACATTTTAATAATAGAAATAAATCTCTCCCCAAACCCAAAAGTTTTTAAGCTTATTTTTCAGACTTCTAAAGACAGCTGCTGTGACTCGCTGACTTTACTAATCAAAAATTGGCTGTTTCATTGAGAAGCCGGGGCTTCGCAGACTGTAAAAAAAAGATGGACTGGTGCTTTTTAAAAACAATTTTATATGTTTACTTTAAAATTATAAGCTCAGAATATACACTACTTTGACTGGAAACACTGGAGACCTGAAATGCAAAACATTCTTCAGGGTATGAGTCATCCGATTTTTCCCTATTCAAAACTATACGAGTGACACGTCATTTCTAGTAAGTAAGCCTTTAGTAAGGCCTCAGTTTCGGTTTCCATTCTTAAAAAGTAGCTGCCTACTAAATTATAAAAGCAAGCTGTCACAAGCAAGAGCTCCAGTGTAAAGCAAGAGCATCCTGAGTTTGCTCGAATTCGAAGATGGATCCTGGTAAGTATAGGCTATTGTAAAAAAACTAGAATTTTAAATGTTTGTGTCTTAACTGACAAACAGTTTACTTGTTTGTTTTTTTTTCTTTTCCCTAGTTACGCTTATTGGAGCGGGTTTAGGGACAGGTAAGAAGGAAATAAAAAAAATTGCGATCCAATATCGAATCAATATAGATATAAAGGTCTGGTTTTCACAGACAGGCCATAGTTCACTTAGTACATTTAAGTATTTTTTTATAAACGTGACTTAGAAAAAAACATTACTGGTGTGCATCCTGAGACAAAACAAAGACAAAACCAGTGCAAGTTTCTTTCAGTTGAAACAGCTCCGATTTACATTTTAGTCTGGGACGCTTAAAGAAATAATTCACCCAAAAATGAAAATTTGATGTTTATCTGCTTACCCCCAGTGCATCCAAGATGTAGGTGACTTTGTTTCTTCAGCAGAGCACAAACAAAGATTTTTTAACTCAAAGCAGTGCAGTCTGTCAGCCATATAATGGCAATGGATGGGCACAAACCGTTAATAGTAAAACAAAACATGCACAGACAAATCCAAATTACGACCTGCGGCTCGTGACTATACATTGATGTCCTAAGACACGAAACGATCGGTTTTTGCAAAAACCTGAACAGTATTTACATCATTTTTTACCTTATACACAGCCAGGTCCAACTCTGATCACGAGCTCAGCATCTGGCTCGTTACATGTGAACGCGCTTTTGCGTAGTATACGCAAACACCGGAAGCTATCTGTCGCGTTTACACAGTGCACAGAGATTGTGGGTATAGCGGCTGTTCAAAATGGTAATTACTTTCGCTTATCCTGATTGTTCAAACCAATTTAAAGCTAAAAGATTAGGTTTGCTTGCGCAAACTCATCCGGGACTTTTCCCCGATTTCCCCTTATGGTGTTTGCGTATACTACGCCAGAGCGAGTACACGTGTAACGAGCCGGATGATGAGCTCGTGCTCAGGACAGATGGACGTGGCTGTGTATCAAAGGTAAAAAATGATGTAAACACTGTTCAGTTTCTCACACAAAACGATCCTTTAGTGTCTTAGGACATGAAGGACAAATGTGTCGTCAAAAGCCGCAGGGTGTAATTTGGAGTTGTCTGTGCATGTTTTGTTTTACTGTTAAAGGTCTGGTGCCCATCCACTGCCATTATATGACTGACAGACTGCACCGCTTTGAGTTAAAAATCTCCGTTTGTGTTCTGCTAAAGAAACAAAATCACCTACATATTGGATGCCCTGGGAGTAAGCAGATAAACATCAAATTTTCATTTTTGGGTGAACTATCCTTTTAAGCCTTTTCTGTAAAAAAGGGGGGAAATGTTTTAGTTGCATATATAAACGATTTAAATCCCATTTAAACGGTCTTTATACAGTAGGGTGCGACGTGATTCACTAACCTGCATATATAATGTGCTTATAATATTATGTGATTCCACCAATAGCAGTCGCTGCAGCTCCTGCTGTTCTAGCAGCTGCAGGTTTCACTGCAGGTGGAATTGCTGCTGGTGAGTCACATTTCAGATTAAAAAAAATCTTTTACCTGTTTAACAATGTGATATATGCACGGGGCAAATACACAAACCCTTTCAACTGACAACTGAATTTATGTCATCAGGTGCTGCTGGAATCCATTTGGCAGGTCAAGCTGTCGTGGGGGCTTTAGGAGCTGCAATGGTTGCCGTTACCAGCATGGCTAGCAACTGCACTTTGTAACGTGTTCTATCTATCTATCTATCTATCTATCTATCTATCTATCTATCTATCTATCTATCTATCTATCTATCTATCTATCTATCTATCTATCTATCTATCTATCTATCTATCTATCTATCTATCGACCTATCGACCTAAATGTGGTAAGGATGCTATTTAAAGCAGTAACAATAGTAACATATTAGCTCTCTCTGTCATTTCTTTAGTTATCATAAACTAATAAACTAATTTAGTGTAATTCACTGTAACATTTGTTACTCAAACTGTCATTAGGGGTGTTTTGCTGAATGAAAAAGGTTTCTTAAATTTCCACACTAGAGGAACACTCTGGAACTATATAACTATATGTTTCATAGTTGCTTGTACTCATCAAACTTCAGTTGGCACTTTACTTTGATGGGGTTACTGGAAGAACTATGCCTTTAGAGTTCTTGCCGGAACTTGTAGGTTCCATGTTATAAGTTTCTCATAGAACTAAAAGGCTGAGATCTTCTCCAAATGCTTCCAGAAGTGGTTTCCACAGTGTATGGCTTTCTAAAGGTTTCAAAGGCTTTTGTAAGCACCTTGTATGTATTTCAAAGTGTCTATGTAAAGACTTTATTAATTAAGTCTAATAAACAGTTGAAATAATTTGTGTGGATGTATTTTGTCTTGTTTTATCACTGAAATAAAGAAAAGTTTACAGTGTTATTCTACAATATGTCACCTCAAAATTACAAATCAAGAAATCATATTCACTTTTTAAAACTAGATTTCTGACTTTTTTTTTGTTATTTACAATTACAGTATATTACAACATTAGTCTTTAGAATTACAGATGTTAGACTGTTTTTTTTTGTTGTTAATCTCCCACTTTTTAAAATGCCACAAATGGACCTGCAAGTCATGTTTCTGCAAGTCATGTTTCTGTGTTTGGGACAGACACTTTTCATACAGCCGACACACTAGATGGCAGTAGAAAGCTATAATCCTTTTATCAAACAGCAGCATGTGAGCAAGAGGAGAACACAAACAACACTTGTAATGCGATTTTATCTCATTTTAAAACATAAGCAATGAAGTCAAAGATCTGGCCATTTAGTGCCATTAAGTCAGAACTTTAAAAGTTAAGTTCATTGAATTCAATTGGGCTCCTTTAAACTTCAGTAACATTAAACTGACTTTAAAAGTCAATTTAAATCTAGGATAACTTACAATAAAAAAGTTGAAATTGCTTAAATTCTATTTATGTATGGCTTTTATAAGCACCTTGTATGTATTTTAAAGTGTCTATGTGAAGCCTTTATTAAGTAAGTCTAAGAAACAGTTTCAATAATTTGTGTAGATGTATTTTGTCTTGTTTTATCACTGAATTCAAGAAAAGATTAGTGTTATTCTACAGTATGTCACCTCAAAATTACAAACCAAGAAATCATGTTCATTTTTTTTAAACTAGATTTCGACTCTTGTTATTTACAATTACAGTATATTACAACTTAAATCTTTATTTACTGTACATGCATATGCATGTGTATTTCGGTGTGTATGTGGCCATTTTAAATATATTAGCCTATCTTGCATTTTAAAAGCAGTTTTAAAATTCTTGAGGACAATGGAAAGCATTTAGGTTGTGTATCCCTGGCATGGTCAATGGCTGACGTGGGAAGAAAAAAAAAAACTGTAGTTGTCAGTCATCTGTCACATAAGATCTAATGCTTAGATGCACATACTAGGAGAACAATAACATTAGGTCACAATGCCTCACATATCCTACCCTCCACCCAGTGAAGAATGTGTTCTGCAAAACAAATGAACCATGTGTTCATGCACGCACACTAAAATAATTCAGCGTTTAAATGTAAAAATGAAATTGGTTTCATTTTTGTCTGTTAAAAAGTGCTTAATCTAAAGAATCCACTTTGTACAAATATCTGATAGGCTAAATGTCTAAATGTCAGTTTTACATACAGTAAATGTCAGTTTTCTAAATAAAATGCCAGTTTTACATACATTTTGAATCATAATGATGTAAACACGCACATTAAATAGACATCTCTGAGATGTTCATGTGCTGTTTACCATCCAGCAGGTAGGACTGCATGCTCATCATATTTGCTTGCATGCTCATGTTTGTTTTGAAGTCAAAGCCTCAAGCTTCTGTTACCAAGGTAACTTCGTTGAGCATGTCAGCAAAACATGTGATTTGTCTACTTTAGAATTAGTATAACAGGTATTAGACGGGTTTTTTTTTTATCTCCCTCTTTAAAAGGTGACACAGATGGAACTGCAAGTCATGTTTCTGCCTGTGTTTAGTACACTGACATCTTTCATACATCCGAGACACTAGATGGCAGTAGAAAGCTTTAATCCCTTTATTTAATAGCATGTGAGCGAGACGAGAACACAAACAACACTTTTAATGCGATTTTATCTCATTTTAAAACAAGCAATGAAGTATTTGTGATGAATACAGGGCAGGATGGATCACTATAGGGAACCGGTAAAAGCAGACTGCGAAGAACTACTGGGTCGTTTTCAAGCGACCGAGTCAGTTCGGTACGAGCAGTTTGTAGAGATCTGGAAAGGCATGGACTTCAGCAGCATCTTCCAGTGAGTTGACATCAATACCAGTGACAGTTTCATGCGAATTCTATTTAAAATTACCTTTTAAATTAGATTCATCATGTAAGAGAAATATATAAAGTACATTGTTACTGTAAGAGACAATCATCTATCTTCCGCAGCACAACTCTATTTACACATAACTTACTTCAAAGTTATTATCTAGCTTAAAAACTTTTTTATCTTTAATGTTAAAGGAGTCGTTAACTTTCAGAACAAAATTTACAGATAATGTACTCACCCCCTTGTCATCCAAGATGTTAATGTCTTTCTTTCTTCAGTCGTAAAGAAATTATGTTTTTTGAGTAAAACATTTCAGAATTTCTCTCCATATAATGGACTTCTATGGTGCCCCTGAGTTTAAACTTCCAAAATGCAGTTTAAATGCCGATTTAAAGGGCTCTAAATGATCCCAGATGAGGAAGAAGGGACTTATCTAGCGAAACGATCAGTTATTTTCTAAAAACATTTACAATTTATATACTTTTTAATCTCTACAGAGAGTACACACAGAGCTAGACAAGACGAGCATTTGAGGTTAAAAAGTATATAAATTATAATTTATTTTAGAAAATAACCGATCGTTTTGCTAGATATTGCTAGACCCTTCTTTCCTCGACTGTGATCGTTTAGAGCCATTTGAAGCTGCATTTTGGAAGTTCAAACTCGGGGGCACCATAGAAGTCCATTATATGGAGAGAAATCCTGAAATGTTTTACTCAAAAAACATAATTTCCTTACGACTGAAGAAAGAAAGTCATGAACATCTTGGATGACAAGGGGGTGACATTATCTGTCAATTTTCATTCTGAAAGTGAACTACTCCTTTAATAACTGTCTTGTTGAATGTTTCATTGTGTATTATTATTTTTATGAACATTATGGGCATCTTTTGTTCCAGTCACTGCTTTTATTGTGTGTATTAATGCTGTAGTGCAGGGATTTTCAATCTATTAGATGCCACAGACCCCCAGATATGATCTTGTGAGAGATCCTTATCCCCCATTATGTTTGAAATGTAATTTCTTTTTCTCTCCTCCTCTCTGCAGTGGAAAACCAGAGCTAAATGAGAGAAGGCGTTTTGCTCGTCTTATTCTGTCTGTGGTGTCCCCATATTTCTTACCACCCTACACTTTCCAGATCAGAGTGGGGGGTCTTTATCTGCTGTACGGCCTCTTCAACACACAACTTGTCACTCCCAGAGAGAAGGTGTGCTGTCACCCAGCATCTGATCATTCTGTCGGCCCTCTGGGCTGTTTCTGTGTAGAATTATTTTCTATTATTAGGACCTGTGGTTACTCACTCCCATGTCATTCTGACGTTTGTGTAAGATATTTGTCAAGTTTTTTTGTCTTTACTAGTTTTGTTTTAGAACTTGTTGGCCTTTATTATATGGACAAAACATTAGGGCTGGGCGATTTGGCCTAAAATCAAAATCTCGATTAATTGAACATTTTAACCCGATTACGATTAATGAACGATTATTTTATTCATTTATAAAATTATATTTAATTATATTTAAATAACATTTATTTTTTTTGCCCTCATAGTTCACTGTCAAGTTTTGTACAGTAAATCTGCGCACATATTACAAGTGAGAGATTTTTGAATGAAGGGTGCACATACTATCTACTATCTATGATTATTTATTGAACATCAGTGTTGAACAACTGAAATTAAAGCACACATTGCTTAAAACGAAAAGTCACATTTTTCTTAAATTAGTGAAAATAAATAACTTTCACTTTTGGAAACAAAATAAATTATTTATAAAATAATAATAAATATTAAAAGTAGAAAATAAGTATCTCTTCTAAATCAAATTACTCTTGTATATCCTGTAAATACTTTTTACTGTATAAATACTGCTTAAGCTCTCCATCGACATTTTGGAGGAATAACATAACGTAACAGAGCGGGGTCACCTGACTCCATACGCAGTAATGTTTTTACAGGGAAAGTAATTGAAATAATTGACCTGGAAAAATTCGATCGATTATAGGTTCTGAATGTCGATTACGATTATTTTTCGATTAATTGCCCAGCCCTACAAAACATGGAAATATCTTATTATATATTCAGGTTTTGAATGACATGACAGGGTGAGTAAATGATTACAGAATTATAACACATGTATTTTGAATGTTCCACTTTGTAGATCCGCATTGCTCTGAAGGACTGGAATGATGTTATGCAGTTTCAGAGGGATGCAGTGAATGCTCAACATTACGATGTGGTTTATGTCTTCAGAAAGCTCCTGTCAGATAAAGCTTTCTACTTCACTGCCATGCCAACACCGGTAGGCTAAGAAGCTCAGTGCTGCAAGACACAGTGTTACAACTAAAGGCTTGAATCAACGCAAACCTATTTATTTATTTGTTTATTCATTTATTCACAATACACTACCACTCAACAGTTTTTGAACAGTAAATTTTGTAATGCTTTTTTAAAAGAAGTCTCTTCTGCTTACCGAGCCTGCATTTGTTTGATCAGAAGTACAGCAAAAACAGGTAAAATTAAAAAAAATTACTATTTAAAGTAATGCTTTTCTATTTGAATATATTTTGAAATGTTATTTATTCCTGTGATTTCAAAGCTGATTTTTTAGCATCATTACTCCAGTCACATGATCCTTCAGAAAACATTCTAATATTCTCATTTGCTGTTAAAAAAACAACAACAAAAACAAAAACAAAAAAATCATTTATTATTATTATGTTGAAAACAGCTGAGTAGAATTTTTTCAGGTTTCTTTGATAAATAGGAAGTTCAGAAAAATAGCATTTATCTGAAATGGAAATCTTTTGTAACATTATAAATGTATTTATCATCACTTTTGATCAATTTAAAGCATCCTTGCTAAATGAAAGTATTCATTTCTATTATTTCTTCCCCCACCAAAAAAATAAATAAATAAAAAAATTCAAGCTTTTGAATGGTATAGTGTATGTTACAAACGCTTTTTATTTCAGATAAATGCTGATCTTTGGATCTTTCTTTTTTTCAAAGAATCCTGAAAAAATGTTTTAAATATGCTCATGAATAACTTTTAAATATTGATGATAATAACAATAAAAATGTTGCTTGAATAGCAAATCAGTGGATCATATGACACTAAAGACTGGCGTAATGATGCTGAAAATTTAGATTTGATCATAGGAATAAATTACATTTTAAAATATATTCAAAAGAAAGCAGTTGTTTTAAATGATGAAAATATTTCAAAATTTTACTGTTTTTGTTGTACTTTAGAAAACATGAAAAATCTTATGTTCAAAAACTTTTGACTGGTAGTGTATATAATTTATAAAATTATTAATTTTTTATTTACATGTTTTTATAAAGTTCCTCTTAGTTTTTCACATCCTCCTTTTCAGTCACTAGATAAAGTTCCACCCTAGACTGAATATCCTGTTTCAGTAGGATATGTCATGTAGGAGAAAAATTGTTACATGTTGACATTATTAAGCAATGTTTTTCCTGTACTGTGTGTGTCCGAAACTGTAAACAAACGGATTCAACCTGATGTTTCTGAACTCTGACCAAAGGTGCTCATTGTACATGTTTACAGCTCAATTTCAGGATAAAGAGGGAGGATGGAAAGAAGAGGAAAATCTGTGAAGAGTTTGTTGATCCGCCATCACGTCCTCAGGAACTTGTCACCACAGATTTACTAGAGGTGAGTCACCATGGCAAAATAACAGTTTCAAGAACTTAATTTTGTATAAAATTAGCATTTGTATGGTTAAAATACATGTCTGAATGTGCAAAAGCTTTTTATAACGGCTCTATAAGTGTGAGTGTCACTGTGTTGGTCATGTCACTGATCAGTCAAAGACATGATTTTAATGATTTAATGAATTAAGGCTATAACAAACAATTACATTTCCACTAAAAGTTAGCCGGTAGAAACAGATTTTCATGTGTGATTTTTCAGAGTTTTTAAATGCAAATTAGTGTGATTTGGAATTACTTGTAAATGGGAAGACTGTTTCTGTTAACAAATCTGTATTTTTGCGGACCTTAGGAAATTGCAAATATCCATGAGCATTATGAGGATCTGAAGAAAGCCATTTTTACCAAACCAGACCCAAACTTGGATATTGTACAACAAAACCTGGTTCCCAAACTAAACAGCACTGTCCTCACTTATTGCAACTGGCAGACAGATCATGCAGTAAGTATATTTGTGCTTATAAATCTGTTACATTATTGTTGTTTATTGTTAAGGAAAGACTGCAGGCAAAAACGCAGTTTTTTCATGCACCTGTCAAGTTTGAGATTTTGGCCTGTTTTTTTGTTTTTTTTCAGACTAGTGGAAAGAAAACATCCAAAAGACACTTAAGTGTTACTTTCATAGCACTTTATCTAGTTGTGTTAATAGATTTTAATTGCAATCCATTTTTTTAAAGGTCGTTTTCTCAAAATTCATTTTTTATAAATAAATCTCCACTTCAGTAGCACTTACACACACCACACATTACATTTTTATTCCTGTCTATATCGTGAAGTTTTTTACAGAGGGATTTGTTTATGTATATTTTGCTTGATTTTATACAGCATTTTATTGCCCCCAAAAATGAAAGAAATTATTGTTTTCTAAGTTTTTTTTCTGAACTATGGAGTGACACAATAAGATACCCAAAATTCCCTCTGTAAAACATTTGACTCTAATATGTCCAAAAAATTAAACAAGAATTTTGAAACCGACTTCATCCAGGGTTTAGATTTTTGTACTAGAAATTCATGCAAATGTGTGCATATTTTATTAAATAATGCCTCATTTGCATATTTAAACCTAACATTTTAGAAAACTTGTAATACAAAAAAAGTTTGCAATTATCAGTGTAATCAATCAACTGGGTAAGTAAGATGATAACTATTATTTCATTTTTTTACCCTATTCACCTGCAGTGTCTCGCCTTAAGTAAGAATGGATTAAATCAAAAGCAACAGTAAAAACACTGATATTATAACAGAGGATTTCAAATCAATCCTGTCTTTTCAACTTTATATTTATCAAACAGTTTTCAACGTTATTAAGAAATGTGTCAGCATATTAAAATGATTCCTGAAAGATCATGTGACAATCAACACTGGAGTAATGGAGAATGAAAATTCAGCTTTGTCATCACAGGAATAGTTTACAATTTATATATTAATTTAGAGAAAAAAGGAAACAATTTAACTTAAATTCTAACTGAAATATATTACATTGTGTTTACATCTTAGTGAGCTTAAGATACTAAGGATTTTTAAAAATGAAACTTTATGTGTTTATAGAATGTCTATGTGTGTTTTGTAACCATGTGCAAGTTAAAAGCGCTACATATGTTTTGCTTGTTTGTTTTTTTCAGACATCTGAGCAGCAGGATGCTGGAGAGGGACCTTCAAATCAAGAAGTAAGAGATTAAGTTAAAATGAACATATATGTCTCTTTAATTCTACATAGTGCTGCATTCCGTACTGCAGCAGTGTAGCAATCTAATGTTGCAGTACTTTTGTTTTACCAGAGGGGTGTGTCATTCACTGTGTTCTTTTTTTCCGCCCAAAGAGCTCCAACAGAGCCCTGCTGCTAGCGTCTATCAAATCCAAATCATATGGACAAGCTGTAGAGGTAAATATAGACTGCAAAATAAACCAGTCTGATTGTTTGATGAATTTTACATAATAACATGTTCACATAAAATCAGTACTTTACAAGGCCTTTACATGCAGATAGGATATTAAACATAATCCACATAAGACTGTGCAAGTAATTGCAGTGTTTTTTCTCATTTTCCTGTTAGGCCTCCAAGTCACGACGTCACAGACAGACAGAGTTGGTCCCAGCAACTGGACCAGACATTTCACCAAAGGTGTCATCAAAAAAGAAAAGATTCCCGTCACTTAAAACGCGCACTCAGTTACGCTTCAACACTCAGGGTAAGTCCTGTCCAACCAGATAAACTCACATAATTACAGTTTGGTTTGCATTGATTGATTATTGCTGTTTTGTATGACAGAAAGTGAAAGTGAGGTCTCGAATTTAACCCGGCTGTGGTGTTTGACTGCAGTGAAAGAAGAGAAGGAACCAGGTAAGCAAACAGACATCATGTTGATTAATGTGGCTTAATGTGAGTGATTATTAAACTTCAACAGGCTGTGATTTAATTAAAAGTAAAAACACAGGGCTGTTGTGCATTCTACAGGCTCACGGTAACAGAACAGTGTGCAATTAATTATATAAGGAACATTAATGAGTCCCTCATTTGTCCTGAACAGTTAAACTGCATGTGGTTCTTCAGAAAAATCCTTCAGGTTCCACAAATTATTTGGTTTATCAACATTTATGTGTATTTTAACCCTGAATTTTAAGATCATTTGTCCCCTTATGAAGCTTCTGAAGGGCAGAAATGAAAAAAATATGATATTTAGGCAAAATAAAAAAATGTACACATCTTCATTTTGTTGAAAAGTTTACACTCATTCCAGGCTCTTAATGCATCATTTTTCCTTCTGAAGCATCAGTGTGCATTTGAACCTTCTGTAGTAGTTACATATGAGTCTCTCAGTTGTCCACAGTATTAAAAGATGGATCTCAAAAGCATACAGTCGTTGTTGGAAAGTGTTCAAATACACAAAAATGTTTAAAAAAAACAAACAAACAAAAAAAAAACATAAAATTTGTGGGACCTAAAGGATTTTTCTTAAGCACAGCAGACAGTTTAACTCTTCAGGACAAACAAGAAAAAAATACAGCTGTGAATCATTCAGGTAACGACAGAGTATTAAGAATCAAGTGTATGTATACTTTTGAACAGGGTCGTTTAAAAAAAAAATTAAACTATTATTTTCTCTTGTGGACTGTATGTAAACGTCTTTAATGTGAAATATTTTGTCCAGGTTAGTACTAAATAAAAAAAAAAAATCATGCATTTTGTATGATCCCTCTTATTTTGGTCAAATAATTAACATTTTGCAGATTCTGCCAGGTGTATGTAAACTTTTGACCTCAACTGCATCATTTTGACTAAAAAGGCTCAAATGTGAGCTTTGTCATTTTATAACAGTTTGTTTTTGTCAAAACCAGTAGTATTTGAACTTCTGAACGGATTAATTCACTTCCAGAATAAAAATTTGGATAATTTACTCACCCCCCCATGTCATCGAAGATCTTTCTTTCTTCCAAGAAGAAAAGAAATTCGAAAAGAAATTAAGGTTTTTGAGGGAAAACATTCAAGGATTTTTCTCCATATAGTGGACTTCAATGGGAGTTAACAGGTTCAAGGTCCAAATTTTCAGTTTCAATGCAGCTTCAGAGGGCTCTACATGATACCAGTTGAGGAAAAAAGTGAAAGTCGTGATGTATTGTCAAGTATGGCGACCCGTACTCGAAACTGGTGCTCTGCATTTAACCTATCCAAGTGCACACACACAGCAGTGAGAAGTGAACAAACACACACACTGTGAACACACAGGGTTTTTTTTGGTAAAGGGTGTTTGAATTTCTTTGCACATTTGCTTTGTTTACAATAGGTCAGTGTGCTTTGCCTGCGTCACACGTGACCTTTGTAATGTTTGAATGACTATGTAATGTTTGAATTCAAGCAAGACGAGCATTTGTGGTATAAATTTGTATTATTATTATTATTATTATTTTTTTTTTTTTGAGAAAATCATAGATTGTTTCGCTAGGTAAGACCCTTATTACTGATGGGATCATGTAGAGTTCTTTAAAGCTGCATTAAAACAGTTCGGACCGTCAACACTTTGGCTCCAACTGAAGTCAACTACATGAAGAAAAATCCTGGAATGTTTTCCTCAAAAACATTCATTTATTTGCGAATGAAGAAAGAAAGGCATGAACATCTTGGATTTTATTCTGGAAGTGAACTAATCCTTCAGATCATCAATTGTAGAGTCATTTTGCCCTACAATACCCATATGGCATTCATTTGATCTGTTCAGGTCTTTAAAAGCCTCAAATTGGATTTTAAAAACCCTGCAGATACCCTGGGGTCATTAGATCATGCTGTCTAATACTGAAAGAAGAGCCTGCTTGATGCAGGAGCTTCACTTTTTGACTTTTCGTTTTAATTCCCTAGAAAAAAAGAAGAAGAAATTCAACTGGAACCCCAACAAGAGCAGTGATCCCACTTAGTATTAAGCAGCACAGTCTGGATGGAGTGTGATTGGCAGGCCGCCCAGTGTTAAAAGCTAGTGTGATTTGTGCCTTAAGCTCCAGTTTCATTTGATTTGTTTTATCATGTAATTTTAAACGTTGCTGCTTTTGGGGTTAAAAGGCAGTGAATGTATGCTGCTTTTATCCATCATGTGTGACTTTTTTTTGTATTTTAATATTTGGCATCAGAATATGTGCGAGATATACATTTTAAACGACAGTTTATATAAGAAAATGTTTACACTGTTCTTTGATAGTTTTTTACATTAACATGTTATTAAGCAGTTGTTTTAAAAGATGTTAACGATTTTTTTTATTCAGAATGTTTAGCGCTCCCTGTTTTTCTTTTGTCTTTATATCAATCCACGTTCTTTCTATTGTATTTGTGCCAGCTAATACATCTCATACACTGAGAAAAGAGAATTGTGTGGTCTTTTATATGCATGTGGTCCAGTTCTTTCTAACCTGAAGGTTTTATTGATGTACACATTCGGCTGCTTGATTTTAATCAATATGTTTTATCACTTCCAATCTTAGCATTTTTCTCCCTGGCTCATTCATGCCTCAGCCAAAGTGTGGAGGTGCGTGATAATTTAGATCTGCAGCACAGTAAGATTTACGTAGTTTGCACCTAATAGGCCGTAGCGTTTAAGATGAATTCAATAACTCCAAATCATAGTGACTTATTGCACATAAAGGTTACATGTATTTCTCTATGCATGCTGGGGACATGAGACACATCAGCAGATTCACTGCTAAATCTGCGCATATATGGTGTTTTTGAGTTACTCTGTTCTTGGAAATTGAAAATTATGCTTACAATGTGATAATGATAATAAAATTAGATATATATTTTTAGCAACTAACTGCAGCAGCTTTGTATGGTCTGAGAGTTGATTTTCTATTATTTACAGTAAGTTCAATTATTTTCAGTAATCTTGAACTATTCAGTGTTGCTTTTTTCACCAGTTTCAACTTAAAAACTTAAGCTTAGCAGCTGCCTTAAAATTTTAAGTTAAACCAACTTAAGTAATTTCAACTAACAAGTTAAATCAACTCATTTTATAGAAATGAGTTAAAATGACTTGTAGTTTTAAGCTGATTTAACTTAATTTTAAGGCAGCTGCTGAACTTAGGTTTTTAAGTTGAATCTGGTGAAAACTTTTTACAGTGATATGGATGCTATAAACACTCAAAAACCATCATCTGAATGCTGATTAAATAAGCTTTCCATTGATGTATGGTTTGTTAGGACAAAATATTGCCCGAGATACAATTATTTGAAAATGTGGAATCTGAGGTGCTACAATTTAAAATATATATATCTTTTTTTTAGAATGCAAAATTACTTTTTATTATATTTACAGTAGGAAATTTTAAAAACATCTTCATGGAACATGATCTTTACTTAATATCCCAATGATTTTTGGCATAAAAGAAAAATCAATAATTTTGACCCATACAGTGTATTTTTGGCTATTGCTACAAATATACTTTACTTACTGTCTCCTCTAACAATATTTATACATATATATCACAGAAGAATTCAGTATTTTCTTAAATAATTTTGTTTATAGCTATTATTTTGTCATAAATACCCACCATTAAATTATATTTTCAGTTTTTGCATAATTTAATACCACAGCTTAATTAGACTTTTATTTTATTTTTTTAATTACATGTCTCATATATGAACTAATGCATGGTCTTCGCTGTTGTCCCTTAGTAAACAAGTACACTAATATTTAATAAAAATTTGTTGCCACAATTGTTGGTTGTTGTCATTTTATTAAAAAATATTTTACAATTTGTTTGGATAAGCATCGTCTTATAATGTAGTCAAATTTAATAATAGATTTTCTTTTTGCATACATTTTAAAACTGAAAGTCCATCTGGGAAAAGGATACAAACGTTTTCAGATTTAACAAAAAATAAAAATCAACCCTACATAAAAGTTACTGAAGTTGAAGGAACACAAATTCTTTATGGGGAAATGTGAATATGACATACACTGAAAGACTACATGACATAACTGAGCTCTTTGGCCTGGATGAAGGTTCTGGAGGTCATTGCTGCAGAGAGTAGCGAGCGCGCAGCGCGTTCTCGTCGAGATGCCCGCGTGCCCGTATGCGTTCTCGCCCGCGAAAGCAGTGTGTCCTGGTGGGCTTCTCCGCCGTCTCTCTCCAGCAGGTTTGTCGGGGACAGACGTGTTCATACGTACAATAGGACCGGTTGCCAAGCCTGTTTGATTCCTCGGTGCTTATACTCATGAAGATAACGATCGATATTGATCGATAGGGCGGGCGATTGACGCCGCTGGTTTAATGCAACGCGACCATGGCATCAGATAGTAAGTATCGCGTTGCGTTGTACGATATTAGAAAGCTTTGAATTAATTCCTGATCAAATATTCTCATACACACCATCAGTTTGTTTATTAAGCTCCTTGGCTGATATTGTGGCAGGGCTGAGCAATGAATTTTTTTCCAGCATCATTATAATTATTCGTTTCATCTTGGGTTCATCTTCTCTGCTGAACATGACATTATAATAACTGACATTTCATTCAAACGATTATAAATAAACACGCCTGGAGAATTTCATGTTATGTTTTATATAATCCGTGTTCTGGCTTTTGCTAGTGTTGTTGTTTATGTCCTCACCTGATGATTGTTATTGCTTTTGTAGTAGTTTTAAAACGTTTCTGGCTAATTTCAAAGCACGCATTATTAATGCTTTAAAACATTTTTATCATGTTTCTTCCAATAGCCTTTTAAATGTTTTTTTTTTTTTTTTTTTTTTTTTTTTCAAATCACTGCCCTCAACACTGCCGTCATTGCTTTCACACAAATCATTTAGAGAACAATTCAGTTTTTCAAAAAGAAAAAAATGGTTAGCTTAAACTTTGGAGATAAATAGATAATACATCTGTTTAGATGTAGATGTATAAGGTGTCTGCACTGAGCGTGTTTTCTGAATTTGAATGTAGAAATGAATTTTATTCAAGTTCAAAGGTAATAGCTAATTAACACACAATTAGAAATCAACATCAATACACTAAAATCCACTTTATTGTTGTTTAAGGCCCACATCTTTAAAGGGATAGTTCACCAAAAAATTAAGATTCTTTAATTAATTACTCACCCTCATGCCATTCCAAATATGTAAGACTTTTGTTCATCTTTGGAACACAAATGGAGATATTTTTGATTAAATCCAAGAGCTTTATGACCCTGCATAGACAGCAACGCAACTGACACGTTCAAGGCCTAGAAAGATTGTAAGGAGATTGATAAAATAGTCCGTGTGACATCAGTGTTTCAACTGTAATGTTATGAAACCATGAGAATACTTTTTATGTACAAAGAAAATAAAGACTTTATTAAACAATTTCTTCTGTTCTGTGTCAGGCGGAAACGTTTCAGTTGCGTTTCTGTCTATGGAGGGTTAGAAAACTCTCAGATTTCATCAAAAATATCTTCACTTGTGTTCCGAAGGTGAACAAAGGTCTTACAGGTTTGGAACGACACGAGGGTGAGTATAATTTTTTTCATCTCTTTAATACAGAAGATGCTATGAATAAATATTTTGGCGAAGCATAGTTTGAAGAAGCCTCATTTTTCGAGATAGTCTGATACCTCCAGCTAACTGAAGAATCACATATCATTGTCAGACTGCAGATTGTGCAGCAGCGTTTGTATAATTATATAAAAATACAATTTCAGAAAACAGGTTTACTTTTGGCCCTGCTGAAAATCTTTCATTCTCCAAACCAACTTTGTTAGATTTCCAATGGGAAACACAGAACCAAAGTACTCAAAATAGTTCAGTTAATAAATCATTAAAAAGATCTATAATGAAATGCACTGATTTATTTTGCAGGGAGATCTCAGCCACACATAGGGAGTATTTCACATGGCTATTCATAAAATTTTAATATCATTAAATTTTATAATAGCTTCTGGTTAAACAAGTGCACATAATCAAACCTCAGATAAAAAACAGGCTATAGAACTGTCATTGGGGCAGTACCAGGGCAGTTGCTAGACCTGAAGCTCTACTGGGGCACAGGCCCCCATTACTCGTTAATTCAGTTGTTACATGTAGTTTAATGTCTTTATTTTGGGATTATCAATCTAAATTATAACTCAAATTTGAGAATTTACTGGGGCACATGCCCCAGTAAAAAGGGTCTAGCAATGCCCCTGGGCAGTACCCTTTAAAAAGATGCTAATATGTGACCCTAGACCACAAAAATAGTCTTACGTAGTATGGGTATATTTGTAGCGATAGCCAAAAATACATTGTATGGGTCAAAATGGTTGATTTTTCTTTTATGCCAAAACAATCATTAGGATATTTAGTAAAGATCATGTTCCATGAAGATATTTTGTAAATATATCAAAACCTAATTTTTGATTATCAATATGCATTGCATAAGAACTCAATATTTTGATCTTTTTTAACCCTCAGATTCCACATATTGTCCTAACAAACAATACATCAATCAGAGCTTATTTATTCGGCTGTCAGATGATGTATAAATCTCAATTTCAACAAATTTACCCGTATGACTGGTTGTGTGGTCCAGTGTCACATATGTGCACTTTAAGTAGACTATATGTGACCCTGGACCACAAAACCAGTCATAAGGTTAAATTTTACAAAACTGAGATATATACATCATATGACAGCTCAATAAATAAGCTTTCTATTGATGTATGGTTTGTTAGGATAGGACAATATTTGGCTGAGATACATCTATTTGAAAATCTGAAATCTAAGGGTGCAAAAAATCAAAATACTGAGAAAATCACCTTTAAAGTTGTCCAAATTAAGTTCTTAGCAATGCATATTACTAATCAAAAATTACATTTTGATAGGTTTACAGTAGGAATTTTACAGAAATCTTCATAGAACATGATCTTTACTTAATTTCCTAATGATTTTTGACATAAAAGAAAAATCAATAATTTTGACCCATACAGTGTATTTTTGGCTATTGCTACAAATATACCCCAGCGACTTAAGACTGGTTTTGTGGTCCAGGGTCACATATGTACCATTTAGGGGTAAACCAGTTGCAAAGATGTAGCTCTTAGCTTTTGTACCTTAGGGTACTGCCCCAGTAACAGCTTTGTACCCTTTTTCTGAAAGTGATGAGCCAGTTACATAATGAAGGTAGATTTTAACTTGAACTGTGTTTTCCTTAGGCTATTGTTTATAAATGTCAGATCAGGGCAAGCTGTCATGTGTTGTCATTTTATGCAATTTATAAGCTATACAGTTTCTATTGTGAAAAACAGGAGTTTTATCATTTTAGTCCATTGTTTGTTGTTTTACAACATTTACTTTTTAATTCAGCCTGAAAGCCATTAGGTTTTAATGCATTTGAAATGCAGATGTTTAGGATTAATTCTCTTAATAATTTTTTGTTAAATCTGTTCCTTTGTGACAGCATGCCTCGCTGTATGAAATGACTTGTATGTAATGGTGGAAATGTTAATGAGTCTGTAGAATCATCTCTGACTGAGAATATTTACTGACAAAACTTGAAAAAGAGATTTGGCCTCCCATAATACATAACAGTGGAGTTCAATTATAACAAATTAGTTCACTTATTGATTTGTACTCTATAGTTGGAAGCCTAATAAATATTTTATTTTAATATATTTTTGCCCTTCTGTTAATGCATAATATTTTATAACCAGGTCAAGGATGAGTTTCTAACTCTATGCCTGAAATGTACAAATCATCTAATTATTTTTTAATATTTATCTTTAATTGCATTAGTTCTATTTTGATCTCTAGATAGCTCAGATGAAAAAATGACCCATAACCTAATTAGTCTAATGGCTTAATGGCTTCCATTCTGTTCTTGGGCTAATAATATTCTCAGACATCAATTAGACAGTTTCTAGGAAATGGCAGCTTTATTTATCAAAGAAATTGTATTTCTTCCTCTTGAAAATTTAGAATCACAAGCCACTGTTAGCAGCTTTTGATTTGTCGTGCAGAGAATGTGCTGTTGCGTTTGAGGTTCATCCAACCCTCCTTTATTTATAGAGTGATTCATTTTCATTTACCTGAGGCTCGGTTCCCCACCTCTGCCTTTATTAGAGCGTGACAGTGAGAGGCGGTAGGATTTTATGACCTCAGGTGGTGTGTGTGTTGTAAAGGTGGACACATAAAAACATTAACTAATTGTATGTAAAACATGGAAAATTGGAGAGAGAACCTTCTCATCTTTGAAAACACATATCTAGATTCTCAAGTAGAAATTATACAACACAAATCCAGGTTTCAAATCATTTTGAATCTTAAAGGAACACTCCACCTTTTTTTGGAAATAGGCTCATTCTCCAACTCCTCCCGAGTTAATAAGTTGAGTTTTACCGTTTTGAAATCCATTCAGCTGTTCTCCTGTTCTGGCGATATCACTTTTAGCATAGCTTAGCATAGATCATTGAATCCTATGAGACCAATAGCATCGCGTTCAAAAATGACCAACGAGTTTCCATATTTGTCCTATTTAAAACTTGACTCTTCTGTAGTTATATCGTGATCTAATACTGGTGGAAAATATAAAGCTGCAATTTTCTAGGCCGATAAGATTAGGAACTACACTCCCATTCTGGCGTAATAGTCAAGGAAGTTTGCTGTTCGTAATACGGACGCAGCAGGCGGAGTAATATCACGCAGAGCCTGAAATTAGTTCCCAGCTAGGTTAGCATTTGCACATGTGCTGCGTGATATTACTGCGCCTGCTTCAGCCATGTTACGGCAGCAAACTTCCCTCCTTCCTATTACGCCGGGATGGAAGTGTAGTTCCTAATCTTATCGGCCTAGAAAATCGCAGCTTTACATTTTTTTCCATTTGACTCAAAAATCAGCAATTACATTACCATTCAAAAGTTTGTCACCTTCAGCTGTTTAGGGAATCAGGTGAAATCCATGGAATAAGAGAAAATAATTATCGTTGTGCCTTTGGATGTCAGAATCGGATTGCAAAAAATTTTTATAGAATACTGTCGAATACTGTCATGTTTAAACATATACATACAATGGATGAAACTGCTATGATAACTCTACTTTTAAAGCATAAATTTAATGAAGTTTGGACTTTATAACACGATTTAATTCAACAATACAGTTTGTCAATTCTGAGGGGAAAAAAACAAGTGTGGATTATAAACTCATGATTCTGAACTGAGGGGAAAAGAGAGAAAGACAAGTTGATATTTCTAATCAGAGTTGAGAGTTATAATCTCAGAATTGCAAGAATAAAGTCAGAATTTTAATATATAAACTCAAAATTACCTTTTTTATTCTTTATTGTAATGGCTTCTGTAGGCCGCTACTTGAAAACTGTAATTTTCTGCCACTAGAAGTGCCATTACTGTTTGCAAACAGCGAATTGGTCTATAATTTTCACAGTTCATGTGGTTCTACTGTTTAATTTTATTTTAGGATGTTTTGATAAATAGAATGTTTAAAATTACAGCATTTATGTAAAAAACAAAAAACAAAAAAAAAAATCTTTTGTAACACTGTAATTGCTTTCATTACACTTTTGATTAATTAAATTTAATTGAATGTGTCCTTGGTGAATAAAAATATTATCTAAGTTTTAAATAGTAGTAATTTGCTGTTTTTGGCCATTCAGATTTTCTTAATAACTTTATTAGTTTAGCAGGTTGATTAAAACAGGAATAGGTTGTAAAAAAAAAATACTGCAAAAAGAAAAAAATAGTGAAAAAATTAAAAGTATGTTTGTTTTTTCTGTTTGTTTTTCTTTTGTTTGTATCCAACACAAATTAAACAACATTGTGTGTGCTTTATGTTTAATTGTGCCAATAGTGTAAGGTAATAAGTTAATGTAGGGTTTAAAATGTCACCATCAAGACTTAATCTGTTTTTTGTTTTTTTTGTTTAATTAGGATGAACCAATTCTGTCTAGGAATTTAGATTTTGTGTATAAGAAATAAAGCAGTATGCCTTTATGTTTAGAGTATAGTGGACTGGGAAGCCTTTATTTTTTCAGGAAGGGTGTTTGAGCCTGACAGGAAGCTTACTGAAAAAAATGAAGAGAGACGACATCCTGTACCAATCAACTAATGGCAAGCCCTTCAAACTTTTTGGCATTTAAAGAACTTCACTTTCAACAGCTTTGTTAAGCACAACATTCAAATTTTGTCTGGACAAACTTTCATTTTTGTTCTTTTTCCATATCTAATCAACAGTTAGATGTGGAATGTGTGTGCTCATATGTATTATATTGTCTAAATATAATGTAAAATCTATTAATTACATGAATAAAACACAGCTAATGTAAAATCTAGCTATTTAGCTTGAGGATTTGAGCAATTGTTTCTCATTCCAAGCAGTTTTATGATGCAGTTCATACAAATGGCCAGCAGATGTAGATGTTGTACTATTTTCAGACATGGCAAGAACTTTACAGTGTATGAAAAACAGCGTCGTGTTATTCCTTACAGTTTGTCTCTTTCTATCTCCCCACAATGATTTTACATCTAGTTTAGCAAAGCAAGCCATTTTTGATTCACTTCTCACTCACTCTCAGGAAAAAAGGTACAAAGTTGTCACTCAGGTGGTATCCTGAGGTACAAAAGCTAAAAGGTAAACCTTATCTACCATTAAATGATACAAATTAGTAGCTTAAAAATGCAAGTGTATATATTAGTACCTTTTAAAACGGCTACCACCTCAGTGATAGTTTTGTACCTTTTTTCTGAGTGTTGAGTGTATATGAGTTAAACGTAACTTTTTTTATATAAGAATGATGTTACATAATATTTAGAGCTCATACGAACTCTGTGCACTCAAGAACTGAAAATCCATGGCAACATGAAACCGCGTGTGTTTATGTGAACAAAGCCATGCACAAATTACTCCTCACAAAATGCTTGAGTTGTTTCCAAGGAAACCATCCCGCTCATGCAGTACAGAGGTCCATGTGGGTGTGTGTGAATGTGTGTTTCTGTGCTTACAAGGTCAGTGTGTTCTTGCTTGCGCATGTAAGAGTGCAGAGAGCAAGGCCAAGTGGTTGGATATAAGAATCACAGCAGAAGCGCATGCAATCTCACTTGAATCTTAAAGGTATAGTTCACCCCAAATTGAACATTTTCAAACCTGTATGACTGACTTTCTCATGAAAAACATGAAAGATGATGTTTGGCAGAATGTTCATGCTGCTCTTTTCTCTACAGTGGTAGCAAGTGTAGGTTTACTCTTTTCTCATTCTTGTTTTTATAGCTATATTTATCCCTGCTTAAGTTTTTCACACTCGTTTGAGCAAGTGGTAGTTGTTTTCATCGCAGCGACAACTGTGACTCTGCAATTGGCTTGCGTGTGTGTGGGTGCAGATTAGATGGTTCAGTATAATAGTGCTCGGCTTTAGCCTATCATGCAACACACACATGTAAACACTCTCAAACACACTCAGGAGTGGCTGTCCTCTCAGACTCGATGAAATATTCACTCTTATGCAACTTAATGGTCCATTTTACACTTGAAGTGTTCACTTCAAAGCACCTTTGATGAATGTGTGCTGAATATGAGGCCATGGTTTCTCTCTGTCTGCTGTAGGGCTGTTCAGGCTGAGATCAGTCCTATATTAGTCAACAAGTTCCCTTTTAAGGAAAATATTGCAACTGTAAGCAATATGACGAATTAAATGTATACATACATAGATAAACTGGCATCTGCAAATACATTTAGTTATTAATTTAGCTCTGCTGCAGCACACATGTTTTGAGCTGTGCTGTAATAATGTGCAGTAAATGAACACTTTAGATCACTTTATAAGCCTTTTTAAGTAGGAAATGTAGCCTAGTAAGACATCTGTGTTCTTATGTATATGTTCTCTGTATATTTTATGTTGTTTTGAAATGCATTATATAACACATCGGTTATATTAGCAGCAGCAAAATAATTTGAGAGAAAACATTTCAAGAATATTCAAGTTTTTAAACAGTAAAATTTTTAATGTTTTTTTTTAAAGAAGTCTCTTTTGCTCACCAAGCCTGCATTTAAAAGTACAGCAAAAACAGTACAGTTTTGAAATAGTTTTACTTTTTAAAATAATAAATAATTTATAAAAATATTTTTTTTATTTGAATATATTTTGAAATGTTATTTATTCCTGTGATTTCACAGCTAAATTTTCAGCTTCATTACTCCAGTCTTCAGTGTCACAACATGATCCTTCAGAAATAATTCTGCTGATTTGCTGTGCAAGAAAACTTTATTATGATGATTATTATCAATATTTAAAATATAATATAATTTTATTTAAGCAAATATGCTTTAAATTGATCAAAAGAGATTATAAAGACGTTTAAAATGTTGCAAAAATTTCTATTTCAGATAAATGCTGTTCTTCTGAACTTTCTATTCATCTAGAAACCTAAAAAAAATCAGCTGTTTTAAACAACAAATGTTTTTTGAGCAGCAAAACAGAAAATTAGAATGATTTCTGAAGGATCATGTGACTGGAGTAATGATGCCACACATTTAGCTTTAAAACCACAGGAATAAATTACATTTTAAAATAAAAACAGTTATTATAAATAGTAAAAATATTTCAGAATTGTACAGTTTTTGCTTTTCTTTGGATCAAATAAATGCAGGCTTGGTGAGCAGAAGAGACTTCTTTAAAAAACATTACAAATCTTTTGACTGGTATAGTGTATATATTATATATATTGTTTACATTTTTTTATATATATATATATTTTTATAGTTCAGTAATTGAAAACCATGTTTCGAGTAATATATAGTGCTGAGAAATAAATAAATAAATATATATTGCAATTAAATATTTTTCTTATGTCATGTAATCAAGGAAAAAAATAGGCTACGTTTCTTTAGTTGGAGAGTGTAGTGCCAGATGAATGCAACCACGTGCCTGACATTATGGGCTAAATAAGGTGTACGTGCAAAGACATCATTAACTTCACAGTTTATTCTAGGAAGTGTGAAATTGCAAGGTCTTCTGGGTCATTTTTGTAACTAGCAGTTTTAGATGTGAAAATGTTAAGGGTAAAGCCACTTTATGATATTATTTTGTTGCAGCATGGTGTAAACCAACAAAATGTCTGCAAAAAAGAAAATTATAGAACAATTTACTCATCCTCATATCATTCCAAAACCGTATGACCTTGTGTCTTCTGTGGAACATAAAATAAGATATCATGAAGAATGTTGATAACCTAACTGTTTCATTTCCCATTGACTTCCATTGTATTGTTTTGTCCATACAATGGAAATTAATAGGAACCAAAACTGTTTGGTTATCAACAATCTTCATAATATCTTTTATCTCCCACAGAAGAAAGTCATATAGGTTCAGAATTACGCAAATGAGCAATAAAGAAATCATTTTTATTTTTGAATATAGTACACAGTATAAAAAAAATGGAACTTCTATACTTATATGCTTGTGTGTCTGTTTCCTCACCAGTTACTCCTGAGGCAGTGGGCTTTCTGTCAGCCGTGGGCATCTTTGTTGTTTTGCTGGCCATACTCTTCCTCTTCATCAATAAGAAGCTTTGTTTCGCTCGTGTCGGAGGTCTACCATGCCTGGAACAGTACAGTCGGCGCAAACGAAAAGACCGCGCTGGGATTCACCAAGGACTCGGTGAGCACTATTGTTCAGGCAAACGTTATTCGCTGACTTTCTTGCTCTATTTTGCAAAAGGTGAAGCTTATTATTAAAGTACTTTTTGACTTTACTGTTTGATGACCATTGGCAGAAAGGGGGAGTGTTTGGGATCAAATTATCTATATTATATGCACTGAACCACAGACAACTTTGTGTGCTCTGTGGGTTGTCCCTATCTCTATTCATTCCTGGCAAACACACATACTCACCTATGAGTAAACCTTGCAACCCTACACACATTACACAGTCAGTACATCAGCTGGGTGTTGGAGGAAGTTCTGCTGTGGTATTTCAAAGCAGCTCCTTTAGTAAATATTCACTCTGTCTGTACTATGAGATGTCCTAGGTCTACTAGCTGGATAAACGCCACGCTTCGGGTGCTGCTGAACTGGTTCGAAGGAGGGTTTGCTATATGCAGATAGTTTCTGGGGTGCTGGGGCTCTAAATGGAGTTATTGGTTGTTTTTTGAGGAAGCCGTGCTGGTAAGTGTTTGTACTAAGGATGCACAATTTATCGATATCATATTGGGTATAGGCTGATTTTAGAGATTTGTTAAATTATTGGTGTGGATGTTTATCTGTGCATGCTGGTTTAGATTACATTTATCACCATCTAACACTAGCTTAAAGTTAATTAACTCAAGAATCTTTGTTTGTTAGATCAATCTTTTGGCAAATCTCAAAATCTAAATTTACTTGTAGTTTTTTTTAATTTACTATTATTTATTATTATATTTATTTATTTAGACAAAATAGTAAAGATTTTACCCAATTACTGGTTTCTGACCATAAAAGATTGAATAAAAAAATAATAACTTATTGGTTTTGGAAACAAGTTTAATACAATTTAAAAACTATTATTAAAATAAAAAGATTGGCTGGGCAATATGGTTAAAAATGTTGTTACATCATTTTTTCCATACCATACGATCTTGATATGTATCATAATGTTTATCTACCAATAGGGAATGAAATACTTTCAACATCTAATAAAATGAATAAAATATAACTAACATTTATTTACAACAAAACATTGAATTTTTTTTTTTGTCAAACAGGATGCTGCACAACAAAACTGTATGAATGAATTAAACAATAACTTTGTTCTATGGTATTCCTTAAAATATATATTATTGTTATTGTTATTATTACTTTGACAATCATATTTGAACAGGTTATATAATTGAAATATACACTACTAGTCAAAAATACTGTTTATATTTTTACTATTTGAAATAACTGTTTTCTGTTTGAATGTATTTTAAAATGTAATTTATTCTTGTGATCAAAGCCAAATTTTCAGCATCATTACTTCAGTCTTTAGTGTCACATGCTCCTTCAGAAATGCTCCTTCTAATATGCATATTATTATTGTTATTATTTTTGTTATCAATATATAAAACAGTTAAGTTTTTTTCAGGATTCTTTGATAAATAGAAAGATCAGCATTTATCTGAAATAAAAAAAGGTTTTGTGACATTATACACTATACCGTTTAAAAGCTTGGAGCCATTATATATATATATATATATATATATATATATATATATATATATATATATATATATATATAATTTTTTTTTTGGGGGGGGGGGTGGGGTTATAGAATTTTTTATTTTTTTATCAAGGATGCTTTAAATTCATAAAAAGTGATAATAAAGACATTCATAATGTTGCAAAAGATTTCTATTTCAGATAAATGCTGCTCTTCTAAACTTTCTATTCATCAAAGAAACCTGAAAAATTCTACTCAGCTGTTTATAATAATAATAAAAAATGTTTTTGGAGCATTAATTCAGAATATTAGAGTGATTTCTGAAGGATCATGTGACTGGAGTAATGATCCTAAAAATTCAGCTTTGAAATCACAGGAATAAAATACATGTTTATAAATGTTATTTTAAATATTAAAAATATTTCAAAATTGTACTGTTTTTGCTTTGGATCAAATAAATGCAGGCTTGGAGGAAAAACAGACTTCTTTAAAAAACATTACAAATCTTTTGACTGGTAGTGTATTTCTGTCAGAATTTCTTCAAGTTAAACCAGACTCCTATTGTTAGTTTCAGCGTGCATTTGATTAGTATTTCTCAAATTGTATAAAGCTGTATAAAGTATCGAAAACACAGCGTTTGAGTTTGTGTATCAGACGAAACCATGCCATTCATACACACAGAGACGCACAGAACATTCAGACTTAAAATTGATAAATTCTAAGATATCTCGATACGATATTGTTTATATCGCGCAACCCTAAACTGAAGGCAGTTAACTTTTTATTTAAATTGTATGTTTGATGTCAATCTACTGTGCAAATTGTAGTTAGTTACACAGTAAAAGTAAATATGTTCTGTATAAGTTCTGTTGATTTTATTTTTAAAACAGAAACAACATGAAGGAATTCACTGGGTCCTCTGTGCACCTGAATATAGACCTTCTTTTGAGCTGTTGTTGGAAAAAAACATTTTGAAATCTGATGGAATGGCAGACATTCCTCAAGCAGGTATCCCAGCTTTCTCTTCATGGCTCACTCAGATTTCAGACGCTTTCTCCACTGGTTTCCGCCGCCTCGGCCAAAACGGAGCTGTTGGCTCTGAGGTTTCACTGAAAGATGAAAGTTCAGAGGTGGAGCAGAACTTGAGAGTTGTTCATGGATCTGGAGTGGATCCACAGGAGATGCTGCTGCTGGGAGGTCAGGGCAACAGGTTTGATTATGCCCCTTCTGTCGAACATCTGAATCCCAGCAGCGAAGAGACAGATGAGCTAGAGAGCAGGAGTCTGCTGGCTTCACGCTGCTCCAATGCTGGTAAGATCTGGGTTAGAAGATTTTTAAGTGGATTGGTTCCTTTCTTGGTCCTTCTTCTTGGTCTGTTTTTGTAGAGACTGCTTTCTGTCCATGTATCCACATATCACTGGTGGTTCTGTTCCTCTCATAAACTGGTTACATGTTTGCTGCCTAAGTTTTTGTTACCTCTTTGTGACTGGTAGCTTCATAATCATAGTGTTAGTTAGGGTCTTCAAATTGTTGTTCCTCCTTGCTACAGTAACCTTAGCTTTCTTATGTCTTTTTTGTTGATCCTTCATAGTAATTTAAACTTTAATCATTTGCAAAAGTTTCTGAGAAATTCTTTTGCTTGGAAAGACACTAAGACACACAGTCAGTCATATGCAGGGTTTAACACAGCCTCGTTTGTGTGTGTGTGTGTGTGTGTGTGTGTGTGTGTGTGTGTGTGTGTGTGTGTGTGCACCTGGTATTCATCACGTTGTGGGGACCAAATGTCCCCACAAGGATAGGAATACCAGTAGATTTTGACCTTGTGGGGACATTTCTCAGGTCCCCATGAGGAAACAGGCTTATAAATCATGCACAATGAGTTTTTTTGACAAAGTAAAAGTGTGCACAGTCTCCTGTGAGGGCTAGGTTTAGGTGTAGGGTAGGTGTAGGGTGATAAAAAGTACGGTTTGTACAGTATAAAAACCATTACGCCTATGGAATGTCCCCATAAAACATGTAAACCCAACATGTGTGTGTGTGTGTGTGTGTGTGTGTGTGTGTGTGTGTGTGTGGGAGTGAAGATGACATGTGTATGTGTGTACAGTGTATTCATGTTTAAATTTAATGACTCTCCTGTTTGTTTTCAGAGGGCGTTCTCAGTTTACTGATCATATTAAATATCCAGAAAGATGAAACACACACACACACACACACACACACACACACATATACAAATATTCAATAATACATAGTCTAATCTATATGCTCTAAAAAATGCTGGGTTAAAAACAACCCAGCCCTAGGTTAAATATGGACAAACTCAGCGAATGTGTTGTTTTGACCCAGCAGTTGGGTTAAATGGTTAACTCAGCCTTCTGGGTAGTTTTATTTAACTCAACTTTTGCTTTAAAATTAAACTGTAAAATTACTATATTACTTGCTTAAAATGAACCCAAAATAGGTTGAAAATGGATATTTATTAATATGTTCAATAAATGAATATTTATTAAAAAGTTGAATAAATAATAATTAAATAATAAACATTTTTTAATTGCTGATCAATAAATATTAACCTTTTGATTATTGCTGATCACTCTAGTAATGATGTGTCTGATTTTTAATTTCCAATTTTAGGTTAATTTTAAACCAGCCATGTAGTAATTTTTAAACTATAGTAGACTTGAAGAAGGTTGGGTTAAACATTTAACCAAAAATAGGATCAAAACAACCCAGCGCTGGGTTTGTCTACATTTCACAGAGTGCTGGGTTGTTTTAAGCCAGCATTTTTTAGAGTGTGCAGAAACTCTTTTTTAGAGTGTGACACTCTTTACATGCTTGTTAAAGTAATAGTTCAAACAAAAATGTAAAATCTGTCATCACAGACTAACCTTTAAGCTGTTTATGAGTCTCTTCTGTGAAACATGAAAAAAGATATTTTGAAGAATATTGGTAAACAATATTGGTAACCAATTGGTCCCTGTCACACCCCTGGACTTTATGTTGGTTTCTCCCATTCTCCCCCGCAGTTCAGTGTGTTTTGGTTTCTCCCTCATCGTCTGCACCTGTGTTTGTAATTAGTCTGTGTATATAAGGTGTGTGTTTTCCCCTGTACTCTTGTCGGTCTTTGATGTTATCCTGATGTTTCCACTCCATGTTCCTGTGTCTGCCTGTTCCCATTGGATTTATTAAATGTTCGTTTTTTACTACGTCGTTGTTCGTGTGTTCCTGCCTACAGCGTGACAGAAAGACCGACCGATACAGTTTTTTTTGCGTGTTCACCTCCGTTTTGTTTTCCGTTCGTTTTCTCCAGTCTTTTATTTCCGTAGTGTGTTTCCCCCATGGATCCCTTCCTCCGACCAGAATTCATCCTGCTACGGCTGAAGCAGGGGGAATTACCGCTCGAGGGCTACACGTTAATGTTCCAACTCGTAGCTAATAACACCAGCTACCCGGACGACGCGCTCTGTGCGTTCTATGACGCCAGCCTCAATGCGTCTTGCAGAGCGCCGTCGTCCGAAGACGGCCCTCGAGCGAACTTTGCCTTGTTTGTGGAGTGGACACTGGCGAGAAACCGATCCTCGTTTCCCGCCTGTTCCACGGAGAATCTCGCCAGTGCCACTCCGGACCCAGAGCCCAGCCAGCCACCCCGACCCGCGGATTATGAGCCCGTCACAGACGGAAAGCCTGAACCCGGAGCGACAACATTATGGACTGCCGAAGAGGTCAAAACTACTGATCAGGTGCGTGAGCCAACCATTACATCCGCGCCGGTGGAATGCTTCGAAGAGCAAGAGAGGGCTGTAGAGAGCCCCGTCCACTGCACCGCCACTGGGGGTGAGCAAGAGCACTCTGGGGACTTAATGGACTGTGTCATGGAAATACCTATCTGCCTGGATTTCCCACCCACCCTCCCTCTTCTGCCTAGTCCTGAATCTCCGCTGGTCCCGCCCAGCCTACCTGAATTCCCGTTGTCGACTGTCTGTCCCCTTGCTCACCCTCAGCCCACCATCTGTGCAGTGGGTTCGCCGCAGGTCTGCCAGTCTCCATCGGTGTCATGGCTGGAGGATCCCTCACCATCGCCTCCAGCCTCAGAGTCCTGGACTCCATCTCGGCCCTCCGACCCTGCGGCTCCACCCCGGCTCTCTGCTCCCTCGTCTCCGCCGTCGCCCGTCGATCCACCAGCTCCACCGGGCTCCATCGGCCCTCCGGCTCCGCCCTGGTCAGTCGTCGCCCCATCTTCGCCTCAGGACTATACTCCTCCGGCTGTGCCTCGTCGCTCCGTCCCACCGGCTCATTGGACCTCCTCCCTCCCGCGGGCACAGCCTCGGGCCTCTGTCGCTCCGGCTCCGCCGCGGATCTCCGGATCTCCATCTCCGCCTTGGTCGCCAGAGCCTTGATCTTCGGCTTTCCGTCTCCGCCTCGGGCTCCACCACCACCTGCTCCGCCTCCGTCGGTCGGATCCATGGAGTCGTCAGCCTCTCCTCCACCATGGCTCCTCCCTCCATCGGCTCCACCGTGGATTTACATCTTGGCTGCGGCCTGGGTCTCACCTGGCTCCTCCTGCTCCAGCCCCCTCCTGTCACCTCCTTGGCTCCTCCCTCCGTCATCACCTCCATGGACATTTCTGTCACCTTTCTGGACTTCATTCCTGGCCCCCCTTCCGGAAGAACGTCCTCCACCCAAACCCCCTCCTAAGGACTTTGTAGTTCGGTCGGCGCGTGGACGCGGCTTTTCTGGGATGGGGGTGAAATGTCACACCCCTGGACTTTATGTTGGTTTCTCCCATTCTCCCCCGCAGTTCAGTGTGTTTTGGTTTCTCCCTCATCGTCTGCACCTGTGTTTGTAATTAGTCTGTGTATATAAGGTGTGTGTTTTCCCCTGTACTCTTGTCGGTCTTTGATGTTATCCTGATGTTTCCACTCCATGTTCCTGTGTCTGCCTGTTCCCATTGGATTTATTAAATGTTCGTTTTTTACTACGTCGTTGTTCGTGTGTTCCTGCCTACAGCGTGACAGTCCCTATATTGGCTTCCATAGTATGGAAAAAATATTTTTTTGTACTGCAGAATAATGACATTTCTAAAGGTTTGGAACAACTTGAGGGTGAGTAAATGATGACTGAATGGTGAATTATCCCTTTAAGATCATGGACATTCTGAAAAATTAAAATATATATATATATTTTACATTTTTAAATAAAGTTAGAAAGTAAATGTTTAAAAATAATTTCATATTTCTGTTTGATAGAATGGATATAAATCTGTCTATAGGGTTGAGCTGGAAAGATTCTGAAATTCACATTAGAATAAAAAAATAAGACTAAAACAAGATATAATTATGTCTGTCACCTAGTAAATTAACAGTTCATAATGTCTTTTAAAAAAAGCTGACTGCTTTTAAAATGACAACTTTTTAAAAATGTTTTGAATAATATTAAATGCTTTTTTATTTTGTTGAACATACTATTACAATTTCTAAATATACTGTTGTTCATTGTTAGTTCATATTTATTCATAATACAGTAGGTTTTCATTGAAAATGTAAAAATTTGTGCTGTCAGTCAATTAAAAACAAATCCCTAATTAATCACACCGAACATTAAAGTTTTTAAATATACTATTATAATTGCAATAATTTTACATTCAAACTGCTACGGGGCGGCCGTGGGCCTAATGGTTAGAGAGTCGGACTTGTAACCCAAAGGTTGCGGGGTTCGAGTCTCAGGTCCAGCAGCTCTCAATACCACGACGGAGGTGAGTCCCTTGAGCAAGGCACCGAACCCCCAACTGCTTCCCGGGCGCCGACGCAATGGCTGCCCACTGCTCCGGGTGTGTGTGTGTGTGTGTGTGTTCACTTGGAAGGGTTGAATGCAGAGCACAAATTCCTAGTATGGGTCACCATACTTGGCCTCACGTCACCTCCTTTCCTTTAAATTAATGTAAAAACATTAATTGGTATTTGTAGCAATAGCCAAAAATACATTGTATGGGTCAAAATTATTGATTTTATTTTATGCCAAAATCATTAGGATATTAACTAAAGATCATGTCCCATGAAGATATTTTGTCAATTTCGTACCATAAATATATCAAATGTATACCGTAAATATTTTGATTTTTTTTTTATCAAAAACTTTTTTTTGATTAGTAATATGCATTGCTAAAAACTTCATTTGGACAACTTTAAAGGTTTTCTCTATATTTTTATTCAGATTCTATATCAGATTCCTGATTTTCAAATAGTTCAGCTGAATATTGTCCCACCCTAACAAGCCATACATCAATAAATCTTATTTATTTAAAAAAAAAAAAAGACCCTTATGACTGGTTTTGTGGTCCAGGGTCACATTTACCCATTCACTATAGACATTCAACATTACAGAGCTATCAATTTTAACATTTATTTGACTAAAAAATAACAACTTTAAACAGTCTTCACATAAACCCATTATAATAAATGTCATGTATTTACCTGTGCCCTTCAGCAAGTAGGAAATATACAGAAATTTAATAAAGTTATCAAACACTAAATACTAAATTAAATATAGATGAATTCTTAAAGCTACAAAAGTTATTGATTTCTGCTGTTTTCTTTTGTTTGGTTAACAGACATCACAGCAGTTATTAAGTTATTTGGCTGCTATTACTTTAAGAGCTGCCGCTGCTGAACGTGATGCAGATCTGACATGCATGTTTGTAATTTAATTTGTGCTTCAATATGAAATGATACAGACTACAGCATGTCCTACAAGCACACTAAGCGGCTGACAGCACAGGTAAATAATTTTTTACTGACATATGGCCAGACAACATCTCATCTGACTGCAGTTCACTCTGGTTATACTGAAGCTCCCTTGTCACCTGTGCCTTTTCCGCACTCATTTGGAGTTGGGGTGCACATCTGAAAAGTCTCCTGTTTGATGAGGTCGTAAAGACATCCTGCGTCTAAATAAGCGCAATTCTTGTCAAGAAAAAAGAGACTGAAGCAGAAGTACCCTAGCCCCACCCCTGCGTTAACTGCATTAAATAATTTTAATGCCATTAAACTAAAAAAAAATTGACAGCACTAGTTAAACTATTTATTAATATATGAAGAAAAGATTTAAAGGTCTTTTTTTCTGTACAGAATCAGAGAGGTAAACTTGGTCTATTATGTGTTCAATACAAAATGTCTATTAGTTGGACTGTACAAGGACGTTTGGTTTGAAGAATTCTTTACTGCAGTTATTTATGAGCTGTTCTGTTTGGAATGGCACAGCCGTTATGATTGTTCTCCTTTCAGATTCCCTGCGTAGGTATTGTGTCATATGGAACACACTCAATGTGTACATTGAGGAAAACACTGGAGCTTAAGGGACTTGTAACCATGGCAACCTCCTATGCTGCTCCTTACATAGCCGCTTGGCCTAATTTGATCGCGTGTGTGTGAGAGAGTGAATGGTGTGGTGAAATGCAGTGAAATGAATGGAAGTACAACTATAATGGATGAGAGAGAAAAAAAGAGACCCAAAGACACTAATTGGCCACTCTCTTGCGATTAGGTACATGTGGTAGACGTGCCTGTCTACACACACTCTACATTACCATTAAAAATATACCACCATGTCTGAGTCACCTACCAACAACACTTTCTCTTTCTGTTTTTCTTTCATTTGATAGAATATGGAAAAAACAAGTTATTGTGGTCACAGTGTCCTTCATCAATATGAAGTAAATGTTTTTTTTCTTTTATTAAAGGTGCAAAAATGTTGAAAATTTTATAACCTTGCAAATTTGGGATTAGTAAGATTTTTTTAATAGAAAGAATTTAGTACTTTTATTCTGTAAGGATGCATTACATTGATTAAAAGTGACAGTAAAGACTTTTATAATGTTAAAAATGATTTATATTTCAAATAAATATGCTGTTCTTTTAAATATTTTTTTTAATCCTGAAAAAAGTTTAAACAGGAATAAATTTCATTTCAAAATATATTCTAATAGAAAACAGTTATTTTAAATTGTAGTAATATTTCACAATATTATTGTTTTTACTCTATTTTGAATTGTGCTCAAGAGATTGTTACACACACATGAATGATACCTTAAATTGTGTGGCTTGTTGAGAAATGCTGTTTCAGTTTTCTAAGCAATCAGACTTGATTTTATTTATGATAACATGCAAAAATGATCATAGACTTGCATTGAACAAAAAAAAAACAGAACCGTTTCTAGGTATCAGAATGTCTTAAAGGAGAAGTTCCCTTTCCGAACAAAAATGTACAAATAGTTTACCCCCTTGTCATCCAAGATGTTTATGTCTTTCTTCTTTTCAGTCATAAAGAAATTGTTTTTTAAGGAAAACATTTTAGGATTTCTCTCCATATAATGAACTTCTATGGTGTCCACGAGGTGACCTTCCAAAATGCAGTTTAAATGCAGCTTCAACTGGCTCTAAACAATCTCAGCCAAGGAAAACGGGTCTTATCTAGCAAAACGATCTGTCATTTAAAAAAAAAAAAAAAGTTTATATTCTTTTTAACCTCAAATGCTTGAGCCCATCTAATTTTCTTCTCCAACTTCAAAATCATCCTACATCCCTGTTTTATCTTTTTTAGTAAAAGGCATTTGATCTTCTTTGCATGTTCACCTTGTAAACACTGGGTTGATACTTCTGTAGCAATGTAGGATGATTTTGAAGTTGGAGGAGAAAATGAGATGAGAGTCGACATACCCTAACTGTTTTGAACCGGAATACACAAAGTTTACGCAGAGCTAGACAAGACAAGCATTTGAGGTTAAAAAGTATATAAATTGTCAATTTGTTTAGAAAATGACCAATCGTTTCGCTAGATAAGACCCTTCTTTCTCGGCTGGGATCATTTAGAGTCTTTTGAAGCTGAGTTTAAACTGCATTTTGGAAGTTCAAACTCGCGGGCACCATGAAATTCTACTATGTGGAGAGAAATCCAAACATTATCATTGCCTAAATTGTTGTAACTTTTTTTGTTTGTCCATCTGTGTATGCAGTGAATAGTTACGGCGACGATGGTGAGGTTTCCAGCTCATCAGACAGCGATGATGAGTTAGCAAAGCAGTTTGAGATCTCGGTTTCCCGCTCACAAAGTTTCCGTTCGAGTGTTACGGAGCTCAACCCCCAGAATGCACCAGGGCAACATCACAAATTTAAACGGCTGCTGTCTGACCAGGAGGAAGGAAGCTCAGGGCCGTCTGACTGTGAAGGTGCGCACCCACATTCTTCTATTTCCTCGGATATTTGTATTTTAATATGCATAGCGTAGTTATGCTTTCCTGATATATATATATATATATATATATATATATATATCACAGCTATGTATATGTCAGTCACACTAAATATTTCACTACACTTTGAAGCAGCTCCTCAACACTGCTAAATTGAGCTTAGAGCCATGGTTTAGAAAGAAGGAATTCATTGAATTTATGAAATTCATTTTATTCATTAAGGTCATTCAGTTATTTCAAAAGCATTTTTGCTTGGGGTATGTGTGGGTATGTTTTCTGTGTGTGACTGGATGATTGTGAAAAAAAGATTGCTATTTACTCTGTCATCAGAATAACAGAACAAAATTAAATGCTGACCTTGGCTGACTGTATTCTTTTTTTCTTTTTTTTTAACATAAAAAAAAAAAAAATTAATAAAAAAAAATAAAAGTCTAATTAATTAGCTTTATTGTAAACCAGTGTTGATTATTGATAAACTATTGGCTAAAACTACAAAAAAATAATTTAACTACAAAATGTAAATATTAAATAATTTAACTGCAAAATATACAAATTTAAAAAAAAAAAACGTTGTAAACTAACTGAAATAAGCTAGAGTACTAAAATGACTAAAACTAAGACTAAAATAAAAATGAATTAACTCCTTAAAAATACTCATTAAAGTGACAAAAACTACATAGCCATAATACTGACTTAAACTAAAATTCAAATAAAAACTGAAAATAATAATAAATAATATTATAGTATGTAAATGATGTAAGGCAAAAAAAACGAACAAAAAACTTAAGTTTCATGGACAGGTTCTGTGCTGACTAGTGGTTTGTTGAATATAAGAGAAAGAAAGTCAGAATTGCGAGATGTAAGCTTACAATTCTACTTTTTACTCAGAATTGCATGATATAAACTTACAATTGTTAGTTAGAAAGTCAGAACTGCTAGATATAAACTCACAATTCTACTTTTACTTAGAATTGCAGGATATAAACTTGCAATTGCAAGTTAGAATGTCAGAATTGTGAGATATAAACTCGCAATTCTGGCTTTTTTCTTGAAATTGCAATTTTATATCTTGCATTTCTGACTTTTTCTCGGAATTGCGTGATATAAACTCGCAATTCTACTTTTTTTTTAGAATTGTGTGGTATAAACTTGCAATTGCGAGTTAGAAAGTAGCTTGCAATTCTGCAATTCTTATATCTCCTAATTCTGACTTTTTGTTCACAGAATTGTGAGTGTGAAATTGCGAGTTATAATGTTCAGTTAAAAGACTGATGTTCTCGGAATTTCAAGTTTATATCTCACAAAACTGACTTTTTTTTTTTTTTTTTACCTTTTTACCATTTTTTATTCAGTGGCGGAAACAGGCTTCCATAGAATGCAATTTAACAAAGGAGATGTCTTTAATATTTTCTTTTTTCCTCTTAGAGAGCAATAAGATTACATAGAGATCAAATGGAGACTTTTGCTTAGATTAATACTGTTTTGAGAGATTTAAGACCCAAAATGAACCAGGAATGAAAACCAATTAATATAATGAATTTTCAAAACATTCAGTCTGATAATGTTAAATAAAAATGCTTATTAAATATTTGAACATTGCTTAAGACTAAAGCTAACATACGTTTCAGAAGATGCAATACAAATCCAAACGCCTTTTATAAATATTTATAAATGTGCTGCCTGTCAAGTCACTGTAAGGCATGTAATGCTCAGTCAACATCCCTGATCTGTACATTGCAATTAGACATAGCTCAACTGAAACAGCCTCCAGTTGGTTGCTTGTGTCCACTGAATTCTTGCTGTATGGAGCTGTATTTCTCAGAATGTTCATCACGGCATCAGTTGCCATGGAAAAGCGTCTTTCCGATTACCTTGGCAACAGAGTAACTGCCCCTTGTCTGCAGTTAATTGCTCACTGCTGCTGAGTAGAACAGTTTGTACTCTGAAAGAGATTTCATTCAGTGAAATTCACAGAGTCACGAGTCACGTAGGACAAGCACTTAAAGCCGTAAATTACTATCATTATCATCTGCTCCGAGGAGCCTGATTGGTCAAAAGAGCCTGTCCTGCAATTACGCTATCTGTCAGAGCGTCAATAAAATTTATTTCGCTAGACGTTCAGGGAAAGTGTGTGTCAGAGTGTGACAGAGCTGCTAACCATGTCTTTAATTCTCTTTTAAAAATCTACTGCTAAATTCTAAATATAGTTGTCTGTTTATCTGTATTAAAATTGTGACCCTTGACCAGAAAGCCAGTCTTGAGTAGCAGAGGAATATTTGTAACAATAACCAAAAATACATTGTATAGGTCAAAATGATCGATTTTTCTTTATGCCAAAAGTCATTAGGGTATTAAGTAAAGATCATGTTCCATGAAGATATTTTGTAAATTTCCTACCGTAAATATAATACCACTTCATTTTTAATTAGTAATATGCATTGCTAAGAACTTCATTTGGACAACTTTAAAGGTGATTTTCTCAGTATTTAGATTTTTTTGCACCCTCAGATT
>NC_133362.1:14949408-15023079 GCF_049309525.1 Garra rufa
CATGAAGCGCAAGGAGATGATTGGCTGGGTGGCCCTGGGCCAGAACAGCAGTGGTGAGGAAGAACTTCTTCACTGGCAGGACATGAAGGAGAGCGGAAACCAACAAGTCTGCCGCTGGCACACGCTACTGGAAGCTTAGAGGAGAGAGATAGAAGTCTAATCACTCGTACCTACTGCGCTCCGCTGGATCTCCCTTTAGGATGAAGGTGAAAACCAAGACCAAAAATACCCACAAAAAAGCACTTTTAACAGTCTCAAACAAAGTCAAGGCATGTAATTGTAAAAATGTTGGAAGCACATACAAATACAAAGAAACACCCACACGCCGCTTTCCTTTTCCCTGAGAGTACTTGATACAGCCTCTTATCTGGTAACCAGGAAATGACTCCATGGCGTAATATACAGACTACTCTCTTTAGCTCCAGCAGCAACCAATCAAAACCCATTATTGCACGAGCCTCTGTGATTGTCGCCTAGCGATTTCATGAATGGAGGATTGATTTGAAATGATTAAATGCCTTTCTTCAGATCATTTAAGCCTCAAGTTCAGACACCAGAACCAGTTTTGGTGAGACCAAATGTTTAATGAGCAGAAAACTGTTAAACACGTGCACTTTCATTCACGCTCTCCTACTGTTAACACTGAAGCTGTTTCTTTTTTACATTTACATTTTTTATTACATTTTACATCAAAATATGCTGTAATTTATAGTCATGGACAGTGTTATGATAAAAGCTGCTATTAAAAGGAGTGCATGTTATCCCCTATTCATATGTGACCCTGGACCACAAAACCAGACATAAGGATCAAATTTTTGAAATTGAGATTTATACATCATCTGAAAGCTGAATGATTAAGCTTTCCATTTGAGGGTGGAAAAATATCAAAATATTGAGAAAATTGCCTTTAAAGTTGTCCAAATGAAGTTCTTAGCAATGCATATTAAGTTTGAATATATTTATGGTAGGAAATTTACAAAATATCTTCATGGGACATGATCTTTACTTAATATCCTAATGATTTTTGGCATAAAAGAAAAAATTATAATTTTGACCCATACAATGTATTTTTGGCTATTGCTACAATTATACCAGTGCTACTTAATACTTTTTTTGGTTTTGTGGTCCAGGGTTACATCAGAATAGGAGATTTTAAGGCATAGTTCACCCAAAAATTAAATATCTGTCATTATTTACTCACCCTAATTGTTTTCATTCAACACAAAAGTTGAATTTTTTAACTCTTTTCAGTGATTTCAGTGAATGAGGACTTGGTCAGGCTTCAAAAAGACATTTTATTCATTGTTAATTTTGATATCCGGATTTGATCTACCCTACATGTTTATAAGCGCATCTGATTAGTGAATGATTCTTTGGTTCAATGAATTACACTACAAGTCAAAAATTTTTGAACAGTAACCTTTTTAATGGTTTTTAAAGAAGTCTGTTTTTTCCACAAAGCCTGCATTTATTTGATCCAAAGTACAGCAAAAACAGTAAAATTTAGAAATATTTTTACTATTTAAAATAACTGTTTTCTATCTAAATATATACTAAACTGTAATTTATTCCTGTGATCAAAACTACATTTTCAGCATCATTACTTCAGTCTTCACTATCAAGTGATCCTTCAGAGATCATTCTAATATTATTGTTATTAATATTATTAATATTTAAAACAGCTGAGTACATTTTTTTCAGGATTCTTTGATGAATAGAAATATCCAAAGATAAGTATTTATCTGAATTTAAAAACCATTTCATTTTTGGGGAAAGAAATGATAAAAATTGATACTTTTTATTTAGCACGGATGCTTTAAATTGCTCAAAATTGATGATAAAGACATTTATAATGTTACAAAAGATTTCTATTTTAGATAAATGCTGTTCTTCTGAACTTTCTATTCATCAAAGAAACTTAAAAAAAATATTCTACTCAGCTGTTATAATAATAAATGTTTCTTGAGCAGCAAATCAGAATATTAGAATAATTTCTGAAGGATCATGTGACTGGAGAAATTATTCTAAAAATGTAGCTTTGAATAAATTATATTTTAAAATAAATTCAAATAGAAAACAGCTATTTTAAATAGAAGAAAGAAAATATATTTGTGCTTTGGATCAAATAAATGCAGGCTCGATGAGCAGAAGAGGCTTCTTTAAAAAAAACATTAAAAATAGTACTCCTCAAAAACCTTCGACTGGTAATGTAGTTTGCAAAAATGGTGAGTGCACAGATCTGGTTCTCAAGTTCATATGAATCAATGACTCACAATATAATCATAAATGCATACATTTTGGCCTTTTCCTCTCATGAAGCTATTGTATGGCTTGAGAAGACATTGAGTATAGTGCCCAAGTCATATCTACTATTTTTATAGTGCTTGTGAATCCATTTTGAAGCTTGAAAGCTCCAGTCCCCATTCATCGTAATTGCTTGGAAAGAGACCAATCCTACCTACTTACCAAAAACGGTCTGTACTCAGAGCACAGACACTTATGCATGTCCAAGACAATCTTAAAACTGTCCTTATTACATTAAAACCCGAAGTCTTTTCTAATGCATGCATGTGATGCTTTATGCACATATAAAGTGCCTGGTCTGATTAAATCTATATGGAGTTTTTATTTATAGACGGTGATTAGCATGCAGAACATTACAGATGCATGGACCACAGTGTTTTAAAAAATCAATAGTGCCTGTTTTGCATGCATTCAAATGAGTGGTTTTTAGAGATAAATGCATATATTTTTGTCTGTGATTAAAAACATCTCTAATAAACTAATTTTTTGGTAATGTGTTTTGTTATGATTCAGAATAGCAATAAATCTTGAACACTGTCTATCACAACTATGAAAATAGGTGATACTGCCAGAAAAATATATATATATATTCTAACCATATTGACGATGATGACAGAGAATCTGAAGCAGTTTTTAATTTTCCCCTCATGTAATGTTTGCGTAAGGGAGTGGAAGAGTCATTTATGCTCGAAGGAGATTAAGCACGGAGGTGTGAGGTTAAAAGATCATTAACAGTTTATAAGCTTTCAATTTATGATAAACCACATACTAATGAATGCCAGAGAGGAGTATACGAGCAATAAAATCTTTAAAAACCAAAAACGATTCTGAAGAGATAAGCCATATGTTAAGAAATACGCAAGGAGAGAGAGAGGAGGAAACGCAGAAGCAGAGGATGCGAGAAGAATGGAGTTTGATGCTGGAGCGTCATCATTGCCTAGTGACTCTCCTAGCAACAGGAAACATCTGTTTCGGTGTCGACCAATCAGGAGCTGGCGCAGTCTGTTATTGCCCGCTGCACAGAAAGGGGATATTTTAAGAGCCGAGAGTGAGCCGAATACTACAGGGATTATATCTAAAGCAAGACTTCGACATCTGGGGGCGAAGCGTCAAGCTCACACCGAGCTGAAAGCGGCTACATTCGGCACAGTATGAGCTGTTTTGAGCCTCTGGTTTGATGAATAACGCGCGTGTGAGGACTGTTAATGTGGCTTTATAAGTAAGGTAGGATCATTTACCTCTGTTTATCTCATTGATTTTTTGTTTTCTCTGAAACATAATGTTCTATTTTTATCGCATGCATTTGTTTATTTTGCAAGAGTTATAGCATATGCAGTTGTATAATCCTACTACACATAACAGACTCGTTCTCTAGTTTGGAATTTTTTGATTTTTTTGATTTTTGGAAAATGCGCGTTCTGTGATTCATTCATCAACGTGACAGTTGAGTGGCTGCTTATGCTGCATTATACAACATCATACACGCTTGCATATTCTGTGCTATTTTCAGCTACTGAATGTACCTATTTGGTACACTGTAGAAAAATAAAAAAGTAATATAGCACAGCATCATATTGTTAAAAATATTTTATACAACATAATACACGCATGTAGCCTATATTCTGTGCTATTTTCAGTTATTGAATGTACCTGTTTGGTACACTGTGGAAAAATAAAAAAGTAATATAGCACAGCACCTTACTGTTAAAAATATGTATAGGTATGCATTAGTCTATAGGTTTCGTTTTAATTTTTTAGTTTAAAATATTCTAAAATGTTTCTTAAAATTAAAACTATTGTTAAAGATGCACTCAGTATTTTTTTTTTTAGCACTAAAAGGTTTTCTCTGAGACTGATTAGTACATTTTAGGTGATGATGAAAGTAAGTTTCCAGTCATCTTATTAGCTTAAATAAAAAAAGATTTTCATTTACATGTGGGCTATATATTAATATCACACATAACCATACTTAATCTTGTTTTAGACGATGTTGCTAAAAAAAAGAAAAGAAAATCATGGCTGAAGTAAAATAGCATGTGTAAAGTTACATTAGAAAGTAAAAACTATTGCTATTTTGTCCAGAGTGCACCTTTAGCAATGCAAAACATATAGTTTTATCTTAAAATATTGTTTAAAAGTGTGAATGTAAATAAATAAAAGCATCCTAATATAAAATTGAATATAAAATACATAGGCCTGAGTAAATAAATAAAAGTAATTCAATTATAAAATACAATTAAATACAACATCTAATAATAATTACGAATATTATAAGAATTAAAAGTCATTTTTGCAGAATTCTCTATAAATATGAACTTAATGGCATGATGTGGCATTATACCATTATTAAATACCATAATAATAATAATAATAATAATAATAACAGTTCTAACAGGTTGATAAGACTTGTGTTCAAATTGTTTAAAAATAATTAAAATTTAAAGAGATAGTTTACTTCTAAATGAAAATTCTGTCATTAATTACTCACTCTCATGTCGTTTCAAACCAGTAAGACTTTGGAACACAAATTAAGATATTTTAGAGCTCTCTGACCCTTTATAGACAGCAGGGGTACCACAGTCGAGGCACAGAAATGTACGTTAAAATTAATTTAATCTAAAAATCTTAATTTGTGTTCCTTACGGGTTTTGAACGACATGAGGGTGAGTAATTATTTACAGAATTTTAATTTTTGGATGAACTATCTCCTTAATGCCAGTTAGGCCTACATTTAGAACTGTATATTCACCAAAATGTTTTGTTTTTTTACAGTTTAACACATTTACCAAAGGAAAGTAGAGTGAAGATAAATAGGCTACCTTTTTGGCTTTATTTATTCTCTCTCTCCTCTCTTGAGCGCACAAACTCACACGCAGCCCACACTAATCTATCCACCCACGGTTCTTGCGTGCCGCACCGCTGTGTTGACAGAGCACACGGCACGTTTCTTTGAACCTGATAAATCAAAATGCACGCTGAATAACACAGCAGCAAGACATCGTGCAACTACAGCACAGCTGCCTGCAGATGTCATTACATTAACTGCAACAGTTCTTGCTCGTCCGAGACAAAACTACACTAATTTCTGTTGTCACACATTTACACCAGTATAATACTGATCTGAAATCGTATTGGAAGCAGTAAGATTCAGTAAACGATACTGTATCTCTTTCTTCTCTGACTAGGAATCATTAGGCAATGTGTGTGAGCCAGAGGAAAGAGCCTCAGGTGAATAGAGGATTTGTCAGAGAGGTGTGTGAGTGTGTCTGTGTGAAGCAGTCCTCAGGTAATTAATACACACAGACCTTGTTACATAACACACTGACTGTAGGCTAGTCTAACCTAATCCACTTTACCGATGGCATAATGTTAGGGACACATTCACACTGATGGAATTATGTTGACTCATCTTTCACAGTAAGAGATTGAAAAAAGAGAGTTACGTTTGAGAAAATCCAATTTTGTCTGCAGGGTCTTTCCTCTAAGAGTGCCCTCAACGGTCAACAACGTCGAAAGTCGCCTACTTTAAGCGAAAATATGCGGAAGAGGAGGATGTTCAGGGAAGCCTACATGGATATTTACAAAAAGTGAGTGTCATTTGAAAGGTGCTTGAATGAAACAAAGTGTAATTAAAGTAAAATTCACAAAAATGTATTTTTTAAGCAAAGTTTATCAAGGAAAACTTTCAATCTTGGCTACACAAAGCCTTGTTTTAGATAGATAGATAGATAGATAGATAGATAGATAGATAGATAGATAGATAGATAGATAGATAGATAGAAAGATAGATAGATAGATAGACAGATGACAGACAGACAGACAGATAGATAGATAGATAGATAGATAGATAGATAGATAGATAGATAGATAGATAGATAGATAGATAGATAGATAGACAAAAGATAGATAGATGACAGATAGATGACAGACAGATAGACGGATAGATAGATAGATGACAAACATACAGATTACAGATGATAGATAGATAGATAGATAGATAGATAGACAGACAGACAGACAGACAGACAGACAGACAGACAAACAGATAGACAGATAGATGACAGATAGTCGACAGATAGATAGATAGATGACAGACAGACAGACAGACAAATAATAGATAGATCCTATCTAGTCTTTCTGATCCTATCTGTCACCCTGTTTGATTAAGACAGTTGTTCATTTCATGTAAACAACCCATTCATGTCTGCTCCTGTCTGTCTCATGTCTTCACACCTGTCATCTTCCAACTGTCTCTCCTCACCTGTCTGCCTCTCAGCACCTGATCCTGCGTGAGGAGCGCAGCTGCATCCTGCGCCTGTCTCTGCAGAAGCTGCGTTTCCTAGACGACCCTGAGGCTTACCTCCGCCGCTCCGTGCTCATCAACAACCTGCTACGCAAGATCCACCTGGACGAAGCCCAGAGGGACAGAGAGAAACAGAGGGATGACAGGGAAGAGGAGGAGGAGACGGAGAGGAGGCGGAAGAGACTGAAGGTGGTGCTCCAGGAGTTCCAGCACTACAAGCTGCTGCCCTATTCATCCTCCCCAGCCTCGTGCATCTGTGGCCTGGGCAGCTGCCACACCCTGCCTCCTGATCATGGCGCTTCAGTGCTACTCTACCATTTGGATGATAAAGGATAAGATGTCATCGGATACATGCAGGGGATTTTTCCAACTGTCTGTGACTGATTTCCCGGAGCCAGCATTAGGGAAAAGAAAGGAATTCGGGTTTGTGTGCATTTGTGCTTGTGCTGGTGAGCGTGAGCTCTGCGGTTTGTGATGTGACAGGTGTCTGTCCATATCAGGGTGTGCTATCACTGCCTCGCTCTGTTGATATGAACTTTGACCACAGACATTTTGTTTTCAGAAATTTGCTTGAGTGAGCTATAATCTTAAGCACTGTTTTCAGGGATAAAAAAAGGCAAACGAAAAGCCATGCACCTTGTGTTTGTTATATTATGTTATGTTAAGAAAAAAAAGCAAAAAACTTAAATCGTCAGTGTCAAAGTCTCAGCTGCTCCTAAGGATGGAGTGATTTTACTAAAGCTTTGTTGCTGTGAAATGGACTTTTTTGTGTGTAAGTGGCTACTGATGTCAAACTAGTAATGATTTTTTAAAAGAAGTTTCCATACCTTTAACAAAATAAAAGAAAATAGGGAAATGTATGAGGGCAAATGAGAAGTGAAAATATTTATTTCAATGCCTTCTCAGTTTTTTGTTTTGTTTTGGTTTTGGTTTAAACAGGGTCTGGCTCTCATCAAAAAAAGTACAAAACTGTCACCATATTTTACCAAGTACCCTTTTCAAATGTATTTATATTTCATTTTAAGGTACTTTTAAGTACTAATATGCACATTTAAGATACTAGCATGTACCATTTATCTTTTGTGCCTTAGAGCACAACTTTAATGACAGTTTTGTACCTTTTTGTCAGAGAGTGTAGTGACATGCAACTTTCATGATGTAAAAACATTTACTGCATTTGCTACTTGTGTTTCTTTGGCAGAAACTGTTATGTTAAGGTGACTCTGCCATCTAGTGTTATGGCGATGAATTCTCAGCTACATAGACCTCTTTGGTTCATTCATTCAATCAACTACTACCTGCAGTTTGTAATGCTGTTTTTACACTCATTTGTCCCTTTAGGTTGTCTGTCCAGTATACTAAATTTTCTATGCCTCTACATTTCTTGCTCTATAATCTTTGGATCTGAAAACCCTAGCTATGTGGGTGTCAGAATATCTCACAACAATGGCCTTCATTCAGTGCACAGACCTACAGTTTATGACTAACAGGGAAAACAAGGTATACATGCTCAATGTAGTGTCAAATCCGCAGCTCTCTTACACAGAACCTCAAATGATCCTGTTCTTGTCTCATATCGCTGTGCATGTCTCTCATACGTTGATTACAAATGTTTTCTAACAGGCAAAGTTGTGCAAAATATTTTGGTACAGTTAATACTGACTGGTACTCTTACTATTAATATTTTGTGTGTTTGTTTATGCACATTTGTATGGTACTTTTTTTCAATATCTGAATGTAATTTACTGAAATCTATATTCAGAGTGCTATCTTTTGGACATTTCAAAGCGTAGACATGGATATCCAGTTTATTTTGAAATGGAGCTATATTTTGTTTCAAGAAGAACACTATTCCTCAGAGAATTTAGTGCTATTTTGCCAAAAGATTTTAAAGTAGCATACGAAAATTGTCTATTTTCATGCCACTGCAGTCAAATAAAATATATTATTGAATGTTTCACCAAGTCGTTTCTCCTTTTTTAGTGTAAATAAGTATATGCGCATAAGAAATGTAATTTACCAGCATTGGCCTTTTCCTCCAGAATGTGCGGCCGCTCCCGAATCTATCCAGTGATGGCGTAATCTGTGCGGCAAATATTGCTAAACGTTTCCTTGACAAAAGTGGTCTTACACCAGGGGGCGCTTTGCGGCACAAGAATCCGAATTTCCCGTTGACCTGTAGTTAAATCTCAGAACGCTAGAAGCGTTGTCGTTTAAATCACGCATATAAATAATCCCACGCAATCGCTCCTAATCATAAACTTCTATGATTGGCTAATCACTCCACAGCGATGTGAAAAGTAACAGGCACCACGTGACAATGCTGACTCCATGATGTTTCATGGGCGGGTTAAGTTATATTTTTATATCTAAATAAAGTAAACCTTTATATTGTATAACAGTTGGATGAATATCTAACAGCGAAGAGTTAAAATATAATTCTATTTATTTAGACCCATGGTACTTGACCAATCACAGGCAATGTCCGGGCTGCTAAGCCTCGCCCATTTTGAGTCTCGCCTTATTTCGTTCTACCTACTCGTGGTCGCGCGAATCTGTCAGTAACCGGATACGGCGTGGGGGTCGGTTTGTAAACCATTGCAAGTAGTTTTCTTTGAGTTAATTTTCTCTTCATATGTTCAGCAATAACCTTATCAGTTATTGTAAGTCTATTCGTTTTGGTTATACTGGGCGTTTTGTTATTATAAGCACAAACATGGAGGGAATGGTTTAGTAACCCACAGCACAGTTCATTCTCAGTAGCTCCTCCAGCTTCTCCCGGTCTTACCGGGTGGGTTTAACTTGCGCAGTTTGTCGCTGGACATGGCAGGCGGGTTGAAAGCGGGGTTCGTGCGGCTTATGGACTATTTGCAAGACCCTGAACACGTCGCGCGTTTCCAACGGTTGTGCGGGGTGCGCGGAACCGAGCCGCGTGACAGATTCAGCAACGGGGTACCAAGCACTCGCCACGGGGATGTTCAGAACGGAGGCGGGGATGCCACCCACCGTAGAACAACAGGAGCAGACAGCGACCGAGAGAAACGCAAAAACGGCGTGGCGAACGGGGCTGCGGGGGAAAGTGTCAACGGGAATGAAAACGGGGACGAGGCTCAAGGATCCGCGGTAAAGCCGTTGCGCAGGAACTCTCTCACCGGAGACATCGGGCAGGAGTTCATCATCGAGAACAAGTTTCTTTTCTACCTGTTCACACTTGGTACCGAGCTTGGGAACGAGTTGTTCTACATCTCATTCTTCCCGTTCTTCATGTGGAACGTGGACGCGTATGTGAGCCGCCGGCTAGTTGTGGTTTGGGTGTGGGTCATGTATCTCGGTCAGTGCACGAAAGATGTGATCCGGTGGCCGAGACCTGCCTCGCCTCCTGTGGTCAAGGTGGAGATGTTCTACAACTCAGAGTACAGCATGCCCTCCACCCATGCCATGTCCGGTACAGCCATACCATTGTCCCTGTTCCTGCTGACCTACGGTCGATGGGAGGTGAGAACATCACACCATTCAGTGCTTGTATGACATTTAAATGTGTGAGTGTTAACTGACTAAACACAACAGATTTGTACAGTGTCCCTAGAAATGTTTGGACACCAGTCAAACGTTTTTAAACAGTACGATTTTTAATGTTTTAATACTCTTCTGCTCATTAAGCCTGCATTTATATAGCAAAAACAGTACCTTTTTGAAATATTTTTACTATTTAAAACAGCTGTTTTTTATTTGAATATAGTTCAAAATGTAATTTATTCCATCATTAATCCAGTCTTCAGCGTCCCATGATCTTTCAGAAATCATTCTAATGTGCTGATTTGCTATTCAAAAAAACATTTAAATTATTTTAATCAATATTTAAAACAGATGATTCTTTGATGAATAGAAAAATCTAGAGATCAGCATTTAACTGAAATAAAATGATTTTGTAACATTATACATTGTAACTTCAAATCAGTAAAAAAAAAAATCTTTGGGAAAGAAATTCTAGAAATTAGTACCATTATTTAGCGAGGATGCTTTAAATTGTTTAAAATTTATGATAAATACATGTATAATGTTACAAGATTTCTGTTTCAGATAAATGCTGTTCTTCTGAATTTTCTATTCATCAAAGAAACCTGAAAAAAATTCTACTCAGCTGTTTTCAACATCATAAGAGCAGCACATCAGAATATTAGATTTTTGTTTTCTGAAGGATCATGTGACTGGAGTAATGATGCTAAAAAATTCAGCTTTAAAATAACAGGAATAAATTTTAAAATCTATTCAATTAGAAAACAGTTACAGCTGTTTTAAATAGTAAAAATATTTCAAAATTGTACTGTTTTGCTGTACTTTGGATCAAGTAAATGCAGGCTTGGTGAGCAAAAGAGTCTTTTACAAGTTTTAATCCCTTGCCTTCAGCAACCTGTCACTTACATGGAAAATAGCAATTTATGTTACATCAGGGAAGAAAAGTTTAACTTCATGTCAACTTTAAATTATCCATATACTTTTTTTGTGGCAGAACTTTGTATAGCACTATTATTCTTTCAAATAAACTGATCATACTGCACCAAATTAGAACCGTTTCTCGTAAAAAGGAAGCCTACTTCCAAATCATAGTAAAAAATTGTGAGAGAATAATAAATAGAAGTCATAAAGTTTTGAAAAAAAAACGATCTATTTACTTCTCTTTTTTTTAGTAATCAGCATCCTCACCAGTTGAAGAGGTTTTGCTATATTTGTGGGTATGTTTTAAGATGGATTGGTAAACTGATATGCATAGGCCCCTGTTTAGGTAGTTTTTCAAGATCGGACCTGTAATCCTTTCATCTGTTTAAATCCTTTACTGTGTGGGTGTTAAAATATCTCAAAACAATGGCCTATATTCTGTGCACTTACTGAGTTCATGAATTAAATTCAGAGATTTTCTTTCTGTGCTTAATCCTGCGTAATCGTCTTTATCCTCATTTAAAGACCACCATTGACCCAGTGCTAAGCTGTGTATTCACACTTGTACGTTAACATAACCACATTAGGTTATGAAGCTAACCCTAAACTCCAGGCTGCAAAGGCATACAGTGTAAATTTCCATCCCAGGGTAGTAAAATATGGAGTTAGAATTGTTGCTTAATTCCAAATAAATACATTATGATCCACAAATAAATGTAAAGCGATTGACAAAAACCAAGCATATTCACAAAATAAATAAAATGAGATCCACAAATAAATCTTAGAGTTCCACAAACAAGTGCTTGACATATGCTATATGACTTTATGATTGTATTTATGCCCGTGTGTGACCATAAATGAGCATGTTTTCATTTACAAATGAAACTATACGTGAATGATTCATTCCTCAGTGAAACAGTATAGTATTATATAATCTAGTCTATTTATTAGACGAAACAAAATAAAATATATGTTCAATTCAACCTTTAAACTACAGTCCACTAAAAGTCAGTCATATAGCATATGTCAAGCATTTACAGTATCATTTCCATATAGAACGTTAAGAGATCAAAATTAAGGCGGAAACGAATATAAACAAAAATATAAAAATACATACATTACATAATAATAGGCTAATAATAATAGTAATAATTATAATAATGACGATAATAATAATACAAATATGGAAAAAAGACGACCAGTTAATAGAAGGAATGTCATGTAGGCCTATTTTACTGTGTGACGGTAAATGATTTCAAAACTACATGAATAATTCACTCTTCACTGAAACACTATATTTGTCTGTTAATTAGACTAAATAAAATACAATATATATTAAATTCAACCTTTGAGCTGCAAAGAACCTACATTCAAAACATTAAGTAAAGAGATCGAAATGAAGGGGAAAATAACGAATATGACTAATAAAATACATATAATACATATAATATATAACATATGTAACATATGAGGTTCCCACGAATTAATATCTTGTGGCCACGACATAATATCATGTTCTCACGAGTTTAAATGTCGTGGCCACGACAAACACCGTAAAAACGTGATTGGTTGGAGCGAGAACGTGCAACGATTGGTCAGCCCCACGTGGCCGGTATCTGATTGGCTTAAGTAGAAGGTGGGTGGAGTCCATCCATTTGTGGATTATTTTGAGTCTTGACGCTTGAAATGTTTCAAAATTCACAAATACGCGCAGCGATCTACAAATGCACAGTACGCGATTCACATATAAATGCCGGGCAAAGTTGTGTTTGTAGAATACAAAAAAATATTTGTGAGTATGTTTTTTTATTTGCAATTCATATTTTTTACTTGTTTGTGGATCTCATTTTAGTTATTTTGTGAATATGCTTGGTTTTTGGCAATCGCTTTACATTTATTTGTGGATCATAATGTATTTATTTGGAATTAAGCAACAATTCTAACTCCATAGTAAAAGGACAATGTGAAACATGTAAAACAAGATAACCCGGGGGGTACAAAAAGGTCTTACAAATATTCTGTTATGTCTTGTTGCATCTAAGTTAAAGGATAACTAATGCCAAAATGCAACCTGGGCTGTTTTTTTTTTTTTTTACTGTAAACGAGACAAACATATATCTAAAAGCATAATTACGACAAACGAGCCGCTTTTGAGATTGACCGTGATTTTGTTTTGTTTTCAATGGCCGGTGAATGGGAGTACTAGGGGCATAAATTTGAGTGCATCAAAATCAATATTTTTACAACACTAAGAAGGCTCGACACACCATAAAAATTTGCTCGAAGTATCGCCTGGGTCTCTACACATGAACTCGAGCATTGAGAACATTGTTTGTGTACACAGAGTTTACTAAAAAAAACTTTTTTGAACAACTCACTTTCACTGTTTGGGTTTCCGCTCGCAGCCGTCTTGCCAGTCAAGAGGTGTCGATCTCCGAATGCGAGGATGGATAGCTCCTAAAGCATATTTCCATATAAATGCATGGGTTTATGGTAATTTGTTGTTCTGTCGCAAGTGAAAAACAATATTAACCTTCTAGTAGACATGTGCCGGTATTCGGTAATGCAATAAATCGCGGTAATGAATATGCACGATATTGTTATCGTGGGCACTTCAAAATACCGTGAAAAATAATAGATCAGAATTTATATTTATAGAACGCGCATTAGCTTATTTTCCGTCAACCGCTTAAACAAACACGGTGTATATGCTGCGCGAAACACGTGCGCACTCTGAATGTAAACAATCCCCACATGTAGAAGCACTGTGTGCATGCGGCGCAGTGCGCACTCTAGTCTAATGTAAACAATCCTCACATGGAGAAGAAGCATGGCGGAAGGAGGAACACTGCCGACGATTTATCCCCCTTCTAAATGCAGGGCTGCCAACTCTACGCATTCAGCGCGAGACTCACGCAATTTACACTTCTCACACACTCTTGCGCCACGCATCCATTTTCTCACACAGAGAAAAATCACGGAGCAAAGAGAACATGGAGACCGACAGACTACTAGAACAGAGCAGGTTACTTTTGATATTAAAAAAATTCTCAGCTCTCAGGTTCTGTCCATTTTATTCCGAAATTCAGACAATAAATACCGTTTTGGTGCTTGTAAATGTGACGTGACCGATCGCTGTAGCGCTTCAGTTCAAGTAAACCGATCATCTGTTACTTTTTATTTAAAGATACAGTACAACTTACCGAAAGATATGCCTACATAATTTCGATCAGTGTTTTTCAACCACGGAAAAAGGTCAATAAAACTGCAGGTGAACAATTATGTCACAGAACGTTACATTTACCTTAGTTGACTAGAAAAAAAATAGCTATAGAGAGGAGTATTTTGCTAAATATATGCACTATATTACATTTGTATTATATTTTTACTTGTCATAATTGTTATTATAATGAAAGCCAAATTGTATTTAATTTAATTTGTTAATTTTTAACCTTTAATAATACCAGCTAACAGGGCTCTCTGTCTGTTTACAGCATTATGTGAGATATATATTTTTTTTCTTGAGAAAAATTTATATGTTGGCTATCTACTGTAGCCTACCTAATTTTTATCCAAAGAGTCAATATTGAATCAAGATTGAAATCAAATCCCAAGAATTGAAATCATGAAAATTGTGTAAAATTCTGTTTAGTTACCAAATGTTTTGACAATCGCAATTACACCTATTGTAATGCAAGTTGTTTTTTTAATGCAAGTTGTTCCCTCCCCCACCACCACCACCACTCCATCCATTTCTCCTGAGCAATTAAAATATTGTGATAATACCGTATACCGTGATAAAAGCTCAATCAATTAATCGCAGCATGAAACTTTGATACCGGCACATGCCTACCTTCTAGTTGTAAAAAGAGTCTCATATAAGCCTAATATTTCGTCCTATGGAGTCCATTCATTCGCATTCGGAGATCGACACCTCTTGACTGGCAAGACGGCTGCGAGCGGAAACCCAAACAGTGAAAGTGAGTTGTTCAAAACCTTTCTTTTTAGTAAACTCTGTGTACACAAACAATGTTCTCAATGCTCGAGTTCATGTGTAGAGACCCAGGCGATACTTCGAGCAAAGTGTCATGGTGTGTCGAGCCTTCATAGTGTTGTAAAAATATCGATTTTGATGCGGTCAAATTTATGCCCCTAGTACTCCCATTCACCGGCCATTGACCACAAAATGAAATCACGGTCAATCTCAAAAACAGCTCGTTTGTCGTAATTATGCTTTTAGATATATGTTTGTCTCATTTACAGTAAAAAAAACAGCCAAGGTTGCATTTTGGCAATAGTTATCTTTTAAGTTTAGTAACTATATTACAGAGTAACATGACTTCATTTTTAGCTTATCACGACCTGATAACACCTAGATTACAAAGTAATATAATGTGTGCCACTTGTTCTTCATTGCTATTTACTTTGAGGCTAAAAATGTTTGCTTTCACCCTCGACATTATAAAATCAGGAGGTCAGTGTCATTAAGGTAATGTTGTGATATAACTACATGATCCTATTGTTAGTGCACCAGCCTTTAACTATCTAATAAGATGGTTCTTGAGAAATGCCACCAACCAATACAGACTGACCTTTAGAATACACACACAAAATGGACCGGTTTGACCCTTGAAAATGCTCACGCATGTATAACCTTTATGCTTTGATTACGTAACTCACAGCAGATAGAACTTGGTTACATACTCGTATAGTAATCACAAACTGTATTTTAAAAAGTAGTTCACTTCCAGAACAAAAATTTGCAGATAATGTACTCACCCACTTGTCGTTCAAGGTATTCATTTTTTTCTTTCTTCAGTCATAAAGAAATTGTTTTTTGAGGAAAACATTCCAGTATTTCTGTCCATATAATGGATATGTATGGTGCCCCCGAGTTTGAACTTACAAAATGCAGTTTAAATGCAGCTTCAAAGGGCTCTAAATGATCCCAGCCAAGGAAGAAATGTCTTATTTAGCAAAATGATTGGTTATTTTCTAAAAAAAAAATACAATTTGTATACTTTTTAACTGCAAATGCTCATCTTGGTCTAGCTCTGCTTGAACTGTGTGTATTTCTGTTTATGTCCAAAAACTCCCATCTCATTTTCTCCTCCAACCTCCAAAATCGCCCTACATTGCTGTTTTACCTTTTTTTTTTTTTTTTTTTTTTTTTTAATTTGACCACCTTTGCATGTTCACTTTGTAAACACTGGGTCGGTACTTCTGCAGCGATGTGGAACGATTTTGAAGTTGGAGAAGAATTGAGATGGGAGCTTTTTAGCATACCCTAACTGTCATAAACAGGAATACACACATTTCATGCAATTTTATTAGAAAATAAGCAATAGTTTTGCTAGATAAGACCCTTCTACCTCGGCTGGGATCGTGTAAAGCCCTTTAAAGCTGCATTTAAACATTTTGGAAGTTCAAACTCGGGGGCACCATAGAAGTCCACTATATGGAGAGAAATCCTGAAATGTTTTCCTCAAAAAACATCATTTCTTTACGAAAGTAAGAAAGACATGAACATCTTGGATGACAAGGGGGTGAGTATATTATGTGTAAATTTTTTGTTCTGGGAGTGAACTACTCTTTTAAGAGGATTGAATTGGATTGTTAACAGGAGATGGTTTGGGAGTTTCTGTGACTCTGCTGAGTGGGAGTTACATGCTAAAATAAACTGATGCCTCATGGAGTTTATACAGTACACAGTATGTGTCCTAATCATTTTGTGAGGCATAGATGTCTTAAAGGCACAGTTCTCATAGAAATAAATGTTTTGTCTTATAATGTACTCTTGTGGTATGAACCCGTATGACTTTCTTTCTCTCGTGGAACACTTAAGGCGAAATCTAGCATTTTTACCAAACATCAAAAACACCAAAAGCATCAGTATTCTGCTATATTCCAACACATTCAATAGCTTTATGTGGAAACAGACTGAAACTGCAAGCCTTTAAAGTCATCATTGACTTTTATTGCATGGAAAAGAGCAGCTGCTTGAACACACTGCTATAAATTACTTGAGCAAATCATGAATTTTCATTTTTGGGTAGATGTGTTCTCTGGTTATGCGGAGAGCCTTTCAGGGGATTCCAGTCTTTGCTGTGGGTTTTGCAAACTAGTGGCTTTGAGTGTTTGAGGCAGTGTTGTTTAGTTTAGTCTTATCAGAGAGTGCTGAGATTGATTTTGGCCCACTCAGTCGTGTCGTCGCTGTCAGTCATCAGTAGACCTTCTGACCGTTTACTGATAAGCACGCTTTCTCACCCCCTCTTATCTCTTTCACTTTAGCTTTGCTTTATGTCTGTAGTCTCTTTCGTCTTTTATTCTGCTCGTCTATCTTGCTTTTTCTTAAACGTTTATCACTGATTTATTACTATATAGTAATCACCAATATTACACATGTATATAGTTATTGGTATCTGTCATTTTAAAAACGATTTGCTGATAAAATAATTTAAAAGCATTTAAAGAGTTTTTGTCAGAGCCCTTGTTATTCTTAATTTTCACTTTAATTCATTGTTACGCTAGACATATGTCAGCTCAAAATATTGGTTATCGCTCTACTTGATCTGTAATAATTGGTATCAGCATCAGCCCTGAAAAACACATATCGGTCGACTCCTAAAGTGATCAAAACTCTGTCTGGAGGCTTTTAAAACGGTGCAGCTTCTTCTATCACTGATTTATTTTTTATCAGCCAAAATTTCATCACTGGTTTATTACTGAATGCCTAATATTATATTTATAAAATATAAAATGCCATGCCAATCTGGTGGGTTTTTATTTTTAGGTAATATGCAAACAGATAGAATGTATACCTTGAATGCAACATGGATGTAAGTCACTCCTGGCAAATGTAAATGAGAGACAAAAAAGATGACTGTTCAGTCATAAGTCTGTGATATCTGTGTTAAGTATTTCAAGGATATTTTAGGACCATAGGCCCCTCAGTATGATTCAGTCAGTTTGTGTGTGTGTGTGTGTGTGTGTGTGTGTGTGTGTGTGTGTGTGTGTGTGTGTGTGTGTGTGTGTGTGTGTGTGTGTTATTTGAATTAGTTTGAAGATGCTTCAGCAGGATAAGCAACACACAAACAACCCATGCACAAATCTAATAAACATTCTGTCTCTTGCTGCATGGCTGACACTCACTGTGCATTCACAGACTCCCTCATACTGTTGTCATGGAGATTAGAGGCTGATTAATAATGCAATATACTTTGTTTACACATACAATCTTAGCCATCAAAGCTCTAGCCTTCTCTCTCACACACACAGCAGCCATACACAGCAGCAGAGAGCTCTCACACACACATATAGTCTGTAATCAGAGGCAGATGTTCAGCATATGAGGTTAGCTAAGGCTTGGATGAAAGGGAGGGAAAGATCTCTGTGAGTTGGTTCAGCATGTGGTCCAGCATCTGTGTCATGTGGTCTCAGGGCATAAGGTGCGGTCTGGATAACCAAGCATGGTCTGACTCTCTACGTTTGAATCCTTGGTTTTTTAACGGTCATGTATCTCTGATGTTCATCTGAATCACATGACTCAGTGTTTACCCTGCAGTTACACTGAATGACCCCATAGAGGTGTGTGTGTTCTGTTGTCAGAGACAATCTGTTCAGAAATACGGCTTTTAAAGTTAATTTGGGTTACTTTGAAATGTAAATTCAACATTAAAGGTCCATTTAAGTGCTTTGAAACACACCGATACGCTTTTTTTTTTATTTTATTGAATTGTTTCCTATCTCCTGTATAGTGCACTATGTGCCACTTACCATAAAGAAAATACTAATTCTGTGACTGAAAAAAAAGTGACTGGTTTCAGCCACCGCTTCAGTGTCTATTTATAGTGTAGGGGCAGGATGCTTCTAATTCTAGAGAGCATTTGATTGGACACAAACTTTGATGAGAAGCTAAAGTGCAGGGTGAAGTCATCAAAATCATTGATCCATATTGGCGGAAGTTAGAGACTGTAAGTTTTGAATGCATATATCTTGTAAATGCGAGTTTTTTCACTGTTTTAAAACACAATAGTTTATAGATGACATAACATGATCTAGCGGTCAACAGATTATTGGCCTGGTTGATTATCGGCAAGATATTAAGCATTTTAAGGTTATTGGTGTCGGTCATTTTCAAAACTGATTTGCAAATAAATTAATGTAAAAGCATTTAAACAAATTTTTTGTCAGTGCCATTGTTATTCTTAATTTTGACATTTTAATTTTTACACCAGACATGTATATCAGTTCAAAATATCGGTTATCGGTCTACTTGATCTGTAATAATCTGTAATCGGCCCTGAAAAACACATATCGGTCGACTCCTAAAGTGATGAACTCTCTCTAGAGCAGGGGTCTCAAACTTGCGGCCCGCAGGACGATAGTTTGTGGCCCCCGCCTTAATATGAAAGTTTAATGTTACTGCGTCCTGTGAGTTTGATATGTATGGCACTTTACAGTGTTGTGTGCGGAGCTGAGCGAACCTACCAATCACGGTGGGGTATATGGCTCTTGGGGGCGGGCCAGGCTTGATGCAAGCAGAGAAACATTTCTCAATGACAATGAGTGAAAGTTACAGCAGCGTTGCCATGGAGTGTTTTCTTCCATGCCTGGCTGGCTGCCTCGTTTCTATTGGGCACACGCAGACATTTGTCCCAGCGCGCATATATATATATATATTAGGGCTGCAACAACTACGACAACAATGATTATCATTATCAATTAATCGGGTCCACCCACAGTGCACGTACAACTTCAGAGGATAACGTCAAAATAAAGCACCAAATGACGCATTTCTATAGACGAAATGCATCTAAAAATAGTGGAGGAAACAGGCTGAGATGCTGCAGGAGAGTTACGTGATCCAAGCTGCCCAAAACATAAGAACTCCTTATTTTAAACTTGAAGCTAATAGCGTAATGGCTTGCCCTGTGAGGCACTTTTGCAGATAAGTTTGCATCCTCAGCATGAAAACTTTCAGTTTACGGTCATATCCTTATCTGTAAATGTCACAAATTCACACAAGCATTTCCATTTATGCATAAAAGTCCATTCTGAAAGTCTGTGTTAAGTTTAAATCTTTTCTGAATGAGCGTGTCAGACTGGAACACTCTTACCTTTATGAACAAAAATGAAGTTTCACAGGGAGCTGGCACCTCCATGTCCTGCAAAACTTTCACTCTCCGCACGGATATGCGCCTAATAGCACACATTTATATTGGTTAAATGATTAAACTAATATTGTGATATGCTTTTAAGTTTTTTTTTTAAGTGGATTTTAATTTAAATCGTGATGACTTGAGAAGGCTAAATTGATCTGTCTGCCGCTGGCAGCTTGGTCGTTACTTTAAAAAACAAAAACTTGAATTTCACAAACAAAACGTGTTCCAAATATATTTCTAAATTAACTTTATAAACTAAAGAAACTAAAATAAATGTAATTACTTTGCTATTAAAAACAGCAGCTGTGTAATGAGGAAGAGAAAGAGAACTCGGCCAGTAATTCTGATGAGCTGTCGAGGTTGAATTTTTGCAACAAATGTTTGTTTAATAGCCTATTTAACACTTATTTAGGCTACTTTCTTATTTAAATGTATTATTTCTTTGATTTATTTTAGCGTTTTATAGGCTGCTTGTTCACCGACAGAATTGCTAAAATAAACACGCATGTTTGTTAATAGTGTTTGTTAATCATTTAGTTTGAGTTTCAATATAAAAACACCGTGCCACCGGCGGTAGTTGTAGTAGTTGGCCCTATACTTTACAGTTCCTACGTGCGCTACATGTATTTTAAATCTAAATTTAACATTCAATGACAGATGTTTCAGCACAATGAATGTTTTTGCACTGAGTATTAATTGTCTCCCTGTCTGTAATAAATTTACTTTAAATTATTACTTCACTACTATAAAACGAAATAATTCAAATCGAAAAGAAAACTCTTTCATTAGCTATATGCCTAATCCATAAAGATACATTTAGGCATAAAAAGCGTGTCCAGTGAGCAGATGGCGAGTCAGGATCGTCAACTTCATCTTTGCGACACTGACTCAGAAAATACTAGTTTATTAATAAATAATTTGAAGAGGAAGCGCTGCCAGGTCTCTAGCAGCAAGGAGTAGGCAAGAGAAGCCATATTCAGAACAACAGTTCACATTCTTCAATGTTTCATTCATGTTCAGAAGAAGGTTAAAGAACTGTTAATACAGACTTTTGAATCTGAATACAGCAGATATAGAAGACTGAAAAAACTGACTAGTGAAATCTAATTATTATTATTATTATTATTATTATTATTATTTTCATTATTATTATTATTATTGTTATTATTATTAACTACTGATTGATTGATTTTTCTTATAAATTCTTAATTTATTTATTTTTTCATCTTATCTTGTGTTAAAAAAAATAAATAAAGCCATTTAATAAAAAAAAAATTTAACAAAGCTTTTCTTGTGGAAAACCTGATGCGGCCCAGCCTCACCCAGACTCTGCCTCCAGCGGCCCCCAGGTAAATTGAGTTTGAGACCCCTGCTCTAGAGTCTTTTAAAACGCTGCTGCCAAATAATATATTTCCACATAACAGTCACATTTAACTGTTTGTTTGAGTTCTCCTTTTCTCTTTCCTTCAGGGGATGTCTTTTGCAAGGGAAAGCAGAAGTTAGAGGTTAAACATTTTGGAAGATTTTTTTTTTTTTTCAGTTTCACTGAGGTGAAGGGAACAGCACTGAGGGAAATGTCCTGTTCCCTTTTATTATACTGCACTGAATGGAAATCCCTGAATTAATGCACACAGAGAATTTATTTGCTGTGTCATTTTCCTGGCAGCTGGTGTCTCACTGTAAATCCACCACTGTACATGTTTAAACATGGACGTTAGTGAATATAAATCTCTGCTGGAGTGTTTAAACTCTGCAGTAATCTGTCTGAGAAGGATGTGGGCCGCCAAAGACACAGACAGGTGGCTTACAATGAATGAACAATGACTAGGAATGTGTTGCTTTTTAAACTTTAATGCACGTTTCAGCAATGTGATATAAATTAATGTTTTAAAATAATATGAGAACACTTGAATAGGTGAAACTCAAACTTGCATATTTATGCTACCGTTCAGCGGTACACTTTTATTTAGCAATGATGCATTAAATTAATTAAAAGATACATTAAAGACATTTGTAATGTTACAAAAGAGTTTGATTTCAAATAAATGCTGCTCATTTAAACTTTCTATTCAAAGAAAGGTATTGTGGCTACAGAAATGGTAAAACTGATGTTTTTTCATTCTAGACATACTGTTCTAAATAATTCTACAATGTAACAATATATCTGATAAAATGCAGAGTGTGTTTATAATTAAATGTCTTGTTTGTTAACCAGTGTAGTTGGTTAAAAGTGCGGCAGCTCTTTTTAAAGTTTCCTGCTGGCATTGGTTCTCTTTTTATCTGCCTGACCATCTTTTGCTTTGTGGGACGGTAATTGTAGTTAAGTGGTTGTTTTATGGTGTGCCGAGGGTTTGACTTCAGTGTTTGTTGGTTGAATGGCCGTTGTACAACAGGAGGGGTCCATCTGTGGTCAAATGTATTATGCAAGTGGCAATGATGAGAATGGTGACGCAAAAAGATACTAGCATGGATACTTGAGACTTATGGACACACACCCAGAACAGATACCCTTCAGCTTCATGAAAGCAGGTTAGCATTAGCTGTGGTGTCACTGTGACACTGGGCCTACAGCCAAACATGAGGACACTGGGTGTGTGTGTGTCTGCACATGTCTACTCTGCATGTGTGCTTGCTCGTTTTTGTAGAACACCATCTGTGCGTAAGCTGTTATATTGTGTTACGGAGTACTTTCTACACATCTGGTTTACTCTGTAGTACTACAACTCATGGAAATGACAGAGAGTGAGACAGATAATGTATCCTCTGGCTTCTTATGAGAGATGGTGTATATTTTCTCACACAGGCTGTTCCTCCTCTACCATCTGCTGCAGTCTTGTGTGTGTGTGTGAAAAAAGATAAAAGCAAATCTGTCCTATATAATCCTTTGCTGGTAATTCATGTACATTGATGGACTGGCTTGTTCGTTTTCTAACTAAAGCAGTTTCAAAATTCACTTTATGTTATGACTGTGTCTGTGTGCAGTTTGGGTTGTAGATAAAATGTGAACAATGTTAACCATTGAATATATTTTACACATAAATCAGAAAGCACTACTATAAAAGAACACAGATAGTCAATGGTTAACATTTATGCCACGACTGAGTTTCATTGTGAAATTTTGCAAAAGTTATCTATGTCATTACCCGAAGCATATTCTAAACAGTGTGTGTGTGTGTGTGTGTTTATTTTCACAGTATCCTCTGCTGGCGGGTCTCTCTCTGGCCATCAGCTGGTGTGTCCTGGTGTGTTCGAGCCGCATATACATGGGCATGCACTCTATACTGGTAAGACAAATTAAAATTAAACTGAAATGTAAAACTTATTTTTATTTAAAGGGGACATCGGATGCAAAATTCACTTTTACCTGGTGTTTACATATAAATGTGTGTTTGTAGGGTGGTTGTGTCCATACAATGCTGTCCATACAATGCTGTAATACAAATCCAAACTCCTTTTTTTAATCCCCCAAAAAACTAAACATTCTAAGTTATCAAGCTGTATTGGCCCCACCTTTTCCCCCTGCATCAGAGCCACTGAGGACACAGTAGATTTTTTTTTTTTTTTGATGGTTACACGCCACCAAAAATAGTCACTTTGAACGATTCAGACAATGAAAATATGCTTTCCATTAGGGCGAAAGAAGCCTGGTTTCAGTCTGCTTTGGTCCAGAGACGCGATGGCATGGAGCGGATCAAATGCGTGAATTGGCGCTGACCACTAAACGTATCGGACCCATTTAAATTCTATATAGAATGCTGTATTTTATAGCAATATGGATGAGATTGTGACTGTCATACACTGTCAAATGCTGCTTTACTAGGGCTGGGCAATTTGGCTTAGAATCAAAATCTCGATTAATTGAACATTTTAACCCGATTACGATTAATGAACGATTATTTTATTTATTAATACAATTATATTTAATTATATTTATATAATAATTATTTTTTTGCCCTCATAGTTCACTGACAAGTTTTGTACAGTAAATATGTTCACATATTACAAGCGAGAGGTTTTTGGATGAAGGGTGCATTACTTGATTTTAAAATAATTGAAGGAAACACACTATCTACGATCTATGATTATTAATTGAACATCAGTGTTGAACAACTGAAATTAAAGCAAGCATTGCTTAAAACGAAAAGTCACATTTTTCTTAAATTAGTGAAAATAAATAACTTGCACTATTGGAAACAAAATAAATAATTTTCAATGTTTTTCATTTTAAAAGTAGAAAATAAGCAGTATCTCCTCTAAATAAAATTACCCTTGTATATCCTGTAAATACTTTTTACTGTATAAATACTGTTTAAGCTCTCCATCGACATGTCGGCGGAATAACGTAACGGAGTGCTTGTGTTTTTTAAAGGGAAAGTAATTGAAATAATCTTCCTGGAAAAATTTTAACGATTATAGGTTCTGAATGTCGATTTCGATTATTTTTCGATTAATCGCCCAGCCCTATGCTTTACTGAGCTCAATGGCTGTAGCCCAAGCTGTGATATAAACTAAATGCTATTGGCTATTTTAAAAAGTGGGCAGGACTGCTTGATATGTCCTGCCCTGCTTTCCTGTTTCAGTTGAAATTACGTCAACACATAGAATAAGCGCTGTGTGTTTTAAAGCATTTCCGTTGACCTTCTATCTAAATGAAACTCGTAATGAATATCCACTGTACACTGTACATTTATAATGTTGTGATTCACTTGTAGCATTAAAAACTAATGGTTTTATTTAAGTAAATTTCATTGTGGTAAAATAGTATAGAATTTTAATATCTTCCATTTATCAGTCATCACCCATTGCATGAAAATGCATGTCAGATTATTCATATTCATCATGAAGATCAGATTTAAGAAGACTTCTGTTTTCATAAAAGACAGGAAATGTTATGAGGTTCCTCGTGGGGCGTGTGCATATGTTATTCTTTATCTATGTTTGTGTGTGGATGTTATCTGTGTGTGTGTTCATTTTAAGTCAGGCACATTGGGAGGAAAAAAAAACAGTGGCGTTTCTTAACTAAGCCGGATAACTACCAAAAGTTGTGTATATTTGTGTGTAGATCCAGGTCAATTTAATAGGTCTTTACTGAACGTTTAGCATTTTTAAAGGAAGATCACACATATGGCTTGAATAATAAGTGTGTTTGTGTGACCTGAGGCTACTCAAATAGACTGTGAGCAGCCTGCTTTAACTACATCCATCTGTTTGTGTCTCATGTTGCCTGATGCTGCCCCAAAAGCCCTATTCATTATAAGCATGTGCACGTGTACTGACATGGCAAATCCAATTGGTGCTGTCTTGTTAGTGTAACAAACAGTGTAATTTTGCAGAATGATTTCATCTGTTGCTGAGGTGTACGTCTTTCTGTCTGTCTGTCTGTCTGTCTGTCTGTCTGGATGACACAATTTTTCCTCAGTCCTGAAAATTTGGTGTTTCATCTGGGTGTTCTGCTCCATGTCTGCTTTAAGCGGTAATGTCACCCTCAGGGTGACCTCATCCGTCTGCTCGCCCTGTTGGGGTGATGAGTGGCCGTTGCCCTAGAGATTGTTCCCTTGGCAACTGTGGGATTGTCTTAACACTCTCGTATTCACGAGACGAGAAGGGATTTTGAAACCAGTCAGATGACACTCTTTGGGAAATGTTATAGCCAAATAAAAGGCTTATTAAAATGATTATTCATTATTTCATTTACTGTAAATGCTGATGTTTTTTTGTATAAATTGACCTTATCAATGACCTGTTTGAAACTAGCTCTGATTAATTTCTCCTATTGTCATTTTTAGCTCTTTTCTGAGTTTCATTATGTGTTTACACACACAAATGTTGTTTACGGCCAGAGACTGTTTGATCTGATTGTCACACTTTGATAGTCAGGAAATCACTAGTACAGAGTTTAGAGAGATAGGATATCTCACACTCGTTCGGTCAAAAGAAATGCATGCATATGCAAAAGCATTGAACCTATGTTCAACCACAGATGTGGAAAATGAGCCCATAATGGTTAATGACTGATAGATGAGAGAAAGAGGTGAGGCATGTCTCATGAAAACAATGTTTCTGTCCATTTGAACCTACTCTGAAAACATTGAGACAAGTGTACTTGGGGTTCACAATGAAAATTGCTTTATAAAGGGACTGTTTTTACATATACAAATGCTGAAAGGCCAGTTTTAGAAGGTTTAGAGGTAGGATTCGAGTTAAGTGTGTGTGTGTGCGCGTGTGACCTAAAGGGGATTGTAAAAGTACATTTCCTAGTTAATCTGTGTCTGAGTTTCCATGAGTGTGAAAACTGTTTTGAATTAACCAGCTCATTTCCTTCTCCCACACAGTCAGACAGTTGACTAAAGCGCTACATATTATTGTGTGTGTGTGTGTGTGTGTGTGTGTGTGTGTGTGTGTGTGTGTGTGTGTGTGTGTGTGTGTGTGTGTGTGTGTGTGTGTGTGTGTGTGTGTGTGTGTGTGTGTGTGTGTGTGTGTTGTGGTCTCTGTGGAATCTCTCACCCAACACTGAAGTATTCTGACATTGGACATCTCCCACAAGTCATGCTATTTGCTAAACACTCACATAAACTGTTTAAGACAAGAATTTGATGAATCAACGTTTTTCTAAGCAAAACTGACCAGTTTTCCTTTTGATTCTCAGACTAGTTTTACATTTTTCTTTGCAAATTTATGAGAATGATCAAAAATATGATAAAAAGATGGTACAATTTGCATCACAATATTGTGATGCATGTAATTTATCTGTTATTGTTGTTTTTAAAGGAGCGGCAGATCAGATGCTTTGCACTATTAAAATTTATTGCAGACTACATAAGAATATTATTTATTCAATTACCACTTAATGAGTGCATAGTACTGAATCTTTCACAGTTCACCTGTAAGTCCCCTGTTTATTTGGGATGTTCTGTAAAAGTGGTAGAACAGCAACCAGAGAGTAGAGACTAGTGAAGGTAGAAATACAGACAGCAGAGAACTCTTTAATTTAACCATAATCAAATGTAAATCATTTTTGTAATTCCAGAGATATGCTTGTAAAGAAATCTGTTTTTTTTTTCTTTCCCAAATTCCGTTTTCTCTGTTTGAATTCTGTTTTAATGGTTAAATAAAATTTTATTAATCAAAAAGCATGTCCAATTAATTTAAATCATGAAACTTGCGATATTTAACAGCAATTTATTGGAAGTTTAACTAAAATTTTTATTTTGATCTAATTCTGTTTTTCATTGCCTTTCTGGATTCCATTTTAATGGTTTCATTAAATAATTATAAATAAAAGCATCTCTAATTAATTGACTTTACTATTTAAAAAAAGATGTATTGTTATTTTATTTATTTATTTTCTTCCAGAACTACTGTTGTGTAGTTACATTTTTCTGCTAAATATTTTTTCTGATAAATAGTCATTTGTAATAATGTTTATTAATAATTTATTATTTCTAGTAGTACTATCATTACATTAAATGGGTCATCCGATGCCCATTTTCCACAAGTTAATATGATGCTTTAGGGTCCTAATGAAAAGTTTGTAATATACTTTGATTAAAAATTCTCTATGGTAGTGTAAAAAAACACTCATTTTACCTGGTAAAAAATGCCTCTGTTCTCAGCAAGCGATATCAGTACCTGGCCCTTTAAATCATATAAACCTCTGCCTAGACAACAGTTGGGGGTTTATTTGGGGAAATAATGGTTTCGCAAGGCTTTGAAAACACATCTCTGCAACTATATCAGTTTGAACCGGAGTTGGAGCCGGAACAAGATGACACCCGCAAAGAAGTTTGGCAATTACGGCTTAAACAAGGCATTTCTGAATGGTTATTAAACTTAATGTCACGTTGATATATCTTTGTATGTACTGGCAGGATAGTGTACTGATACGAACACAATGTGTTTACTGAGGTATAGCTGACTGAACAAGAGCAAATAAGTGATCGATTAACATAACTTACCCCGTCGTAATATTGAAATACATAAATGTGAGTGACTGTTTTGGTCTTTACTTGTATGCAGTTGCTGGCTGTAAACACTGTTTTGCATGTATTGTGTTAAAGTTACCATTCTTAAGGCAGTAACAACTGATCCAAAACTATTTAAAATAACTGTACATGACTTCATAATCATTAACAGACACCGTTTTAAACCATCTAGCATTACAAATCTAAGCTTAATGTAGTTTTACTAAAACTTACACAGTTTGTAAATGGACAATCACCTTAACGCATTGTTCATTATAAATGTGCAATTATGAATTATATTGAGACGGATTTGCATAGAGAAAACGACATAACCATGTTCTCTGAGAGTGTAAGTTACACTTTCATTCATCGTGAAACGCGCTAACTTTAGCACATTATTAGAAAAGGCTCAGATGTCGGTAGTAAATGACTGCTGTGTTTGCTGTTACACCCATCAACGGTACTCCACGCTTGCTTAGGCGACATTCTGCTCCAGCATCGAAATAATGGCTGACAGTTTACTTCTCACTCGGGGCAGGTCTATAACACTGCTGTCTATCAACTATTGCAGGAGTGGCCTCTGTCGGTGTTACGCCACAACGACAGGCATCTGAGAACGGCTCGATATGAGAAGGGGCAAATTATTTTACTAAATTAAAAGAAAACTACTGGGCGGATCTTTGTCATTCTAGGATGGTTGTGTACACACACTCCCAACACACATTTCAGTTCAAACAGATTGTAAAAGTGCATGTGGCACCGGATGACCCCTTTAAGTAATATTTCTGTCACGACTTCAAGTTAAACCAAACTTTTATTTTGACGGGTTGCGATAAGGACCTCTAGGTTTCTGTTTGTATATAATATGATGTTAGTTTTTTTCAAAAGAAACTGAAATACTCATGAAGTGACTCTCAGAGCAGTTCTAGTAATTATTTTTGTGTTCATGTACTCATATTAAGGTGGCAGAGGCTAAAAACACTTTGAGCGCCACACGCACGTCAGTATGTGTGTAGTAAACAAAACCACGCATCTGCAGTTTATTCACACAGAGACACAAAACATGCAGGATGCATATTTAAAAAGTATTTTTGCAGCTTAATTTTCACAGACACTGGTCTATATCGTGCTTTGAAGTGACGTGTACTGGTGCCATAAACATTTTAATTTAAATAATTGGTTGTTAATGCATCTGTTCAGACCAACATGAACATTCGTATAACATCAGTGTCACCATTTTTTTCCCAGTTGTTTTTCATCTTACTATCAGACCAATAAGATTTGTGCTTTTGGTCACTTGGCCAGAGCTGCCGCCATTACTTATGCTTTTCTAAGGTCCAGTCCACACATACATGTGTATTTTTCTTCTTTCATTTAAAAAAAATCTTGTCGAAAGTATGCTATGAAGCACTGTCAAGAGCATGCCAAAACCAACAGGTGTCGATATAACCCTAACCAACCAATCAAAAGCCTGAAAAAGCGCTCACTCTGACGTCACAAGCCAAAATCTTCAGTGTCACTGCCTACACAACACTGCAACCGGAGTTTCTGAAAATACTTACCCTGGCAGGGGTTTTCAAAAAGGCTCAGTTTCAGTGACCTGATACTGCATTTGCATGTGGTTGAACAGCCAAACTGCATAGAAAAAGGTGTGGTTTTGAAAATACCCATGTTCGTGCGGATGGGGCCTAAAAGTACCACCAACTTAAAGAGAGTGTGTTTGCACTTTCATTCAGCTTGTCTGCAGTTTTTTTCCACATTGGTCTGAACAGACAAATTATGTTTCCAAACAATTGTGTTAGTGTAAACAGGTATTGAATTTCCCCTGTTGTTCCTTGTTTTCCTTGTTTGTAACAATATATTCAGAACAACATTTGTTTACTACTAGGTCAAACTTCCTCTACAGATTTACATGTCAAATGAGGTGATATTCAAATACAGTTGAGGTCCAAAGTTTACATACACCTTGCAGAATCTGCAAAATGTTAATTATTTTACCAAAATAAGAGGGATCATACAAAATGCTATTTTTTACTTGAATACTTGAGTACTGACCTGAATAAGATATTTCACATAAAATACGTTTACATATAATCCATAAGAAAAAACAAAAGTTTAATTTATAAAAGTGACCCTGTTCAAAAGTTTACATACACTTGATTCTTAATACTGTGTTGTTACCTGAATGATCCACAGCTGTTTGTTTAGTGATTGTTTGTTAGAGTTCTGAACAGTTAAAATACCTGCTGTTCTTTAGAAAAACCCACAAATTCTTTGGTTTGCTTTTAGCATTTTTGTGTATTTTAACTTTCCAACAATGACTGATTTTGAGATCCATCTTTTCACACTGAGGACAAATGAGGGACTCATATGCAACTATTACAGAAGGTTCAAACGGTCACTGATGTTTTAAAAGGAAAAACGATGCATTAAGAGCCAGGGGTGTAAACTTTTAAGTAAAATGAAAATGTCTACCTTTTTCTTATGTGCACTTCAGAAGCTACAGGAGGTACTTACATGTTTCCCAAAAGACAAAAATAAGTAAAATTTATCCTCACATTCAAAAAGTTTTCACCCTCTGGCTCTTAATGCATTGTGTTTCCTTCTGGAGCATCAGTGAACACTTAAGCCTTCTGTAATGGTTGTGTATGAATCCCTCAGTTGTCCTCAGTGTGAAAAGATGGATTTCAAAATCATACAGTCATTGTTGGAAAGGGTTCAAATACACAAAAATACTGAAAAAAAAAACTGAATTTGTAGGACCTGAGGGATTTTTCTGAAGAACAGTGGGCAGTTTAACTGTTCAGGACAAACGAGGGACTCATGAACAACTATCACTAAACAATAACAATGTTTTTTTCTCTCTCTCTCTTTCTCTTTAGGACATAATTGCTGGTTTTCTGTACAGTTTGCTCATCCTGGTGGTCTTTAGTCCTGCTCTGGACATAATCGACACCTTTAACCGCACACACCCCTACGCCCCGCTCATGATCATCTCACTTCACGTCGGACTAGGCCTCTTCTCCTTCACCTTGGACACCTGGAGCACCTCACGCGGAGACACCGCCCAAATCCTAGGCTCTGGGGCGGGTATTGCCTTGGCGTCCCACGTCAACTACCGCCTTGGCCTTTTACCAGACCCATCCGCATCAATGTTGCCTCTTCAGCCTCCGTCTTTCACCCTCAGCCTCATTGGACTCTGCCTACTCCGCTTTCTCCTCGGTGTCATCATTCTCCTAGCTACCAGAGCCGTAATGAAAGCCCTCACCATCCCGCTCGTCTGCAGGCTCGTTGGGATTCCCAGCAACGATGTTCGAAAGGCAAGGCAGCACATGGAAGTGGAGCTGCCGTATCGGTATATTGTCTACGGAACCGTGGGGTTAAATGCGCTTTTTCTTGTGCCTTTCCTATTTGCACGTGTGGGCCTGTTGTGATTAGGTGGAAGAATCACCTATTCTTTCAGCCAATAAGAGCCCGATTGGACTGCAGAGAAGAACTTTCTTCAAATCAATGATTGGATGGAACTAATGCCAATCATGCAACACTGTGCTGCACCTTCCAGAATGCGTTTTCCATAATTTTTATTGTGGTTTTACCAGATTTTCTATTCAAAACATCTGTTTTCTATGCAGTTTGCATTGCATGAATAGTGCAGTAGCATATCTATCAAATTCTATTCTGATTTAAAATCTTATTGGAAACTTTACAGCATTAAAGCAATACAGCATTTTTGCTAATTCTCTAACTTCTGACTAATCTTTTGACAAGTTTTGTTCACGCCACAGTAGGAGGAATCAAACTCTTGCATCAAGAGTTGTCTGAGTTGTCTCTCTTGCGAAATTCATGTGCAAAATCTGCTGGAAATGACGCCAGCATTTACATTTGTTTTGTTTGCGAGATTTGAATCTGAAATCTCAAATGTTAATATAAAACAGCGTTGATCTTTGTGGTAATTTTGTTGAAGTTTATTGAGATGTTTAGTTTTGGATTAATAGGACTATTTTTTTCCAAAGATCTTGTAGCTGAGGCCTTAAACAGATTCTGTCATTTACTCACCCTCACTGCAAAAAATGCTTTTCTTACTTATATATTTTAGTCTTGTTTCCTGCCAAAATATCTAAAAATTCTTACATCAAGAAGCAGTTTCTAGACAAGTGAAAATTTCTTGTTTTTAGAAAACAAGTCAAAATTAAGTGCGTTTTTGCTTGAAACTTTGTTTTAATAATTTTTAATAATCCTCCTTTTTTTATAATTTTTTGATATTTTGGCTAGAAACAGACATGATTTGCAGCGCTCGTCCAATTCTTGATGAAAATATTTTGAGAAATGTCTATAGTAATAATTGAAGTCAATAGCCTCTAATGTTCTCAACTTGCCATCTACATAGAAGGAAAAGGTTTAGAAATGACATGAGGGTGAGTAAATGATGATTGAATTCTTTTTTTTTTCCCCACTGTCTGTTAAACTGACCACTTAAATAGTTACTCTACATTAAAACATCTTCTGAATCTGAAAATATTGTTTAATATTTGATAAGTTGTTATATTAAATGCATGTCAGGGAGTCTGGCTCGTAATCAGAGTTTTATTAGATCTTAAATCTACTTCTATTCCCTGGAAGTTGCTGCTTAGAATATGGTACTGTGTGTAAATATGTGGAAGTTATTAATCGCACTAGACTAATAAATGGCTTCTCTACTAGCATTTAGCGCGTTTTCAGTCAGGTTGAAACACGTCAAGTTTGCCACTCAGCCTATGAATAATTCTGCCTTCTGCTAGTCAAGGTTGTGTTTATGTATAGTAAAAGATGAATTTGTGGTACTGATTTCACTGCACTGTTCCCAGATTGCACTGCTCTGCTGCCTGCTGTTGTGCGTGTCGCTGCGATGGCCTTGTAACCGGTCAGGCTTGCATGACACCGCTATGTGCGTGCATTTGTACTCTTCCTGTGGCCTTGTGTGTCTTCGTGCACATCTAAGTTCCTTTTTGCTGAAAGAGAAGGCGGTTTCCCAACTCCTTTCCAACTTCTGTAAACAGAATTGTTTTGGATTCTCTGAATGATGAGAAAACCAGCTATTCTACTCAGCGCAGAGCAATGCTGACCTCTGACTCCTTACCTAGAACAATACAGGTCTGTCTAGTTTTAAGGTCAGAGATTATATGGAAGAAACCAAGAAGTGAGCATTGCTTTCTGGACCAATTGGGCTTGTTCCTTATTGCGTGATTCCATAATTGTGTTTGTGGATGGCGGTAGATAGATTGTAAAGGGTTTTTTCTCTCTCTCAGGCCTGTGTTTTAGTAATCCGACCAAATATAAGTGATTTCGGTAGTTATAAATTTATTATGTACTTTTCAGGCTCATGCTGAATCATTCAAAACGCTTTAAGGGATAGTTCAACCAAAAATAAATTTGGTCATTAATTAATCGCTCTCATGTCGTTCCAAACCTGTAACATCTTCGTTTGTCTTCGGAACACAAATTAAGATATTTTTGATGAAATCCAAGAAACCACACTTCAGTCACCTTTGTGGACTTTGAATGTGGTTTTGCTGTCTATGGAGGGTCAGAGAGCTCTTGGATTTCATTAAAAATATCTTAATTTGTGTTCTGAAGACGAATGAAGATCTTATGAGGGTGAGTAATTAATGACAGAATTTTCATTTTTGGGTGAACTATCCCTTTAAGACATGCTATAGCCCTTTCATGTCCATTTAATATTTTTATAACACTTTTTTAATAAAATTTGATAACCATATAACTACTAAAAAGTAGTATTCTCAGGTCGATTTGCCTTATTTTTTCATGTCTAAATTATAACAATATTCCTGTAATCAGCACTGAATACCGAAAAAGGCATGAGAGTTGGTGTGGTCCTGCTTGTGACCTAGATTAAGCTCCTGAGAAACTGATCCAGTGGTGAAGTTTTCATTTAAAAGTGCTTTATTTCCTTTGATTTGGTTTCCTCTGGTTTTACTGGAAATAACACAGCTTATTCTGAATAAACAAGATCCGATTTGGATACCACACAGTGCCTTTTATGTAAATCTTTGCTGTTTGATAAGCACAGACGATTATTTCCATGTGTTTCTGTTTCTTTTTCATTCTTCTTTCTTTCATCCAAATTTAAACATTTGACTTTGAGCTGACGTGGAACATTCTAAATTGGAATGACTGATTGCTGCTCAGTCTGTCATGGTTCTATAACTATAACAAAAATTGACGTTGGCAAAAAAATGACATTGACAAAAATTATCCAAGTTAAATTGGAGTACTAAATTACTAAACCTGAAATACATTAATACTTCATTAAAAAAAACGAAATAACAAAAGCACAAAATTGAATTAAAAACTGAAAATATAAAAATCTAAATATTTGTAAATACTGTAATAATAAAACTGGGTTCATCTGTGATTAGCTCTACACTACCAGTCAAAAGTTTTTAAACAGTAAGATTTTGAATGTTTTTAAAGAAGCTTCTTTTGCGCACCAAGCCTGCATTTATTTGATCCAAAATACAGCAAAAGCAGTAATATTGTGAAATATTTTTACTAATTTAAGTAACTTTTTTTTCTATTTGAATATATTTTAAAATAGAATAATTCAGAAATCATTTTAATATGCTGATTTGCTGTTTAAGAAATATTTTGTATTATTTTTTATCAATATTTAAAACAGTTGAGTACTTTTTTCAGAATTCCTTGAATAGAAAGATCAGCATTTATCTGAAATAAAAAGATTTAGTAACATTATACAGTAAACCATTTAAACCATTTTTATTTATTTTTATTTTTTTGAGAAAGAAATTATAGAAATTAATACTTTTAAGAAGATTGCTTAACATTGATCAAAAGCGGTGATAAAGACATTCATAATGTTACAAAAGATTTTTATTTCAGATAAATGCTGTTCTTTTGAACTTTCTATTCATCAAAGAAACCTGAAAAATTTATACTCTGCTGTTTTCAACCTAATAATAATGATGTTTTTTGAGAAGCAAATCAGATTTCTGAAGGAGTAATGATTTCAAACAGAAAGCAGTTATTTCAAGTAGTAAAAATATTTCAAAATTCTACTGTTTTTGCTGTACTTCGAATCAAATAAATGCAGGCTTAGTGAGCAGAAGAGACTTCTTTAAAAATGTAAAATCTTACTGTTCAAAATCTTTTGACTGGTAGTGTATATCTTGCTTACTGTTTTCAAACAATAAAAAAGCTGCATGTTAAATGTTATCATTGGTGTTCAGTTTGCTGTCATAACCATTTCAATAGTTTAACACGACAAACACCCTCCCATTACTTTGAAAGTTTATTTCAGTGCAAAGTCACTGAGCAGGATTGTTTAAAATGTCTGGTTGTTTTGCTACTTGTGTTTTCATTGTCATTTTTTCACTCTCTCTACCAAATGTGTCCTGGAAGCTTTAGATACTGTATGTGTATTTGTGTAAAATGTTATTTTTGGAGCTCTGATCTGAGCTTCTTCTATGTGGTATTAATCAAGGTCTTATTGATTTTCTTTTTTAATGCAAAAGACTTGGCTATCTCGAAATATGGTTGGAGACATTCGAAAGGTGTTAAGAGCTAGATGTAGCTCCATTGTAAAACCTGCAACTATTAAAAATACCAAAACTTAAATGTAACCTTTGAACTGAACGTACCGACAAAACAAAAATCTGCTGATCCAGCGCTCAACACAGGAAGAATCACTCTCACAGGGCTGAAAACGTAAAGCACAAATGACCAAGAATTCAGTGTTATAAGGAAACCTGTGCCCTTATGTTAATAAAATGGCTTGTTATAGAAGCTTTGTTAATTTTTTCATAGAAATTGTTATCTGATGATCTTTATTGTTTCCTACATCATTACGCTTGAATATTATGATCAATAAAAAGCAAAGCGGCTATACCTTTGGTCTGTTTTTGAAGAGACGACATCTTATTAACAGAATCATATGACTGGGTTTGCTAAGCACGCATTTGCTTAGTTGAGATTTAAGTGGTTTTGCTGAGATCAATGATTTCATTGTAATGTCTGAAATATTAATATACATGCGTGAGCATGTTTAGCCGGATAGATTTGCCCTAGCAGTTCAGATTACTAACAAAACTCTTCTCTTTTCTTTTCACTGTTCAGTCATGTAAGACGTAATATATTATTAAAATGTGCTAGAGCTTATTTGTGTTCATTCAAAATACTGAAGACACATGCGTTTCACGGTTTAACCCTGTAAGGCCTGATATAAGACGTAATAGTCAGAAAAATCAAGCTTTTTTAATGTAATAGTTTATTAAAATCTTTAAAATTGATGTTTTATTAATGCATATGTACATTTACTTTATACAAATCATTATGATTTCACAACAAAAAAACACGTGTACTGCAACCTGAACATAATCACTTTCAATCAGACAACAGAAGGCATGTAGTGGATTGTGAACAACAGGTTTTTCAGCACAGTGTTGATTTGTTGATCATTTAGAGGCCGTCATGTATCGAATATAATACAGTGGGCTTCACAGGGTTAAAGACCGGTTGTTTTTGCTTTGCTTGCTGGTACAGGTCTGTGTGTGTGTGTGTGTGTGTGTGTGTGTGTGTATGCATACCTACTCATCACACACTGTACTCTTTAGTATACACACCTCTTTGCTTCTCATATGCTCTTGGCCACAAATACACTCAACAATAAGTGTATAATAAGTTTTATGTCCCATTTCAAGTCCTTGCTATTTATTATGTTACTCTGGGAACTTTAATCTGTTCCCTACAGGCTAAGTGAGGACAAAAAGGACAGGATTTTTGGAAATATGATCATAAAGGTCAACATGGGCCTGCTGTAGTGCTCAAGTCAGCAAAACACTTCCCGTCTACATTTAATGACAATACTGATTGTTGTTTCAGATTTCAAGTTTCACTCCTGTTTGTGTCCTTTGGGAGTTTAACAAAGGGGACAAGTGGACAAAGGAGAGAAAGCATCATCTATTCTCATCATAGTTTACCCTTGTTACATTATACTCTCTTTTTTTGTTCTTGTTTATTGAAAACAGTAGTAGTTAAACGAATTTACAGCTGTACTAGCTTGTACTTTGTATTTGTAAGGGTTTTTGGGAAAGTAGCACATATACAGTTTTGAAGTGACTTACAGAATGAATTTAGCATTGGCATGTATATAAATATAAAAATAAATAAAGCATTGTTACATATACAGTTGAAGTCAAAAGTTTACATACACCTTGCAGAATCTGCTAAATTATTTTATCAAAATGAGAGGGGTCATACAAAATGCATGTTCTTTTTTTATTTAGCACTGACCTGAATATTATATTTCACATAAAATACATTTTCATTTAGTCCACAAGAGAAAATTAAAGTTGGATTTATAAATATGACCCTGTTCAAAAGTTTACATACACTTGATTTTAAATACTGTGTTGTTACCTGAATGATCCACAGCTGTTTTTTGTTTAGTGATAGTTGTTCATGAGTCCCTTGTTTGTCCTGAACAGTTGACCTGCCTGCTGTTCTTCAGAAAAATCCTTTAGGTCCCACAAATTCTTTGGTTTTTCAGCATTTTTGTGTATTTGAACCCTTTCCAAGAGTGACTGTGTGATTTTGAGATCCATCTTTTCACACTGAGGACAACTGAGGGACTCATATGCAACTATTACAGAAGGTTCAAACACTCACTGATGCTTCAGAAGGAAACACAATGCATTAAGAGCCGGGGGTTAAAACTTTTGAACAGAATGAAGATGTGTACATTTTTCTTATTTTGCCTAAAAATCTTTTTTTTTTTTATTTAGTACTGCCTTTCAGAAGCTACAGATGATACTCACCAGAAGTCAAAATCATTGAAATTTACCCTGCTTTTCGATTTTAAAAAGTTTTCACCTCCAGCCCGCAGTGAATCGTGTTTTCCTCGCTGCAATAGTTGCATGTGAGTCCCTCAGTTGTCCTCAGTGTGAAAAGATGGATTTCAAAATCATAGTCATTGTTGGAAATGGTTCAAATACACCAAAAATGCTGAAAAACCAAAGAATTTGTGAGACCTGAGGGATTTTTCTGAAGAGCAGTGGTTCAGGACAAAAAAGGGACTCATGAACAACTATCACTAAACAAAAAACACAGCTGTGGATCATTAAAAAATAACACAGTTTTAAGAATCAAGTGTATGTTAAACCTTTGAACGGGGTCATTTTTATAAATTCAACTCTTATTTTCTCTTGTGGACTAAATGTAAACGTATTTTATGTGAAATATCTTATTCAGGTCAGTACTAAATAAAAAAATAACATGTATTTTGTATGATCCCTCTTATTTTGGTAAAATAATTAACATTTTGCAGATTCTGCAAGGTGTATGTAAACTTTTGACTTCAACTGTACTTTGCGTGCAGTTCGAGTATTTCTAATTTTTTAATACAGAGAAACACTGCCATCTACTGGCAGCAAAGCGCTGTATAGTCTCTGTTTCTTACCTCTTCTCATATTAGACACGAATATGAATAAATCATCTGCTCGTCGTTGTGTCTCAGATTTATATATGTTGAATGTGTGAATTACAGTTCTTTTTAGTTGAAGAAATGAAGCAAGTGTATCGAACAACGTGTCCGTTGCGGAACTAATGTTCAGCGCCACTTTGTTTCCGGAGAGAAGCTTAGGAGGTGCCGCACGTGCCGCTGCTGCCTGTCAAATACGATCTCAGTGAGTATTTTGTACAATAATTTGTGTCTGTTAATTAAAAAAGCGAGGGATTTACTGATTTTAGTAATGATCAGTATGTTTTGACTACTTTAGGCTGTGAGCTTTCTATTCTGTTGCTATGTGTTAACTATACGTTTAATAGGTTAACTTGTTTACACTGCAAAGAAACAGTCGAATTCATCTCTAGCTGTAAAGTTAGAAATTATAGACATGATTTTGACAACAATTCTGCATCGCTTGCGAGATAATTGAGAAATAGTTGTCTTAACTTGAGTCATATCGGTTTAGTGATCTGTGATGATTTATTTGTATGATTTAATATGGTTTTTAGTTTTGATTTTGGTTTAAAACAGTTGTGTCCTTGATCAGAAACAGGGAATTTCAGGCAGGCTTCCCTGGAAAAGTTTAGAGTAAAATGGAATAAATAAAAAAAACCCGAATACAATAATTAAATAAATAATAAACAACTCAAATTTAAACTAATACACGTAATTAAAACAAATAAAATGATACACATCGTATCATTTGTTTAAATAAACAGTACATTTAACATTATAGTACTTTGCTGTCTATGCAGGGTCAGAAAGCTCTCGGATTTAATCAAAAATATCTTAATTTGTGTGATGAAGATGAACAAAGGTCTTACGGGTTTGGAACAACATGAAGATGAGTAGTTAACAACTGATATTTAATTTTTTGGGTGAACCATCCCTTTAAGTCACTGTAAATAAAAGCATATGTGAAATGTCCTTTTCCTTCAAGGTGCCAGGGTAATCGCTGACGATCATGGACACTCTGGAGGACACCTTTAGGACTCTCTCCGTTGCCAGGAGGCTGCAGCCCAGTGAGGCCACGTACATTTTGGACCTCTCTCTTGCGTCCTGTGCCAGCAGCGGGTCAGATGTCCTGGCTGTGTGCTGCTCCAATCACGCTGTGCACCTGCACAACAGAGAGACGCTCCGCCTGGTGCGTGAGTTCCAGGGTCACACGGCTCCTGTGTGTGGAGTGCATTTCTCCCATCTCTCCCCTCACCTGCTGTTTACCGGCTCTGCTGATGGGACACTTTGTTGCTGGGACGTCCGACGACCCGGTTCTGATGCCATCCAGGTGTTCCGCAGCGATGCGACACATTCGTACTGCTCATTTGATGTGAATTGTAGTGATCGTGTGCTGTGCGCAGGCACGGAGCAGGTGGGGGAGGACAGTTTTTTGGTGTTCTGGGATGCCCGTATGGTTCAGGATGGAGGTAAGACTGGCGGTCTGCTGGGCGTTTACTCAGAGTCACATAGTGATGACATTACTACGGTGAAGTTTCACCCACGGCAGGCGAACCGGTTGGCTTCTGGAGCTACAGACGGGCTTGTGAATTTGTTTGATCTGAGTCTGGGTGGGGAGGATGATGCTCTTGTCACCACCTGTAACTGCAATTCTTCTGCAAGCTCCCTCTGCTGGACAGGTAGGTGGTAACAGCACACCTGACTGAGTTATCAAAGTCACTACCAGTCAAAAGTTTTTAATATTTAATGTTTTTAAAGAATTCTCTTCTGCTCACCAGCCTGTATTTGATTGATCCAAAATACAACAAAAAAGTAATATTGTGACATATTTTTACCATTTTACTATTTTTATGAATAGAAAGATCCAAAGATTAGCATTTATCTTAAATAAAAAGTGTTTGTAACATTATACACTATATTATTCAAAAGCTTGGAGTCAGTATAATTTTTTTTTTGATTTGAGATAAATGCTGTTCTTCTGAAACCGAGTAAAAAAATTTACTCTGCTCTGCTGTTTTAAACATTATAATAATAATAATAATAATTAATGTAACAAAAAATCAGAATATTAGAATGATTTCTGAAGGATCATGTGACTGGAGTAAAGATGCTAAAAGTATACAAAAAAATCACAGGAATAAATTGTCAAATAAATTATATATATATATATATATTTATTTATTTATTTATTTTTTTATAATATATTGAAATAGAAAAAAAATATTTTAAATAGTAAAAATATTTCCAAATTTTACCTATTTTTTCTGTACTGTGGATCAAATAAATGCAGGCTTGATGAGCAAAAGAGTGTGCTTTAAAAAACATTAAAATATCTTACTGTTCAAAACAGTAAAAAACAATATTTTTTTGTCACCATGCACAGAAGACAAGAGTTCCCTCAGTCATGAACAATATCAGAATTTTTACATTATGATGACCAGGCCTGTAAAACACTTAAGATTTAGCAATTTTTTGTAATAGTAATAATAAATTATTCATATTATTTTTTTCTTTGTATGCTTAGCTGCTGACTGGACCTTTAAAATGCTTCTTCAGATATTTTTTAATTTGTATTATGTGAAAATGTTAATACAATAATAAGATTAATATATTTATATATTTTTTCAAAAACATTTTTAATAATAGCATTATAATAATAGCATTAAATAATTAATAATAATAATAATTAAATAATTAATTACTACTATTATTACGATTAAATAATTAATAATAGTATTATTAATTTGTAATATCATATTAAATAATTTATAATATTATTCATATGGAATATTTTTTCCTGCTATGCATAGCTGTTGACCAGACCTGTAAAATGCTTCTTATGTTTTTTTTTCTGTAACATGGAAATGTTTATATAATACTAATAATGATAATAATATTAATAATATAATTATATAGGACATTTTTATTGGTATGCTTAGATGTTAAATTGTGATGAGCAGACCTAAAAAACTTTTTTTAAATATTACATTTAATAATAAATATTAATAGGAACGATGTAATATGCTGGAAATTGTGCTTTCTAAATGCAGTCACTTTTATGCAAATAAGAACAGTTCATTTGCAAAAACAGATAGCTCAGTATTTAACCATTTTCAAAAATCACGTTTTTTATTGTGCATTCCAATTAATCTCAATCAAACTGCAGTTGGGTTATTTTGATATAAAATAAAAATAACTAAAAAAATTAACTAACACAATAAAACACAATGAAAAAATGTTAACATCATAAAAAAACATGAATTTTTAAAATGAAGAAAAAAACTGTTAATTTATGCCAATAATGTAATTATATAAATATAAACATGACATAAATGATGATATTTAATATTATTAACAAATTCACTTATCTTTAATTAATCGATTAAAATGTTTAGGAAGCCTGTAAACATATGTATATTCATGTTGGATATGAATATACCAAGATAGCATAACTATTTAAATCTCATCACTACCCAGCAACAAAAAACTGCTAACAATATAAGTTTAAAATTAAATATTTTCACTCCCCAGAACCCTAACCTGTCATTTCATTTCTTATAATAACAGGCAAAGATCTTGACCAGCTGCTTTGTCTGACCCATGATGAAGGGCTACACTTGTGGGATGTGGCTCGCCCAGACAGCGATGACACTTTGACCCTTTTGAGTTCGGCTGATGCTCGAACACTTGTCCAGCTCCCCGACGGAGCCTCGCTTGAATACTTTGTGGGCAGTACATGGCTATCAGATGAGGAGCGTATTGTTTTAGTGGGAGGGAGTAATCATGGCGAGCTCCACCTCCTGGACTGCAGTGGGCGTGGTTTGAGGTTCATTAAATCCCTCAAAGGAGGTCATTCGGCTACAGTCAGATGCTTTCAGTGGGATGTGATCGGTCAGTCTCTGCTGACGGGTGGGGAGGATGGCCAGTTGTTGCAGTGGAAAGCGGAAGCGGAAGAAATCAGTGTGGGGAAGAAAGGCTCTCTGAAAAGCATCTCCTCGATGCAGCTTAAAACAAAAGCTCACAGAAAACAAGCTATACAGAAAGACCGCACAGGACAAACTTAGATTTTATTAAGAAACAGTTGAAACTGAAACAAAATCTCAGAGAAATTGTAAAGTTTGCTCTAATTCTTTTGTTTTCACAAATGTAAGGATGATAGATAAAGCTATGCTATATGGAGACTAAATTTGAATCTTCCGCCTTATAAAATGTATAACTTAATATAGATTTAAAGCGTTTAAAGCATGTTTTGTGGTTTTAAAATGTTGTGACAAATTGCTAAGAATTACCCTAGGTGTCTGATTTGTCCAGTAGATTAACTCTCATCTATGTGGTAATTTTAGTTCTTTTGTAGGACTCTACATTTCTTGTGTTTTAAAAATGTTTCAAAGTTCACTTCTGATGTTAAACTTCTGGGTTTTAGGACTACAAACTGAACAGCTGTATCGTATTAAAGGAACAGTTGAACCAAAAATGAAAAAAGTCTTTCTTTCTTCAGTCGAGAAGAAATTAAGGTTTTTGAGGAAACATTTCCTATATAGTGGACTTGGATGGAAATCAACGAGTTTCAAAGAGCTCTACACATTCCCAGCTGAGGAATAAGGGTCCTATTTAGTGAAACGATTAGTCATTGTCTAAGAAAAAATACAAATGTATATACTTTTTAACCACAAGTGCTCATTGCACAAGCTTGAACTGGCAAAGCTACTTGTAATATAGGCGGAAATATCGACCCAGTATTTACAAAGCGAATGTGCAAAGAAAGTCAAACGCTTTTACAAAAAATGGTAAAACAAAGATGTTGGCGATTTTGAGGTTGAAGGAGAAAATGAGATGGAGATTTTCACCCTACTTTTCCAAATGTGATTACATAATGCATGAAGCATCGCAGAGCTAGTGCAAGACAAGTATTTGTGGTTTAAAAAATATATAGTTTTTTTTTATTTTTTTAAGATAATGACAAATCGTTTGGCTAGATAAGACCCTTATTCCTCAACTGGGATTGTATTGAAATTGCAATTTGGACCTTCAACTCATTGGCCACCATTGAAGTCTACTATTTGGAGAAAATCCTGAAATGTTTTCCTCAAAAAACTTAATTTCTTTGCAACTGAAGACAGAAAGACATGACATCTTGGATGACATAGGGGTCAGTAAATTATCAGGAATTTTTTTTAATTCTGGAAGTGAACTACTCATTTAATCGGAACAGATTTGAAGGAATTTTGACTTAGACTCTCATTCTGGCGGCACCCATTCACTGCAAAGGATCCATCGGTGAGCAGGTGATAACATTTCACCAAATCTGTTCTGATACAGAAAAAACTCTTTTTTTATTGTGTATTTTTAACTAATACTTTAAGAGTTTACTCCACTTCAAAAAAATAAACATTTCCTGATAATTTACTCACCCACATGTCATCAAAGATCCAAGTTCATGTCTTTCTTTCTTCAGTTGCAAAGAAGTTAAGTTTTTTGAGGAATACATTACAGGATTCTTCTCCATATAGTGGACTTCAGTGATGCTCAACAGATTGAAGGTTAAAAATTCAATGTTAGTGCAGCTTCAAAGGGCTCTACACGATCCCAGCCTAGGAATAAGGGTCTTATCTGGCGAAACGATCAGTCATTTTCTTAAAGGTGCCATAGAATGCATTGATACAATATTTTTAATTTTTAAAAATAAAAACCCTAGGATTTGTCCCTAGAATGAAATGGTCTGTTATTACCTTATTTGGAAGTTGATGAATAATAATGATGAGCTCTGCTCTGATTGGCTGTTTCACAGAGCAGCTCATTCAGTAGTTCACACATGGAGGAAAATATATATTTAATCACGGAGCTCGAGCCGCTATTATGCGGGTCATTGAAACTGATGTTTTGAATGCACAATTATTTTACTTAACATTATACTACAGCGGCAGTACTTACCACAGATTTTACAAGTTTAGATGCTTGTTAGTGATGCTCAGGATCTGTAAATCATTCGCTATCATCCGCGCAGCCATCTCTCTGTTTATGTGGTAAGTGAAATCTTATGTACTGCAAAGTAACAGGCCCTTATTGTGGTTGCCTTATTTTATTAGAACGCCTTATTTGTTTTCCCTGCATTTCTGAGTACAGACACCAACCCATCCCTGCACTTATCATCTGCTGCACAACCTGGAACATAACATTTATTCCCATGATCTGCCATTTTCGCTATTGTCCTCACTTAGTTTTTTTTTCAATACAGTTAGGGTATGTCAAAAAACTCAAAAGAACAGAAGTTCTTACCAAGTGAACATTCAAGGATGGTTAAACACCCTTTACAAAAAAAGGAAAAAAAGCAATGTAGGATGATTTTGAAGTTGGAGGAGAAAATGAGATGGGAGTTTTTCGACATACCCTAACTTTCTTGAACCGGTGTGCACAGAGTACACCTGGCAAGACGAGCATTTGTGGTTAAAAAGTGTATAAATATATATTTTTTAAGAAAATGACCAATCGTTTCGCTAGAAAAGACCCTTATTCCTCGGCTGTTATCGTTTAGAGTCCTTTGAAGCTGCATTGAAACTGCTTTTTAACCTTCAATCCGTTGAGCACCATTGAAGTCCACTATATGGAGAACATTTTTTGGAATATCCCCAAAAAACATAATTTCTTTGCGACTGAAGAAAGTAAAACATGAATATCTTGGATGACATGAGGGTAAGTAAATGATCAGGACATTTTTATTCTGAAAGTGGAGTAATCCTTTAATGCATGGGGATTTTCTTGAAAATTTTGTCTTTAATGTTTTTGTCTTTAATGTCTTGGAGGGCTGCATCAGCACTACTGGGATACAATGTCAGAACCACTTTCTAATCAATGATGCAAAGTGCAACCATAATCACACCATGTCAGCATTCTTCCTATGCCAAGGGTTTAGATTCATGGTCATAAATTGTGGTCATGTTCTTAGCAAATGCTTTTTACAAAATCATCCGTCAAAAAGTGTATGTTTTGTTACTTTTCAGCAGTGAATTATGGACTAACCCTTAAGAACCTCTACAACTGTGAATAGAAAATGTTTTGATCTCAAGTGCATTGTGAATTAATTTAACCACATAATCTCACCTCTCACCTTCAATCTAAGTTTTTTTTTTTAATTGTTGAATCTCATTAGTGATCAACTATTGAGTGTGCTTTGAAATGCAAATGTGAGTTTCACAATGGATTCTGTCTTCAGTGTTTGATTCTTACAATGTAAACACAGAGGATGAGAGTCCAGCTAGTAATTCTGATGTAATGTAAGTTTGGTGAGGTTTACTATGCTGAATGCAGTCAAGACATGCCACAACAAGGCAGCCATGTTTATCTGTTTGTATTCCAGTGAGCGGAAACTGCCTCACCCTCAGTAATATTTAACAATGTCACAAAACGTGATGTGAATTCGGAATTTGGCACAGGATTCTAACACAGGAAATGACAGCTGAGAGAAAGTGAGAAACTGTCAGCTGTGTGGTGTTTGTGGATGCTGCGTGTTGTAAACGCCTTTAAATAAACAGTACAGAATTATGGTTTCAAATGCAAATACAGTTGAGGTCGAAAGTTTACATACACCTTGGAGAATATGCAAAATGTTAATTATTTTACCAAAATAAGAGGGATCATACAAAATGCATGTTATTTTTTATTTAGTAATGAACTGAATAAGATTTTTCACAAAAGACATAGACATTACATAGACTTGTTTACATACACGTGATTTATAATACTGTGTTTTTACCTGAATGATCCACAGCTGGGTTTTTTGTTTGTTTGTTCAGTGATAGTTGTTCATGAGTCCCTTGTTTGTCCTGAACAGTTAAACTGCCTGTTGTTCTTCAGAAAAATGTACAGGTCCAACAAATTCTTTGGTTTTTCAGCATTTTTGTGTATTTGAACCCTTTCCAACAATGACTGTATGATTTTGAGATCCATCTTTTCACACTGAGAACAACTGAGGGACTCATATGCAACTATTACAGAAGGTTCAAACGCTTACTGATGCTCCAGAAGGAAACACAATGCATTAAGAGCTGGGGGGTAAAAACTTTTTGAATTTGAAGATCAGGGTAAGTTTAACATTTTTTGTCTTCTGGGAAACATTTCATTATCTTCTGTAGCTTCTGAAGGGCCGTACTAAATGGAAAAAAAAATAAGAAAAATGAACATCTTCATTCTGTTCAAAAGTTCACACTCTTAATGCATCGTTTTTCCTTCTGAAGCATCAGTGAGCATTTGAACCTTCTGTAATAGTTGCATATAAGTCCCTCAGTTGTCCTCAGTGTGAAAAGATGGATCTCCAAATCCTGCAGTCATTGTTGGAAAGGGTTCAAATACACAAAAATGCTGAAAAACCAATTAATTTGTGAGGGTTTTTCTGAAGAACGGCAGGAAATTCAACTATTCAGGACAAACAAGGGACTTATAAACAACTATCACTAAACAAAAAAAAGCTGTGGATCATTCAGGTAACAACATTAAGAATCAAACTTTTAAATGGGGCGATTTTTATAAAAGACTATATGTAAACGACTTTTATGTGAAATATCTTATTCAGGTCAGTACTAAATAAAAAATAGCATTCATTTTGTATGATCCCTCTTAATTTGATAAAATAACTAAGTTTGAAGATTCTGCAAGGTGTATGCAAACTTTTCACCTCAACTGTATTATCTACAATTGAAAGCCACTCCAAAATCCCCTGCACAATACAAGTTATGACATTGCAGATTTATATAAAATACATATATGTTAAAAATGTATTATATTCACGCTGCAAATTTCACAACTAAAAAATACTATGGTCCTAATTTAGAAACGTTCACGTGTCCGTTTAACATAAAACAAGGAAACTTAAAAAAACACTAGGTTTCAAAAGTTTCAAAGCCCAGAAGGCGCTGAATCGTAGCAATTTGAAATTCAATGAAACAGCCCTGAGCTTTTTTGTTGCGTAACCGAGGAACCAGCCATTCTCCATGTACGCGTTGACGTAGGTGCATACGCGCACGCTCTCGTCACTCATTTCCTGAAACACATACATGAAACCGCAGCTGGGAGTAAAAGGTGCCATACGATCCTGATGCTCGTACGATGTGCTGATAGTTCACGCCAGGTGTGCTCTTCTTTGGCATGAGACGCTCCTCATATGGGTTGGGCTCTCATACAGGTTTAACTTCATTCCTGAAGAGATTGATTATTTCCTTTTCTTTTCCTTTTCAAAACTTGCGCCATTCTGAATAAAGATTTAGTAGTGTTCTGAATGATTTTTTTCTCTATTCGGTTTATTTTTATTTGTATCGCGCTTTTCACCATACATTTAGGTTTAGAGGATAGTTCCTTGATAAAGTTAGTTTTGCCAAAGTATTCAAATTCAGGAATACGGAGTTATGTTAATTATATAGTCTAAATAAATACTATATTGTCATAAAGTACATAACAGAATTGAAATAGTAGATCGATAAGGCAGAATAGTAAGGTGACTCTCTTTCCTGCTCGCACACGTCTCAACCCAACTTCTCTATTCATCGTTAGAGAAGCCTTAGAGCTTTCTCCCGCCCATGCGCGGTGATTGACATCTACGTCGGCCAATCATGTTCCGAGGTATCTTCAAACCGACCAATGGCTTGACGTTGTAGGCCCGAACCCGGCCCAGCAGGCTAGAGCGCGTCCGTGTTATGTGTGCCATGGACTCAGCCCAGTAATATTGACAATAGGGCGAAAAAGGGACCGATATTCCCTAACAAAACATCACTTCTGGATTAAACTAACGTATAAGCGCGGTGTGTGGATTTAAAGAGATACCCGGGGATGTTCGTATTTCAGCTGGATCCTTTTCTATCGTCGGAAATTTGAGTGTTTGATGGGATTATTGCTGTGGGTTTGGCAGTTTTTAAGGCCAAAAACAGATTTGGTGTCTTTCTTTTTCTTTTTCTGCTGCTTCAAGAGGCCTTGAAGAAGGAACGACAGTTAAAAACACCCAAATCAGCTCCTCACATCGAAAACATCAAGGTAAATGGAATATTTGAATGGTTTTTGCCTATCCTGCTCAAGTTTAGATCCGGTTCGTTTTTGTGTTTCACACACCAAACTAAATATGTCAAATAAATGAAGTTAGGGTCCAAGAACACTTTTTATACACTGCTTGCTAAGTGTTGTGTGGTATTTGTGGGGAAAAAATAAAAAATGTAACCATAGTTTTAATATTTTTCACACATGTCTGAATGTACAGCAACATTTGAATGGGTGCATGAGTGAAAATCCGTGAAGAAAGCTTGTTCTTCATCTGTTTTTGTTTTATTGGTCTTCTGGAATGCAGTAGGTCTTTGTCAGCTGCTTGTGTGTGTGAAAATATGTTTAGGACCATCAGAAGATCACGAACCTGCATCTTGTGCACTCAAGAGGTTTCTACTTTTTTCTGTTCTTTTAGAAGTAACCACAGTGCTAAACTGCTCTCGCAAATCTCTAATCTCTGTCTCTAATTCATTACGGACTAACCCACTAAATACAAGCAATTCTGATCATTACTCCAATAGTATTTGCCAACTTCTTGCTCTGGCTCAGTGGCACCGTGCCTCTGTGCCCTGTTTCCATGGTCTGGTTCACTTCAGCTGCCTGGCAGTTTGGCAGTTGCAATATCTCATCACCAGCAGCAACACATGCATCCCACGAGTGGATTACAGTCGGACGACTGGTTGTTTTGGGTGACCTTCAGTCAAAACCAATGGGAAAGGTTATCTCTAAATACCTGGTTATAGAGATTAGGGCCAGGGCATCAGTGGCAGCGTGTTTTGGATTAACGGCTGGGCATGAGTGTTTCCTAGATTGTGGTTGCCGGGTTCACTTCTTTGTAGTCGATCCAGTGGTTAAGCCCTAGGATGTTTTTATACCTGCAGATCTTTATACAGAGCTGGATCGCCGAACAGCACGGACAGCTGGGATTATCTCTCACTATTTCATAAACTAGCTCAGTTTTACCGCAATAGAAATTGCTTTTATCTATCTATTGTGTAGACAAAAATATGAATATTTTTGGTATGGTTAACATGGGTTGAGTAAAGGTTGTAATTTCTTCATATTTTGCAGAAGTGTATAATCTGTGTGTCTTGGTTTTATACAGAAATCTCACTGTGAATGTCAAACCAGATTGAACTTTACAACAGGAAAGGAAGAAGCATGGATCTTTTTCCTGATCTCACCTCATCAGTCTTGTTACACCCAAGTTGAAAACGGTGTATATATATTCTCATTACTATAATATACATTTTACATATTGGTGGTATTTACTGCATTTATATATTTAAATGTTGATTCAAATAAATCACTGATCCATTCAAATCAACACAAATGCAGCAAATTCTACCAACATGTAAACATAAATGTTTATTTATAGTTTATACACTACCAGTCAAAAGTTTTTAATGTAAAAATATTTTTACTATTTAAATTAACTGTTTTCTATTTGAATATATTTTAAAAATAGCTGAATTTTTAGCATCATTACTACAGTCACAGGATCCTTCAAAAATCATTCTGATTTGCGGCTCAAAAAAAGATGTATTATGTTGAAAACAGCTGAGTCAAATCTTTTTTTTAGGTTTCTTTGATTAATAGAAAGTTCAGAAGAACAGTATAAATGCTAATCTTTGGACCTTTCTATTCATCAAAGAATCCTAAAAAATAATTACTCGACTGTTTTAAATATTGATGAAAATACTAAAAATGTTTCTTAAAGCATAATAAATCGATTTCTGAAGGATCGTGTGACACTGAAGACTGCTGAAAAAATGTAGCTTTGATTACAGCAATAAATAACATTTTCAAATAGAAAGCAGTTACTTTAAATAGTAAAATTTTTTTGACAATATTACTGTGTAATATTAATGTGTTTTGGATCAAATAAATGCAGGCTTGGTGTGCAGAAGAGAATTCTTTAAAAAAACATAATCTTATAGTTCAAAACTTCTGACTGGTAGTGTGTTTTTAAAAAAAAAAATTATATGCTTTTTGCATTATGATAATGAGATTTATGCTGTAAATGTGCTTCAACGTTTTAGGGAAAAAATGTCAAATCTTAATAGTCGTGATAAAAAAGGTTTTTCTTGTATCAAATGATGTATATTGAGGCGAAATGTGTCTTATCTCAGCTTTGGGACATTCTCAGAGTCCTAACCACAATGACTGCTTGTGTTTATTGATTTCTGCTGACCTTATGTGTATTCATCAGTGTTCTCTTTTGGGATTGTTGCTTGCATTCATTGTTCTTGTACATGAGAGAGAAGGTTTCTTCTTTTTACAGGTAGTGATACTGCCAGGCCTGTCATTTCGGAGAACAGGAGAAGTGGCTCAGAAAAGAGATGATATTGTTTGTGGTAGGCTGCACAGTGCAGTATTATGGTCTATCATCAATAGACGTTGGCAGCATCTCACTCGTTTGATGTCTGCTAATTTCAACCTCTCAGACTGCAATATCAAAGTGCTCTGAATAGTCAGATTAAAGACCACACCGGCTTCGGACCGTCCAGTTCAGATAATTAGTTGAAATTTACTTTTCTATGCAGATTCACTTCTGTCTGCTTAGAGGTTTAAAGACATGGAAAATAACTACATTCAGTTCTAAATCTTTGACTTGAGCTTCTTGAGTTTTTAAAAGTGAGGACTTTTACGTCTTCCTGTTTAACTTTTCTCTGCTCCTCCCTTTCTAAAGGGGCGTTCACACTGACACTGATTAATTGCTGAAGGTCCATGGTCACTAGTTCCTACTCGACTGTCATATTTAACTGTACCACTTTGCAAACAATTGCTATTGCTCATGATGTCAGAAATCAGAAACTTAAAAATTAATTACTTTCAGTTACTTTTAATTCACTTTTGTCTTAATTCTCAAATGCATCTGGTTTCTAATGCAGAGCTAATTCTGTGTTTATCTGCTTTAATATCATGCATGAAATTTAAGCTGACACCTGTAGACTCATGATAAACCTGATCCAGACTTTTTCAGTCAACAGAATCCTGCTGTTTTACACAACTTCTTGCATCACAATAGAGTATGAATTTGTTTCCATCCTGTTTTATTTTTCGTCGCAGTGTGCATTCCTGCCTTTATTTACATCTCTGTCTAGATTTTCATTTTACCACCACATTTCCTTCCTATAGCCATTCATGGTTTGTTGTATAATTACAGTTGCTTTTGAATTGCAAACTCTTTTGTCCAAAGGCATTGAGACGGGTCTGGATTTAGTGCTGCTTCCACTGGTTCTGCAAAATAGCTTAATGCACAGGCATAATGAAAATACACACATCACTGGTCTAAAGACCTCAGCGCAACTAATGGCTGTTTACAGTGCTGCTGGAAAGCAACTTGACATACTCTTTGGTCTTGTTTTTCCACTACGCAACTAAATACCTGGGATTATTTAATTCATCATAGAACAGTCCCATCAGGTTCCTACAGGACCTGAATTCACAGATATGAAATGTTGTCTTTTTGTGTGTGTGTTGTTTTGCAGGAATAACCTGCCATTAATCGTTATGTAATTAGCCTGATTGGTATCAGTGACAGTAGGAGTGTTTACCTGTAAATATTTTGGTTCATAATATAACTGAGTGCCTTGCAAATATTAGACTCAAGATGATGATGCAAAATATATTTGTGTTCTCTAATTATATTCATCTAAAGACTTGTCTTTACAGGGTGATCATGTTAAAGGGGTCATCTGATGCCCATTTCCCACAAGTTGATATAATTCTGTACGGTCTTAATGAAAAGTCTAAAACATACTTTGGTTAAAAATTCTCAATAGTAGTTCGGTTCACAGCGAGCCTTTTCGGTGCATACTCCTTTAAATGCTCACACCGTGTCCTAACTACACACGCTGCGACATGCGATAAAAGTCCTAACTAGCTGTGACGGCAACACAAAATTTCTATTTTAGAAACGGTTTCTATTTTTGCAACGTTGTGGCTGGGTCAACTACATTAAAACCAATGACAGTGATAATCTCAAGTACTGATTATGCCCTTTAGTCAATGTTTAAATTGTCTAATGTGAGTTTCAATATCATATTGGGAGACATTTATAGGCATAATGAATGAAAGCAACAACGGATGGTGTACCTCAGATCTTGAAAAGCAGTTTTCTGAGACTAAACTTTAGCTGCAGTCGTGGAACTTGCTAACTAGCACATTTTTAGGGAAGGCGATTTGCAAAGATGCATTAAAAAAAAAACTTTTACTCACTGGATCATGAATGATTTGCGTGAACATTGGTGCATTTAGGCAGATCGGGGGGCGCATTCTTTTCAAAAACAAAAGTAATCCAAAAGTAATCGTTTTCAACGGCTCAGATGTCGGGAGTAATTGAAGCCTTACATTTAACAACAAAATGCCTAAATTGCTTGGGAGACATTCTTGTCTACCCCGCTGCGGCATTGAAAATAGGGCTGTGAAATTCAGTTTTGATTTCGGCTTCAAATGATTATGAAAATACAGTAATCAAGATTGAAACGATTATTGCGCCCCATTCCGTCCCGTTTCCAGTGGTGCGCTTTTGCTTCTCCATAAACGCCTAATTTCACATGCAAATTAGCAAAATCATGCAACGTCATTTTCATTAAACGGGAAGATTTGCTTGATTTATTAATGTTTCTTTAATAAAATGTTAAAAATACAAAGAGAAAAATCACTCACTGCTCTTGAATTAAGGACTTTTGTAATTTTAATAAGAAACAAAGCATGTTTAATTCTTACAGTGAAGACGCTGTTTTATTTTACATTTAAATAATTACATTCAATTTCTGAAGAAGGCTGTTGGACTACTGTAGACTTTCACAAAAAAGCACTGCTTTTTTTTTTCGGTTTGTATCTTTTTTTTCTGTTGTATTGCTATCTTTTAATAAACCACTAATATAAAGTTTTGGACCCAGTCTTAATCGTGTTAAATAATCGTGATTACAATATATCGTAATTATGATTTTTGCCATAATCGAGCAGCCCTAGTTGACACAATGGTGGACAGTTTATAGCTCACTCAGGGCAGGTCTACGTTAAAACGCCAATGTCAATCAACAATTGTGGGAGGGTCCTGGGTCTGTGTGACGTTACGCAGCCAAGAATCTCTGAACGGCTTGATCTGAGAAAGAGGTTATGATTTAAAGGGATTTAAATAAAAACGGTAAATTTTTTGCACTATAGGGTGGTTGTGTGCACGCACTGCCAACACACATATGTTCAAACAACATGTAAAAGTTAATTTTGCATCCGATGACCCCTTTAACAGCAGCAGTTAGCCATAGCAAATTAAATGAAGATGATTATAGTCATTATGCAAACATTTTGTAATGTTTCTAAGACGTAATACTTTCATTACTCAGAGTCTGGCACTTATACATACACTCTAATAACTCACTAAGTAAGTCTGTGACGTCTATGACTGGTAAGTATTGTCCCAGTGTTTCTGTGTCATTTTTACATGAAGATCAAGAGCAAAGTTGAAACTTGATGGGTACTATGAGAATGGGTCGCTTTATGTAGGGTCGTTTGCAAACAAAACTGAGCAAACATATCCATTATCAATAGGCCGTTCCTTAGCATTGTTGCAAAGTGAGCCTACAATGGTCACTTCAAGGAAGTATTTTTAAATGTGATCATATGATTCTGAGAGGGGATTCATTTTGAAAGCTGTGGCTGTTAAAGATCTTACATTTGACATTATATCTCTCAGTTGTTCTCATGTGCCCAAGAACTAATAATGGGAAATATTTGTACACATACCATGAAGAGACACATGTAATTTTGTTGCCGTATTGGATTGGATTGCATATGTTGATGTCAATATGTTGTCTTATACACCTCTCTTTTTTTTATTCAGGGCTATGTCCTCCGCAGCCACCACGCCTCCATCAGTGGATAAAGTAGACGGATTTTCCCGGAAGTCTGTCCGGAAAGCCAAGCAGAAACGTTCTCAGAGTTCCTCACAGTTTCGCTCTCAGGGCAAACCAATCGAACTCACACCTCTTCCCCTGCTTAAAGGTGACTCACTCACGATTACTAAATGCTCTCATAACCAACTGCTCTGAAATCACTTGAGCTCTGAAAATCCCTGATACTGAGTAGAAAATAATTCTGATTCAGACTGCTTCTGCTGTCTATAAAGCATACAGTAGAATAAGAATACAGATTTTCTAAAATCTAAAGCATTTTTGAGGTCATGCGTGAATAGGACTTTATTAGATTAAAAGGTTAGTTCACCCAAAAATGAATATTCTGTCATTAATTACTCTCCCTTTTGTCGTTCCAAACCTACAAGGCTTTCTGACCCTACATAAACAGTGGGTCAGTGGTTTAACCGTAATGTTATAAAGCTACAAGAATACTTTTTATGCACAAAGAAAACAAAAATAATTACTTTATTTAAAGAATTAGTTCACTTTCAGAACAAAAGTTTACAGATAATTTACTCACTCCTTGTCATCCAAGATGTTCATGTCTTTCTTTATTCAGTTGTAAAGAAATAGTTTTTTGAGGAAAACATTTCAGGAATTTTCTCCATATAGTAGACTTCTATGGTGCCTGTGAGTTTGAACTTCCAAAATGCAGCTTCAAAGGGCTCTAAACGATCCCCGCTGAGGAAAAAAAAGAGTCTTATCTAGTGAAATGATGTCAAATGCTCGTCTTGTCTAGCTCTGTAATTCAGTACAGTTTTGTATTGAAACTGTACTGTAACTGTTTGTCATTTTCTGAAATGTCATTTTCTCCTCCAACTTCAAAATCACTGCAGAAGTACTGACCCAGTGTTTACAAAGTGAACGTTCAAAGAAGGTCAAAGCCTTTTACAAAAAAGGTAAAACAGCAATGTAGGATGATTTTGAAGTTGGAGGAGAAAATAAGGTGGGGGTTTTTCAACATACCCTAACTGTCTTGAACCGGAGTGCACAGAGTATTACAGAGCCAAGCTAAACAAGATGAGCATTTGAAACAGCATTAAAACTGCATTTTGGAAGTTCAAACTCACGGGCACCATAGAAGTCCACCACATAGAGAAAATTTCTGAAATGTTTTCCTCAAAAAACATAATTTCTTTACGACTGAAGAAAGAAAGACATGAACATCTTGGATGACAAGGGAATGAGTAAATTTTCTGTAAATTTTTGTTCTGGAAGTGAACTTAATCATTTAACAATTTCTTCTTATTACCTTTTTGGGCTTGGGAACGTTTCAGTTGCGTTGCTGTCTATGCAGGGTTAAAAAGCTCTTGGATTTGATCAGAAATATCTTAATTTGTGTTCCAAAGATAAACAAAGCTCTTACAGTCTGCAACGACATGAGGGTGAAAAATTAATGACAGAGTTTTCATGTTGGAGTGAACTAACCCTTTAAGTTCTTTTTTAATACTTATCATATTTGTGCATGTAAGCACATTTCTTGTGTGTTGTTTGTAAATGGAAAAACAAATTGAGTGTGCATTTATTTGATCAGAAGTACAAAAACTGTCATATTGTGAAGTGTTATTACAAATTAACATTTTTTTTTTGGTAGTGCATCTACTGCACATTTTTGGCTAATATGCACAGTATAGGTGCTACACATGCACATCACACAAATATTAAATGTAGTATGGTAGTATGCGATTTAAAACGTAACTAGTTTTGCTTATGCATCATGGCTCTGTAAAACTTTTCAGGAAGATTGTAAAATGTCAGAGTACATCTTGACTTGTCTGTGCTTGTTTAGGACAGATACTTGTGCTCTTGTGCAGTTCCTAAGACATTTTCTGCTATCTCCTAGTAAACATTATGCAAATACTGTGCATTCTTGAATTATAAAAAAGCTTTTTCTGTTATTTACTAAATCACACTCAGTTGCTGTAGGAGACACCGAGACCTTTACAGGAAAACAAACAGATGCAGAGACGTATCCAATGTTTTGTCACTTTAAAGCTTGCCTGAGAATTGTGGTGCTGTTGCTGGCAGGTCTAAAATTAAATGAAGAGAGATCAGTGCAGAAATCTGTTCGTTTCACTGAGGGCTTACAGTTTTATGTCAGTTGGCTGTGTCTGAAGAGCTTGTTTTTGTGTAGCATGTGTGATGGAGTGAAAACGTGGGTGTGTGGAATCATGTGCCTTGCATTTGTCCATTCGCCTGACTTGCTTTTTCATTTTTCCCTTAAAGATAAAAAAAAACGCACACCTAAGTGTCTAGGGCTGCACAATTAATAGAAATAATGTGAAAATGGTGCAGTTTTGAGTCAGTTTTCTATGTTCTGTGATTTTTGACCAAATTAAAAACTGTAAATTACAGTATCAATAGAAATAAGCAATGATCATGAATGATAACTCTGCATCCCTATCAGAACTGCAATGTTACTCTTTTTCAATGTGACCAACATGGTTTGTTTAAAGAGACTGACTTGTTTGACCAAATAACCTTTGAATCCATATCAGTGTGTTGAGCGGTCAGACAGGTTGATTTAGTATTTGTAGGAGTGCGTCTGATTGGCCATTGCTGAGGTAACCGCCCTCCCACAGAGGCTTTGTCTGTTTACCTCTCATCATAAATGAATGCAAAATACAATCGTTCACTCATCAAAGAGCAGGCTGTTTTCAGATTCACCTGTTTCATGTCAGACCTTCAATCCTTTGCCTAGAAAATGACTAGAAAGTGTTCTGCTTGTGATGCACTATTAAAGATATTGACTTCAGATAGGTCACATCTATTCATTGATGGACTAAGAAATGGAGCAGGAGTGACTAAAAGTGTTCCCATTCTATATCGCTGACTTTTACCCCCTGCAGAACGCTCAGTAAGGATTATGGGAAGGAGGGATCAAAGCATCTCATTCCCTACAGGGGTCACTCATTTAAAGGTCACAGCGATGGTGTGCGAGTGAAATGATAGGCTAATTGCAGTCGTGTTTTAGAGGAGATGAGGTTCATAGCCAAGCAAAAGTCATGAGTGTTAAAACATTTTATACTACAGGGCCGTTGAATGCTTGAATCTGATTGGCTGACGAACGTTCTAGAGGTGTGCATTATTTTCAGAGAAACGCATGGCGAACGTAGTTCCAGGCAGCTTTTGACCGCAGTACATGTCTATATCACTTCGCCACACAATTTCAGTTATTTCAAAGGTCCTCCTTACAGCCCCAAACAGCAAAATAACCAAAACCCACAAAATAAATACAGTAAACAGGATAAAAACGACAGATTATTTCATTTTTTTTTCACAATATTACATTTTATGTACGGAAAGCACAAACTTTATTTCTCTCGCTCTCTCTCACTCACAGACGCTCACACACATAGTTAGCACTCGCGCTAATGTTGTTAGCGCTGCTCTGACGATTAACAACTTAAAAACGACATGACAGCTCTCCCACGCGAGGTAACGGCGTGGTCTTGAAGAAAATGGACTTAAAGTCTAACTGTTAGTAGAGACGATGCTGCCAGTCACCTTTGAGAGACACACAGACTTGAGAGAGGTAATGCATTTAATATCTCTCTCCCTCTCTCTGTCTGTCTGTCTGTCTGTCTGTCTGCTTGTCTGTCGGTCTGTCTAAACTCCATCATTAACTGCATTAGTTTGCTATCAACGGCTCAAGCGTCGTTACTAGGTCTAAAATTACGTTTTGGAACTAGCAACGAAGGGTTGGATGAGCTGCGTAAGAAATTAATCCTACTCACAATGGCGTTTTAAGGATAAAAACCGGACGAATGTCTTGCGATATATAATTTGATCGATGTCTTGAGGTGTGGTAACTGTAGTAACTCTCCGCTTCGCGTCGTGACCGCATCACCACCTCGGGTGTGCATTATTTTCTAAGAATTCTACGGACCGTCGTCAATTATTCCTTACATAATCTGGTTTGTCTGGAGTCATTTTATTTAGTTATTTGAACACATTGTGACGGCTCCCATTCACTCCAAAGGATCCGTTGGTGAGCAAATGATGTAATGCTATATTTTTCTAAATCTGTTATGATAAAGAAACAAATTCAGGCCTAGTAGCTGTTCATCTGCAGATTGCAGATTGATAAAATCATTCTCTGAAACGTTTCTGTATACAAAGTCTCAAGTGTTACAGATGGCCTGTTGACAGAACAGTTGTCCTTTTGGGCCACTGTTATTTGCACATCAATTTTATGTCTTGCAAACTTAAATGTTTGGTTTTGCTGTGATGTGTTCTACACTTGTGGCTCCTGATTTGGCATCAAGATAATGTTATCTAGCTAGCTAACCTAGATAAGTGGTTGTCGAATTTGCAAAAATTACAGTGTTGAAAGCATGAGGACAAATGTGTTGACAGCTGCTTACTTTTCATAGTTGTTTTTCATGGTTATTTATGGACTTTATGGTCATTAAAACCAAATAAGTCTCCACTAGTTGCAGAATTTTCAAAATTATTTTGTAAATTAAATGAAACCATTATGTTTAGCAAGTATTAAAAAAACATTGTAAATAACTTGATCCTACGTTTCAGTGATTTAAGTGATTTGTTCACCCAAAAAGAAATATTTTGTAATCATTTGCTCACCCTCATATCATTCCAATCTTATATGACTTTCTTATACATATTTTGAAGGATGCTGGTATGCTTTGGTGACCAAAATAGATGTTTCTAAAAATATCTTCTATCATGTTCCATAGAAGAAAGTCATTCTGGTTTGGAATGACATGAAGGTGAGTAAATGACACGGTTTTCATTTAAGCAAACCATCCATTTATTAAACAGTGAAAACAGAGAGAAAAGCAAGTCAGACTACAACATGGTGTGTAATGTCATGTCTTTGGATGTTTACTAATTTTGGACAGAAGTGTCACCATGAAACCCAGTTGCCAATAGATGGCAGTGTAGAATCACTGCTTTCCTAAAGAGACTCACAACATGAATGGAGTGTTTAGTGGTGTGTCACCTGAATGCAGAGGTTTGGACCACACACTTCCTCTTAGCTGTTAACACTGAACCTTTATAGAAAATAATTCATGAATAGTCAGAGATCATGTGAATTGAGTTGCACTTGATGCACTATCACTAAGCTGTTCACATACAAGCCAAAATAAGACACCTACACAGCCTTTCAAACGGTGTTCGTGAGATTTTTTTTTTTTGCTTACTGAAGCTGCATTAATTGAATTAAAAATGCTGTTACTATTATGAAATATTACAATTTAAAATAACTGAATATATTATACTGAAAACTGAATTTTCAGCATCATTACTCCAGTCTTCAGTGTCACATGATCCTTTAGAAATCATTCTTATATGCTGATTTGGAGCTTATTAGGCGTTTCTTATCAATGTTATAAACATTGTTCTGCTTAATATATTTGCAGGAACTGCAATACTTTTTTCAGGATTCATTAAACAGAAATATTTACTGACATAAGGGTCTATTCTACAGAATTGGTCTAAACTTCTGTCCCACAACCAAAAAACACATTTAAAATGCATTTAAGTATTCAAATCTTACATGATTACTAAGATCCGCCTATTATCTATTGAAGCCCACAATAATATTTTAAATATTAGTACGCATATTAATATATAAAATCAGTATTTGTTGGGTACTTTCAATTGGGAAAAATGCAAAATAATTTTTGCATTTTTTTTCCCCATTGTTGTTTTTAGAAGTGTCTTTCTGAGACTTTTAATAAGTGTAGTTAAATTATTTTATATCTTCTTTGTAAATTATGAAACTTTATGTAAATAAATGCATTTTCATGTCACTATACCTAAACAGTGTATGTTTTAGCCCATTGGCTGAGACTGATTTTAGCTACACCCCTACATTTATGATCAGGAAATATTCATGTGTCCCTCTCTCTCATAGCTATATGGTGAGTAGATAGGCTCCATCATTTTGAGGTAAATGTGTTCAAAATCAGGAAAATCTGTGTGCAACTTTAAGGAACGTCACTACCGAACACATTTTTTTTCTGCAGTTAAGCACACTTTTTTTGCAAATTATTCCATAATATTTAGTTTTTATGTGTACCACTGTTCATAACTGTGCTAGCTAACCATGTGCTGATTAGCATCTCTGAGCTAGGTTGAAAAGTATCTAAATTTGTCACTACTGAAAGAGTCACGACCAAAACGTCATCATTGTTACATATTCCTCATATTTGGGGAAAATGAACTACATTTTAGTACAGTTCTGCAAATATTTGTATTTAAGTATGTTTTATTATGCAAGTGTGGGATTTTTGTCAAAAATAAAGTATACTAAATTATCAACTAAGATGTTTTTTTTTTTTTTTTTTTTTTTTGCTTAGTGTATATTCAAACTAATGAATCCTTAACTTTGAAATCAGTATGATCAGCCTTTTGCCTTGTACAAAATACATTTTTTAATTCAAAATACAACAAATCTCATACATTACACTTGAAAATTTGTTAAAAATCTAATTGTTATTGATTTACCTTTGGAAAAAAATTAATAAAATAGCAAAGAAATTTCTATATTTACAATGTAGATGTGAGCAAAATCTTCATAGATCAATATAACCCTTCTTATTAAATTATATATTACTGTGTTTCGGTAGTGACAAATTTGGGGAGAGGACAAATATTTCAGAACGTTCTGAAAATGCAATATGAGAATTAACTGCACAATTACTAGAAATGTTTACCTTTGATATTATACAATTTGCAAACATACAATTTATATGGAAAGAGACATTTCCTACTCTGTAGAATTGCCCATACATGTGTTTTACTGTCACTTTTGATCAATTTCATGCTTCCTAAACCTGAATAAAACTAACTTTCTGACCCCAAACTTTTGAACAGTAGTGTACAAACTGTCTGAGAACCTTGAAACAAAAAAAAAAAGTGTTGTCCAGAGGCGGACAGAAAATGTAGGTGAGTGGGACGTGGCAACACAAGCAGTGTCAACAGAGATGTGAGCTTTTGTTTCTCATCTGCGTGGGACACTCTCTCTAGCTGGATGTCAGTCTGCTGATGCTGCACAACATGCCATTTTACATAAAGAAAACACTGACCTGACAACAAGTTGACTACTTTTCTGGACGGCTAGCACAGTAAAAATGAAAAATAGCACTGTGTTTTTAAATATAAATTCTTAGAGTCTTGGTCCGTCTTTGTCCGCCTGGTAGTATTACCGGGCTCTTGAGCCACGTGTTCTGGCCACCATAGATGAATTTCCAGCCCGTTGTAAACTCCTGCCCCTCCTCCCCGGGATCCGCGCTGTGCCTCTGACCTTGCTGGCTTGAGTTTAAATGAGGAAGGCAGAAAATAGCACATTAGACACAGAGCCCGTCCGTGTTTCCGTGGGCTCAGCTCGGCCATCCGACACCTGATCTCATGGGTTCCTCTGTGGAGGTGCAGCTCTGTGCACTGTACACATAACACACACACATGAGGCTTACAAACAGCCATGTTTGATTTACTTTTTCAAATGCTTTAACTTACAACTCACTACCGGTTTCCTGGAACGAGGGACGCAGGAAGAAATTCAGAGAAAGAGACTTGTCTGAGTGAGTGATAGGGAAAAGCGGGTGGTCATGGTGTATTTTTGTCATTTCGTAGATGTCCGTCTATTAGCATGTTGTCTTCTGTGTTGTTTGGTACTTTGGGGGCTGGTTCTGACCGTATGTGGACGTGTGTGAGATCAGCGGGCCAAGTGGAGCAAGAGGTTTTGTTCTTTCAGTCAGATACTGATCTTAAACAATGGTACGAGTGCTGAACATTCTGTCATGCACGTTAGCTCACAAACATGACTTGTCACTTTTGCAGTAGTGAGTTCAGTGTGTTCAGAATTAGTTATTTTTGTATAGGACACTTTAGAACGTTCTAATGAGGAATTCAGCTTGGCAGTTTCTGTTGCAGATTGCAGGATGTACACTGAACATGTTTTATGTATACAGTCGTGGCCAAATGTTTTGAGAATGACACAAATATTAGTTTTCACAAAGTTTGCTGCTCAACTGCTTTTAGATCTTTGTTTCAGTTGTTTCTGTGATGTACTGAAATATAATTACAAGCACTTCATACGTTTCAAAGGCTTTTATCGACAATTACATGACATTTATGCAAAGAGTCAGTATTTGCAGTGTTGGCCCTTCTTTTTCAGGACCTCTGCAATTCGACTGGGCATGCTCTCAATCAACTTCTGGACCAAATCCTGACTGATAGCAGCCCATTCTTTCATAATCACTTCTTGGAGTTTGTCAGAATTAGTGGGTTTTTGTTTGTCCACCCGCCTCTTGAGGATTGACCAAGTTCTCAATGGGATTAAGATCTGGGGAGTTTCCAGGCCATGGACCCAAAATGTCAACGTTTTGGTCCCCGAGCCACTTAGTTATCACTTTTGCCTTATGGCACGGTGCTCCATTGTGCTGGAAAATGCATTGTTCTTCACCAAACTGTTGTTGGATTGTTGGAAGAAGTTGCTGTTGGAGGGTGTTTTGGTACCATTCTTTATTCATGGCTGTGTTTTTTGGGCAAAATTGTGAGTGAGCCCACTCCCTTGGATGAGAAGCAACCCCACGCATGAATGGTCTCAGGATGCTTTACTGTTGGCATGACACAGGACTGATGGTAGCACTCACCTTTTCTTCTCCGGACAAGCCTTTTTCCAGATGCACCAAACAATCGGAAAGAGGCTTCATCAGAGAATATGACTTTGCCCCAGTCAGCAGTCCATTCGCCATACTTTTTGCAGAAGATCAGTCTTTCCCTGATGTTTTGTTTTTTTTTTGCAGAGAAGTGGCTTCTTTGCTGCCCTTCTTGACACCAGGCCATCTTCCAAAAGTCTTGGCCTCACTGTGCGTGCAGATGCGCTCACACCTGCCTGCTGCCATTCCTGAGCAAGCTCTGCACTGGTGGCACTCAGATCCCGCAGCTGAATCCTCTTTAGGAGACGATCCTGGCGCTTGCTGGACTTTCTTGGACGCCCTGAACCCTTCTTAACAAGAATTGAACCTCTTTACTTGAAGTTCTTGATGATCCTATAAATTGTGGATTTAGGTGCAATCTTAGTAGCCACAATATCCTTGCCTGTGAAGCCATTGTTATGCAACACAATGATGGCTGCATGCGTTTCTTTGCAGGTCGCCATGGTTAACAATGGAAGAACAATGATTTCAAGCATCACCCTCCTTTTAACATGTCAAGTCTGCCATTCTAACCCAATCAGCCTGACATAATGATCTCCAGCCTTGTGCTCGTCAACATTCTCACCTGAGTTAACAAGACGATTACTGAAATGATCTCAGCAGGTCCTTTAATGACAGCAATGAAATGCAGTGGAAAGTTTTTTTCGGGATTAAGTTAATTTTCATGGCAAAGAAGGACTATGCAATTCATCTGATCACTCTTCATAACATTCTGGAGTATATGCAAGTTGTTATTATAAAAACTTAAGCAGCAACTTTTCCAATTTCCAATATTTATGTAATATCAAAACTGTTGGCCACTACTGTACATTATTAAATTTAATGCAAAGAAAAACAATTGCAATAAAAGCAACAGTGTTTCCTGAGCCGCTATTTAGGAGTTTCACGCCACCTGAATCAATTTGCAGCGTCACTGCAAAAAAGTAAAAAGAAAATAATAATAATTTTAGCTGTGTTGCTCTCTCTGACTGCCCAAAATGCTGTACATTTTTACAAACTAATCACAAACTCAATTTATAAAATTAAGTTGTTGTTTTTTTATTTCCCAACTATTTACATAAGACCATTCTTTATCTTTTTCTTTTGCCTATTGCCCTGTGTTTTGTTGTTTCTGCATCATTAATTGCACTGGAGAAGTAGTATTACAAAGTATGTATTAGTGCCATATAAATTATTGGAAATATAGAGATTTTGGTAGATTTTCGATTTATTTTCTGACATTGCATATTTAATTGTTTGCTCATTTTCTCTGTTCAAGCATTGTTTTTACCAGATTTCCTTTACTTTTGACTAATGCTCATTTTAAAGTTGATTTTTACACAGTAATAATTGCAATACATAGCTTGTTTCTGTACTGTACATTCTATAGAACCCTATGATATCCAAATTATAATTTTGCTTTTCAGTTTTAATTTTTCTGAATTCCGTTTTAAGTTAAATTAAAAAAAATCTAAATTAAACTCATGAAATGTACACAATTTAACAGCAGTTTATTCAAAGTTTAACAAAAATTACATTAAGAATGTAGAGATGCATTTTATATTTTCTTAAATTCAGTTTTTTTTTCTCAAATTCTGTTTTCCATGAACTTTCTAGATACCTTTTTTAAAGGTTTCATTACATTTGAATAATCAAAAGCATCTCTAATTAATTAATTAATTAATTTAATTAAAAAATATGAAGTATAATGTTTTAATAAATGTATTGGTAGTATTACTGTTATTACATTGTCATATATTTTTGTAGTTAAACTGAACTTTTATTTTTACAGGTTGCTGTTAAGACATTCATTTTTGTTTGTATATGATAGTTTTTCTTAAAAGAAATGGTAAAATGCTACTGAAGTGACTCTGTCAGAGCAGTTCTCGAGATTATGTACTCATATATTGAGGCCTCAGAGACTGAAAACAGTGAGCGTCACACACACTTCAGTATGTTTAGTTAACAAAACCGTGTGTCTGTGACAATCACTCATACAGAGACATGCCGAAAATGCGGGATTCATATTTAAATAGTCTTTTTGTGGCTTAATATTTACAGACACTAGTCCATATTGCATTTTCATTTAACTGTACTGACCCACTTTTAATTTATTCATCCCAAATTTGGCAAATTCTGTGACATTCTGCTTTATACAGTAAATTCCATTTTTATGACTGGACTCCAATTCTGTCTGCATTTTCCACAACGTGGAACTCATAGGGCCCTAATTATATTGTTGTGATGCCTAAATTCACTAAGCTTTTGTTTTATTTATTTTGATGATAAAATTTATATTTTTTGATCAGTTATCATAATTTGAGAAATTTGTGACCATGGACCACAAAAACCAGTCATTAAGGGTAATTTTGAAATTGAGATTTATACATTGCTAACAAACCATACATCAATGGAAACTGTACATCATAGGACAATATTTGGCCGAAATACAACTATTTGAAAATCTGGAATCTGAGGGTGCAAAAAAAATCAAAATATTGAGAATAAAGTGTATATATATTTACAAAATATCTTAATGAAACATGATTTTTTTTTTACTTAATATCCTGATGATTTTTGGCATAAAAGAAAAATCGGTAATTGACCCATAAAAATGTATTGTTGGCTATTGCTACAAATATACCTGTGCTATTAAAAAACAGTTTTTAGTGGTCCAGGGTCACATTTTAGTTTGTTGTAATGGCCAGAATTTTACTCTGTGCATCTCTACAAGTCAACTTTTTTTTTTTTTTTTTTAACTCTGCAGGCATGAGGTTTTCATGCCCAAGTGAAAAAGGCCTTCCTTTTAGATTCAGGGAACTCTCTTTGCTTGTATGTGTGTTGTTTGCGTTAAAAGCATACAGTACATTTCCTTCTCAGTTTCTGGCTCTGTGAAAGTCACCTGTCGGAACAACTCAGACACACACACACACACACACACACACACACACACACATACTTGCACATGCACTATGTCTGTGTAAGTAAGCAGACACACACAACTTTGTAAGCAATACTCTCTCTCTCGCTGTGCATTTAAAACCACACACAAACAGTCCCGCTAATGTAATCCAAGAGCACCGTTCCATTGAAGTGGGGTTTTCCCCACCCGGGTTTTTGGAGCAGCACAAGCCATCACCTTATATGAACGTGGCGCTGCACCTTAGAGATCTGTTTCTCTTTAATGTCTCGGAAGACCTCACTGCAGACCTTCTGTTTAGTTTATTACACTTCAGACACTTTATTTAAGCTTGTCTTAATACCTCAAAACCTTCTGCCTTGTGGAGGATCAAGAAATCAGTCTGGACACAAATGGAAAATAACTGCACATGATTGAATCACCTGAGCCAAAATGACTGTCACTGTGAGTGTGTCTAACTTGAGCAATGGTACGGATGTCTTTTGTCTAGATGTTCATCTGCATGTCCTCCGCTGTAGCAGTGCTGTTTTGCTCTGGCTTGACTGTCCTATTTTCTTTAGTGTTTTTTGCATTCTGCACTTTTGCATGTGCAGGTTTACATGCAATATTCTGTGGCTCTAGGTATTTTCATTGGATAAGTTGTGGATTCCTTGGATGTGTTGTGTTGCCGTATCTTTCTGTGAGGGCTGTGACCTGTATTACTGAATCACAGCGGTTTAGAATTGCAGCCTTGTGCGTCATTTGTAGAAGTCATTTGCTTTAAATATTAAAGACTTCATGATATCAAAATTATAAAACTGCATTGAGAACTAAGGCTGCTGCTTGCACCCTGTACAGTAAACATTTGTATACATTATACAATTAGTTTGTGAGTAGGCATTATGCGACAATGAATATTTAAAACAGTTGTATGATACATTATCATCACATGACCTCCATTGCTTTGCATGTTTAATGTAGTGATTATCATCTTAGAATTAAAAATGTAAATAAACACTTTTTTGCATACTGTGCAATTTGGTAAATTTGTATCTTGACAAGTGATTGACATTTTCTGAGTAATTTAAAACTACAATGTCTGGTTTATACAACTTTGACTCAGAAGCAAATATCTGCCTCGAAACTGAAAATTTTGTCATAATCTTTTTTTTTTTTTTTTTTGACCCAGCCCTAGTTAAGTATATTAAATGCTAAGTATGATTGTTTTGAGACTGTAAAGCATTGTTAAAACTAATGTTTGTCTTTTTGTAAAACACCAAATACCTTTTCAATAGGAGATGCAGTTGAAGTCAAAAGTTTACATACACTTTGCAGAAGCTAAATGTTTATGGGATCATACAAAATACATTTTTTTTTATCTAGTACTGACCTGAATAAGATATTTCACATAAAATATGTTTACATATAGTCCACAAGAGATAGTTTAATTTATAAAAATGACCCTGTTCAAAAGTTTACATACACTTGATTCTTAATACTGTGTTGTTATCTGAATGATCCACAGCTGTATTTATTTTTTACTTTTTTTTTTAGTGTTAGTTGTGTCCTGAACAGTTAAACTGCCCGCTGTTCTTCAGAAAAATCCTTTAGGTCCCACAAATTCTTTAGTTTTTCAGCTATATTGTGTAATAGAACCCTTTCCAACAATGACTCTATGATTTTGAGATCTATCTTTTCACACTGAGAACAACTGTGAGACTCATATGCAACTATTACAGAAGGTTGCACACTGATGCTCAAGAAGGAAAAAAAGATGCATTAGAAGCCTTTTTTAATTTAGTTATCAGGGTAAGTTTAACTTATTTTGCCTTCTGTAGCTTCTGAAGGGCAGTACTAAAAGAAAAAAAAAATGATATTTAGGCAAAACCAGAAAATACATTTTCATTCTGTTCAAAGGTTTGCACCCCTGGCTCTTAATGCATTGTGCATCAGTGAGCATTCAAACCTTCTATAATAGTTGCATCGGTCCCTCAGTTGTCCTCAGTGTGAAAAGATCGGTCTCAAAATCATAGTTGGATCATTGTTAGAAAAGGGTTCAAATACACAAAAATGATGAAAAACCAAAGATTTTTCTGAAGAACAGCAGGCAGTTTGACTGTTCGGGACAAACAAGGGACTGTTCAGGATAAACAACCATCATTAAAAAAAAACACAGCAGTGGATTGTTCAGGTAACAACACAGTATTAAGAATCAAGCATATGTAAACTTTTGAACAGGGGTGTTTTTATAATTTGAACTATTGTTTTCTTATGTGGACTATATGTAAATATCTTTTATGTGAGATCTTATTCAGTTTAGTACTAAATAAAAAATAACATGCATTTTGTATAATCCCTCTTATTTTGGTAAAAAAAAAAACATTTTGCAGATTCTGCAAGGTGTACGTAAACTTTTGATTTCAACTGTACATCAACTCGGGGAAGGAAATTGCTCATCATATAATTTCATTGTGTGCTTTTATTGTCATTGCTGTAATGATGGTGATGGTTCAAAGGCTATCTGTCTTAAGTGACGCGACTAAGCCAACCAAACTAATAGGTCCACAGCATAGATTTGTTCTGCAATCATGTGTGCAGTTATGTCGGCATATTGGTTTTGAGCTCTGGGAAGTTTAGGTTTTCTGCCCTTTCCTGTGCTGCCCACTGATTAGTTTACATATCCAAGTGCTTTGCTCTTCTTGGAAAATGGGAAACTGCCCATTGTGACGTTTGATGACTGACACAGTGTGATCATTATGTCCTCTAATCTTTCCTCTGTTAATTAAGCGAGATATGGAATCTTTTCGTCTTGTCTGGACTCTGGCATGTGTTTTCTGACTTTACACGCTACTAAAATGAATCCCATTATTAGCTTTTCTCTCAGGCTGTGTCTGAGTCAGATGGCGTTTGTATATATGGAAGTACACCCTGAACCTTCTACTTAAGTGCTTTTGTGAACACACCCATTGCAAAGTAAAGTTTTTGAGCTTTTTCTCATATGTGTGTTTGTTTGTGCAGACGTCTCTGCTCAGGAGCAGCCGGAGTTGTTCCTGAAGAAACTTCAGCAGTGTTGTGCTGTGTTCGATTTCATGGACACTCTGTCAGACCTGAAGATGAAAGAATACAAGCGCTCAACCCTCAACGAGCTCGTCGATTATGTCACAGTCAGCCGAGGATACCTCACAGAACAGGCCTACCCAGAGGTCGTCAAAATGGTAAGTGAAAATAAACTGAGTCGACTAAATGTGGGCAGAATTCATACATTTTCTAAATGGTATAATGTGAACTTGTATTTCACTAATCAGTGTAGCCTATAGGAGTCAGACTTTTGAATAGGAACGTTAATATTGTGGAAAATTATAACAAGCATAACAAAAAATATATATTCCTATGATGGCAAAGCTGAATTTTCAGCATCATTAAGCCAGTCTTCAGTGTCACATGATCTTTCAGAAATCATTCCAATATGCTGATTTGCTGCCAAGAAACTCTCTTAGGAACTCAATTTTGAAAATTTAACCATGTTTTTTTAATATAAACAAAAAGTTAAAAAGATTTAAAAGATTTGACAAAGAAAACTTTTGTAACAGTATAAATGTCTTTGCTGTCACTTTTGATCAATTTAATGCATTCTTGCTTAGTAAAAGTATTAATGTCTGTCAAAAAAAATCTAACTAACCTCAAATTATTAAACAGTAATGTAAATAAGAAATCAAAATAATAGACTGTCATACAGCAGAATTAAGTTATGTTTCATTCAAATGTTCATGTGTCTATATATATTAGGGCTGTCAAGTCATTAAATTTTTTAATCAGATTAATCAGAATTTTCAGTGGATTAATCACTATTTGCAACTATACCTGAATCCTGACCATTTTTTTTTTCAGAAATGCATACCAAAAAATAAATAACAGGACACACATACATAATTTTCATATTTTCACATTATGTCAGGGCCGGCATCGGGCTTTAGGCTACTCCTTATTTTATTATATTTTAGACATCCATCAATTATGGTGAAGAAAAAAAATGCCACGCTGGTGGAAACAACACAAGACTTTCACTTTTACTTTCGAGACCGGCTCGGATGGCGCAGCTGGAACAGATCCGCGTTCAATCGCACGCAGTGGGCTGAAACTTGCCACAAAGCACAGGCAAAAATAAATAATGAATGTGTCAGGGAAACAGTAAGGACATATCTCAATTATTTATTAATAAAGTGTATTCTGAGTCAATTTCGCAAAGATCCTGACTAGCATCTCCTTTTTGGACGCGCCTTGAGAGAGAAATTTATCTTTACGGATTACACAATGAACAAGTTTTTGTTTTCGATTTGTTTTATTTCATTAAGTAATAATTTAAAGCTTTCTATAGATATGTTTATGATGTCTGTGAGGCATGCATTTCACTTTATTTTTGTTAAGAACTCCTGTTCAAGAATGAGACGACAAAGTGCATCATTTTTATTTTCTTTATTTTATAAAAACACTGTAAGGTTTTTTGATGAATTCCTCTTTCCTTTGAGCTAAAATGGCGGATAATTTTAAATTGCTTCCACTGAAAAAATGCAAGTGATTGCGCTGGTGCCTTGATGACCTGCAGAGCGGCTTTATCTTCCACTCTCCACACAAACTATGCTCCTAATCGTGCACAAGTATCTTTAACGTTTAAACTACACTTGAACTGTTTTATATCTATAGATTTTATTTTAGGAAAGTCGTGATGATTTGAAAAGGCAAACTGATCAAACAGACTATCAGTCTTCCGCTGGGCCGCTGTTCGTTAAAAAAACAAAAACTTATATTTAACGAACAAAAAATGCTCCAAACCGAAAAGTAATCGAAATCGACATTCAGAACCTATAATCGATCAAATTTTTCCAGGTCAATTATTTCAATTACTTTCCCATTAAAAACATTACTGCGTGTGGAGTCAGGTGACCCCGCTCCGTTACGTTACGTTATTCCTCCGACATGTCGATGGAGAGCTTAAGCAGTATTTATACAGTAAAAAGTATTTACAGGATATACAAGAGTAATTTTATTTAGAAGAGATAATGCTTATTTTCTACTTTTAATATTTATTATTATTTTATAAATTTATTTTGTTTCCAAAAGTGCAAGTTATTTATTTTCACTAATTTAAGAAAAATGTGACTTTTCGTTTTAAGCAATGTGTGCTGTCATTTCAGTTGTTCAACACTGATGTTCAATAAATAATCACAGATAGTAGATAGTGTGTGCACCCTTCATTCAAAAATCTCTCACTTGTAATATGTGAGCATATTTACTGTACAAAACTTGTCAGTGAACTATGAGGGCAAAAAAATAAATATTATTTAAATATTATTAAATATAATTTTATTAATGAATAAAAAAAATAATCGTTCATTAATCGTAATCGGGTTAAAATGTTCAATTAATCGAGATTTTGATTTTAGGCCAAATCGGCCAGCCCTAATATATACACTTTGTAGGGATGTAACGATATTACAAACCGAACCGAAATATCGCGATACACCAACCACGATACGTATCGCGAAACTCTCGTGGCGTACCGCGGTACTCTCACGCCCCCTGCTGCCCATTGTTGGGGTTGACGTCACTTGTCTCTAACTAATTTAACCAATTTAAACACATCTTTATTTTATCACATTTGATTAAATTGTATTAGTAATGATGAGCTTTTGTTCTAAATTTTGTTCTAAATATTATATTCTAAAGTTAGTATTTTCCAAGTGCATGTCATGTCATGTGACTTAAGTGAGCGATCACACTCGGTTACTACTCAGGGCTCGACTTAACGCTTGTCCGGGACAAGTGGATTTTGTGAAAGGGCAAGTGAAAGGGGATTTTACTTGCCCGACCGGACAAGTAACCTGATTAAAACATCAATTACAAACAATAACTAGCGCAACAACGAAACTTTGGTGAGCATAATTCTGATTTTATTACTTCAGATAACTGAAAACGGACAGTATCAAGCTCGTGCAGGCTATCTGACTCACAGAAAATCAACACTAATAGGCTCAAAAGCATACACAAAGAAACAAGCATGAACAAACATAGTTCAATAAACTAGTAGTTAATATTAACTGACTTACATTTTAGACACATCATTAACCATTTTTGCTAACGAAAATAGTTCTAAGCAACAGCAGAACCTCCGTGAATCTCCGAGCAACACAGCGGTATTTCAGTACTGAATGATTTAGCATTTTTTAATGAATCGAGTCAGTGAACGAACTGGTTGAATCCATCTATGGTTGAATCCGTGACTCGCTCATTAAGACAGTGACTACTGCCACCTATTGGTGGTTCGGTTTTATATTTAAAGGTATTGCATTTTTCCAATATTTTTGATTTATGTTTAAAAAAAGTATAACATTAATCTTATTACATTATTTATGTATTTGCAATTTTACTGTGTAAATGCATTTTTTGGAACCTCTTATCTTCATTAAACAGTCTAAGTAAATACAGCTAAATGTCAATTTCATTGCAGGCTCGGATTTTCCTGTGCAATGGAAAGATGGAGTTTGTTGATACTGATTTAATTTGTGCAATCATACAGAGTCTAATTATTCTAATTTGATGTATTGATAAAATTTAAGAATTTGATGTGAATGATGACACATACAGTTAGTAAGGTTAGGAAAATAAAGTTAAAAAGTGTCCTAGAAATCAATTTAAGGCAAATATCATAAATATTCAGATTAAAGTAAGACCTTATAGAGTAGTGATGAGACTATAGCTTCAGAATGGATTCATTTACAGCAAAAAAGGCATTTTTTTTTACCCCGGATAAGTAAATTTTTAACTCGGACAAGTGAATGTCTAAATGTCTAACTTACTCAGGTATCCTGACTGTACTAAAATGGGTTGGCAAAGTTAATAAAGAAAAAGTTTAGTTGTTCTTGTTATTAAGTGAATCTATTGTTCCTTAGCATTGCTGTTAAGATGACATCAACCCTAACCCCACAGCAAACAGAAACTGAACCAAACCGAACCGAACCGTGGCTCCAAAACCGTGAACCGAACCGAATCGTGCCTTTGGTGTATCGTTACACCCCTAACACTTTGCCATTGCATACAAAATTAAACTAAGGGGGATTTTTTTTTTCCCGTCAATTGCTTTGATATCACTGTGTCATTTACCGCTCTTTCGAGAATGAACCCAGCATAACTATGCAGATGTAATTCCCAAAACATAAGAAAAACGAAAGTTTCATACAAATTCTGAATGGATTATGGCATGGAAAGTGCAAAGCGCGCTCCCTTTTTTATCACTAAAAGCGTCACAAATCTTAGTTCATAGAGATCTCACAAAGTTCCATTGTAATCAATAAAGCTTTCTAAACTAACGTACACAGTGAATCTTTTATTTACATTGCGTCTGCACTTAGTCATGAGATGATTCACGCAAAACGGCAATAAAAACCGATCTGGCGCTTTCAGCGGTGAGTGAATTCTGACAAACTGTTTCTAATTGTTCAAAATCAACACTCCT
>NC_133362.1:15023579-15104545 GCF_049309525.1 Garra rufa
AATCTTTTATCACCACATTTTATTTCATGGCAACACTATATATATATATATATATATATATATATATATATATTAGGACCGGGACTTTAACGCGTTAATTTAGATTAATTAATTATACAAAAATAACGCGTTAAATTTTTTTTAACGCATTTTAATCGCACTTAATTTTGCACCGCGGAACGTTTCTCACTGGATGAGTTTCAGCGGACCGATTATACTGGAGCACCAACTAGCGTTTAGACGGTTTAGACAAAGGAATGCGCATATCACCGCAGCACATCGAGCCTCAAGTATCACCTCAATGCTTTTACAGAAGGTCTACCTACCTATAGGGTACCTGAATTTCTGAAATGTAGGCTAGTATATTTCTAAATATCCCAGTGTTTCCCCTACCATTATCTTAGGGGGGCTCGTTTACAATGTCTCCTCCAAGGAAATACGGACTGGATCGCGACTCCATTCATAAAAACCGAATTTACTATAGCGCGGAATACCACGTAAATTCGTCGATTATTTTAGTGATAAATCAAAAGTTCGTCTGTCACTTAATTCAAATCGCGATGTGGACTAGTGTCTGTAAAAACTGAAATACAAAAAGACCGTTTTAATATGAATCCTGCATGTACCGTTAATTTTTGGCATTTGCATCTCATATGAATAAACTCAATCTCCAAAGCTACTGTCAGTGTCACTTTTACCGTTTCATTTGAGAAAACTAGCATCATATACTTTACACAGAGAAACTTCACGGCAACCTGTCAAAATAAAAGTACGGTTTAACATGAAACAGAAAAATATTCCTATTTAAATAATTGACAAAAAACAATATATATGATAAAAAATAAACATAACAACAAGATTAAACACTTAATTGTGGAAAAAAATACTACGATTATTATTTAAATGTTAAATTATTATTATTTATTGATTTTAACAGCAAACATCTGTTTGTTTGCCAAAAATTAAAAAGGTTTATTTTTCATTTGATTAAAAATAAATAAATGTTTATGCTTTCATTTTATTATGAGAAAAATTAAAACACAAGAATTTCTTAAAAAAAAAAAAAAATAGCAAAAGATTGTAAAGCCCTATTGTTCAAAATGTTAAAATAGAGAGTTTTGGATTTATTTTTTCACTGAAATAAATGTTTTCATTATTACACAAAGTAGGGTAAAATACCGAGAAAAAAAAGTATGGAAACCTAGGGGAAACACTGTATCCTATTGCTACACTTAATGGCAATATTGCACTGGTCTGTTGGACTTGGTTGAACAAAAATAAACAATATTTTGTTGCTTAAGTTTATGTATTCAGTCATTATTCAATGGTATACTAAAAATCCATATGAAAAAACTTACTTCTCACTGTTCTCAGGTCAAATATTTATATGCGATTAAAATGCGATTAATTTCGATTAATTAATTACAAAGCCTCTAATTAATTAGATTAATTTTTTTAATCGAGTCCCGGCCCTAATATATATATATACCCCCTTGACATGCAGGACATTTTGTTTCAGACAATTTGTTTTTCTAAAAACAAATCTACAAAGGCATTAGTACACTATTAGATAAAGTATTTTAATACACATTTGGGTAATTCTGAGAACATAAATTGATAAATAATGGGAAAAAAATCAAACCGGCTCTAAACGTTCATGTTCAAAATTATTCAACCCCCAAAAGTACAATTTGGTGCAGAATCTTTTATTCTTTAAAACCACCAATAAACGCTGTTTGAAAGTTTTTATAAGCGTTGATCACCTCTCTACTGCAATCTTGGACCATTCCTCGGCTGAAAAAGCTTTTAGATCACGGATAATCTTTGGTTTTCACTTTGCCACTGCTTTCTTCAAATTCGACCAAGTATTTTCAATGAGAATTAAATCTGGACTGAACAGGCCACTCAAGAACATTCTGTGACTGATCCCTGAACCAAGCATAAGTAGATTTGGATGTTTACTTTGGGATGATTGTCCTGCAGGAAAGTCCATTGATCATCATTTTCGGTCTTTGCACCAAAGGCATCACAATTCTTGTCAAAATGGCCTGATACTTCAAAGAATCCATGGTTTCCTTCATACGGTCATGTTTTCCACTTCATGCTACAGTAAAACAACCCCATAATTGGATCAGCCAACCTCCATGTTTGACCATGGAGATAGTGTTCTTCTGCTCATTAGTTTTCCCTTTTTTGCACCAGACATACCGCTGATCTATACGTCCAAAAAGTTCTAGTTTGGTCACATCACTCCATAAAACATTCTTCCAGAACTCCACAGGTCTATCCAAATAAATTTTAGCATATTCAAGCTGATCTTTTTGTTCTTCTTGATCAAGAATGGTATTCACCAAGATGCCCCAACATGAAAGCCATGCTTGTCTTATGTTCATCTTCTACTCTGGAATGAAATATTTTTCCTCCTTTCATCGGGTCATCTCGCAAGTCTTTGGCTGTACATTGCAGGTTTTTATCAGTTGCTCTGATCAAACACTTTATGAAATTGTGCATTTTTGGTTCAACAAACTCAAAGATTTTCTGGTACAACACACTTTAAACTAAGGAATAAGGCTTTTAGTGTCTTAGAAATCTTCATGTAGCCTTAGACTTTCTAATACAATAAAAAAAAATCTTCTCTATAGCTTTTGTGAAAATACCTCTGTCGACTTTACCATATTTGCTACTCAACTTCAGCACATGCATGGGATAACTGTATAGATGTGTAACATCTCAAGCTGATTCAGTTTTTTTAATGGTTTCTAAAGGCTTAATTGTGTTTTAGGATAATTTTGTTCCCTACCACAAAAATAAATGACTTAAAATGGCAATGTTGCATAGGGGTTGAATAATTATGACAGCTATGTTATTAAAAAATCCTCAAAAACTCAAACACATTACATTATATATTGACATTTGTCACTTTTAATATGCCAGTATGTGTTTATATATATGTGTATATATATTATAGTTATTTTAGTTTTAAATATAGCCTTTATGATATCAAAATTCGATACTGTAGGAATTTTGTGTGCAAACGCAAGTTTTGTGACCACATAGCACAGTAACGTCATTTGAACCTATAACCGCATTCCAAAAATCTCTACCAGTTGACAAATTTCTACTGGTTTATCGTGCCTCATGGTATATCGCCCACCCCTAGTCTGTAGTATTTGATTCAGGAATTTTTATGGTTATGTTACATCTTCTTTTTTCTTTTTTTTCCCCAGGTGTCCTATAATATATTCCGAACTCTTCCGCCCAGTGACAGTAATGAGTTTGACCCAGAGGAGGATGAACCCACTTTAGAGGCCTCGTGGCCACATTTACAGGTGAGCGTGTGTGTGTGTGTATGCAGTGGATGTTTTGAGAATATTGTTGTGTACTCTGGTCCCTCTCTCCTTGTGTAGAGCTCCTGTCTGGTTTATTTGTTTCAGCATGTTTGTCTGTGTGTGTATTTTCGAGGGTTTGTACACACACTCTCTGACCCTCTCTGTGTGTGTGTGTACTCACTGTATGCTTCCAGGACTCCTTTAGAAATGAGATGCATATCTCAAGGAGAATCTTCCTGGTAAAACTTTTTTTTTCGTTATTAATCCCTGCTCGAAAACCTCATCTAAAAGAAATCCAATAATGAAAGCCACATTCCCAGACATGTGATCCTTTTTTTTTTTTTTTTTCCAACCTGTGTTATAATGGCAACGACCCCTGGTGGCAGTAGCAGTGTGTCCTGTGAATGTGACCTCAACTGAACCATGACCTTTGACCTTTTACCTTTCTCTGCTTGCATGCTGAGTTCAAAGAACTCATCAAATAACACAATCTCTCTCTCTCATTCTTTTCTCTTGTCAGCTGGTGTATGAGTTCTTCATTCGTTTTTTGGAGAGCCAGGAATTTCAACCCAGCATTGCCAAAAAGTACATAGACCAGAAATTTGTCTTACAGGTAAAAATGTTCTTTTAAAAATCTCCTTAGTGCCTTATTTTTTTTCACTGGGGTATGCTCATTATGTTTTTTTTTGTGTGCCATGTCCATCTGTTGTTCTGTCAGCTGCTGGAGTTGTTTGACAGCGAGGACCCACGGGAGAGAGATTACCTGAAGACAGTCTTACACAGAATCTACGGAAAATTCCTGGGACTAAGAGCTTTTATACGAAAACAGATTAATAATATTTTTCTACGGTGAGGGATATGACAGTTTACATAATATTTGCACATGCATGAATGAAGTGCAAGCATTCATCTCTGTCTCTCATTCTTAGTTTTGTTTATGAAACTGAGCACTTCAATGGAGTCGCAGAATTGTTGGAGATTTTGGGAAGGTGAGTTGTACTTGTTTAAAGTCACAATACATGACCATTTATATGTATAATATACACTGATGTTCAAAGGTTTGGGGTCAGTAAAATTTTTCATGTTTAAAGAAGTCTTTTGTGCTTATCAAGGCTGTGTTTATTTGATTTAAAAATACTTGAAAAAACAATAATATTGTGAAATAATATTGCAATTTGAAATAGGTTTTTGAATTTAATATAATTTATTCCTGTGATGCAAAGCTGAATTTTCAGCATTATTACTTTAGTCTTCAGTGTCACATGATCCTTCAGAAATCTTTCTAATATGCTGATTTGTTATCAGTGTTGTAAACAATTGTGCCGCTTCTATGTGTGTATATATGTAATAATTATTTTTTATTATAATTATTAATATACTTTTTTTGTGGAAACTGTAATACTTCTTTTTAGGATTATTTGATAAGTAAAACATTAAAAAGAACAGCATTTATTTAAAATAAAAATCTTTTGTAACAATATGCACTACCATTCGAAGTTTGGGATCAGTATTTTTTATTTATTTTTTTTTTCCTTGTTTGAAAGAAATTAATACTTTTATTCAGACAAAGATGTGTTAAATTGATAAAAAGGGATAGTAAAGATTTATATTTTTAGAAAACATTTTTTATTTTGAAAAAATTCTTTTTTTTTTCTTTTTTTTTTAAATCAAAGAATCTTGAAAAATGTATCACAGTTTCCAAGTAAATATAAAACGCTGTATATATAATATTATATAATATATTTTATTATTATTATACTTTTTTATTTTTTGGAACCTGTGATTTTATTATTATTTGATAAATAGAACATTAAAACGAACAGCATTTATTTAAAATAGAAATCGTTTGTAACAATATGCACTACCATTCAAAGTGTGGGATCGGTATTTTTTTTCTTTCTTTGTTTGAAAGAAATTAATACTTTTATTCATGATAAAAAGTGATAAAGATTTATATTTTTTAAAAACATTTTTTATTTTGAATAAATGCTGCTTTTTTTATTTATTAAAGAAAAAAGATAAAGTATCAGAGGTTCCAAATAGTATTAAACAGCACAGCTGTTTCCAGTAGTGGCTGATGAAAATTCAGCTTTGCATCACAGAAAATAAATATTTATTTTAAAGTATATTAAAATGGTAAACTGTTATTTTAAATTGCAATAATATTTCATAATATTACTATATTTTGTGTATTTTTGATTTTTTTTTTTAAATGGAACTTTGAGCATAAGAGACTTCTTTAAAAAACATAAATCTTACTGATCCAAAACTTTTGAATGGCAGTGCATGTATATATTTTCCCCCAAACAAGTCAAATCCCATCTCGCAGCTGATTTCATTGGTTACGAGGTTTAAAAAAAACAATTAAAGATCTTACCGGTTTTCCACCCATTATGGTTTGGTTTGGTGTGGTATGGTTTCTTTTCCTTCCCCAGAGTTGTGTAGGCAATTAGCACTGTCATTGACATAACCAATGAAATCTTTAGCACTGGCTGCAGGGCAGGGTTTGCACTTGAGAAAAAAGTCACGCTATTCACACACCCTTAGTTTGCTATTTACATCATTTCAGTCACTTAAATATAATTACATACTTGTAATTAACTAACCGTTGAGATTTTCTTTTACATAAAATTTGAGTTATTCTTGATCATCTAAACTTTCCTAAAGGGAAGTTTTTTTCAGAAAATAAAAATAGTTTTTATTCACCTTCTTGTTATTGTATGACATAAGAGCTTTAGTTTCTATACAGTGGAAGCATACAGTCTCCAGGGGCTATAAAGCAACATAATAATAGTATCCATATTTATACAGTTTTACAAATTAGTTTGTGAGTACTGCACTGCAATTATTCAATTATAGTTTTTATTCACTGACATCCGCTGCAGTTTTTGTCGTGCTTATAAAACTTCATAACTGGAGGTTATAGTACAATTTCCATGAAATATGATTAAACACCTGAGGAGTTTTGCATTGTTCTGACTGTAGCGATAAATTCAGAGTTCTGCAATGCCAGGATGCTGTTAGTAAAAGTTGTTTGTCTCCTTTCAGCATCATCAATGGCTTCGCTCTACCGCTGAAGGCTGAGCACAAACAGTTTCTGGTGAAAGTTTTGATTCCTCTTCACACCGTCAGGAGCCTCTCACTTTTCCATGCACAGGTACTGCCTGTTTATTAAAATATTCAGATGAGTCCTGTGTGTGTTCACTTCCTATCTTGTCAGTGACAGTTCTGTTGTTTTTGCAGCTGGCGTATTGTATTGTACAGTTCCTAGAGAAAGATCCTGGATTAACAGAACCAGTAAGTGCGGCCTTATAACTATTAGCTCTCTTCTTTTTGTTCATTCATTTTGTTCATTCCGGTGGTTTGTTCCATCCCCTTTCTAACAGGTTATCAGAGGTCTGCTGAAATTCTGGCCTAAGACATGCAGTCAGAAAGAGGTGAGATAGATGTGGTTTCCTGAATAGTTAATTCACAGCATGAGGTTGATCAGTCATGATTTTAGGGCAGTGTTGATGGCGATTTAGGATGCGTTAGCTGATGTTCTATATCCGCTCATCTGATTGTCTGAATTGATGTGTGTGTGTATAGGTCATGTTCCTAGGAGAGCTGGAGGAGATTCTGGATGTGATTGAGCCCACGCAGTTTGTGAAAATCCAGGAGCCTCTCTTCAAACAGATCTCCAGATGTGTCTCCAGCCCTCATTTTCAGGTCTGCACAAAAACGCTCTAGTCTAAGACAGAATTAAACCAATTCAATTATATTTATGTGGCCAGTAGGGCTGGACAATAATTCAATATCAATATATATCCCAATTAGATTTATTTTTTAATAACTGTAATGGTTTTTTAACATTTCCGATATTTTAATATACAGTGGTGGCCAAAATTATTAGAACACTAGTATTTTCACCAGGTTTTTAGTCAGTTATTTCTATGTTTTGCTGTAGTTTGTCAGTAGGAAATATAGTTTACATTTCCAAACATTTATTTTGCCATTAATTGTAATCCTGTGAGCTTTTTGTTTGCACAAGGAGTCTGACAACAGCCAGTGCTCCACACAGAGGTCGTCCAGTATCATCAACCTGAAAAGCTACCTGAAAAACTATGCGCAAGTGCACCTAGGGCAAAGTCTGCTTTAAACGAAAAGGATGGTCACATCAGATGTTGATTTGATTTCGTTAATAGAAGTAAATTGGTAAAGAAAATCTATTTATGACATTATTTTTGACAGCATCCTCGTTTAACAGTACTGTAGCTTTGCAGGGAGGTTTCTTGAAGCATCTTGGAGACGTTGCCACAGTTCTTCTGGATTTAGTCTGTCTCAGTTTGTTCTGTTTCTTCATATCATTCCAGAAAGAAGAAAGACTGGATGATGATGAGATCAGATCTCTGTGTGGAGATCTGGCTGTTGTCAGACGCCTTGTGCAAACAAAAATGTATTACAATTAATGTCAAAATGAATGTTTAAAAAAGTGAACTATTTCCTACTGGCACATTATAGCAAATGATAGAAATAACTGACTTAAAACCATTTTTTAGCTGGTGAAAACACTAGTGTTCTAATAATTTTGGCCACCATTATACATTCCAGCATTTGTCACTAGCTGTGTTTCCATTACACTTTAAATTGCGCAAAATTGAAAATATGGCTAATAAAACTAAACTCCCATGTATTGCAAAGTTTTAATGCTTATATAAGATTTGAAAATTGCAATTTTTACAATGCAATTTGAAAAAGAAATATTTCAAAACTGCAATGGAAATTTGTATTTTTCGCATTTACAGGTCACCTAGTTTAAGTAAAAGTCATCAGAATTATATAAATCTGAATTATATCGTATTAACCAAAATGAATAAATGTATTATGATATAAATTTTGGCCATATTGTCCAGCCCTAGTGGCCAGAATAAACCATTTTTAGTTTTTAGGAGTCATGAAGCCCCTTTTTTTCAGGACAGGCCTGTTCTTACTACAGTTTTGCATTTTAGTTTTTCTGCTTTTAAATGCATGCAGCAATTGACGATACAAAATAAAGTATACATCATATTATGAGCTTCGAAAACACTCCAATTGTGTGTATGTGTGTCTAGGTGGCTGAGAGAGCTCTGTACTACTGGAATAATGAGTACATCATGAGTCTGATTGAGGAGAACTCCAACGTGATTCTTCCTATAATGTTTGCAAGTCTGTACCGGATCTCCAAAGAACACTGGAACCCGTGAGTCAAACCCACACACTTCTGATCTTATTTAACAACACCAATGCGATCTCTGAGCTTTAAATAGTTGAATAGAGGTTTTCTTGTTCCAGTCACATTACTTTTTTTTTTTTTTAATCAATTTCCTAACTCTCTGAGGACACTATCAGTGAAGACCCATGACAATTTAATATATAAAATAATTAAATAGACAGTTTCTGCTTTTTGGCATTTTTGCACCGCAGGAACTAGGAACATATTTCATTCTAGGAAGGTTTTGTGGAACCAAATTAGCTCTTACTGCAGAGTAGGGTCTGAAACAGTTCTGTAGGAACTAGGGGTGGGAAAAAAATCGATATTGCAATATATTGTTGTGCTCTCTGTCGCAATAAATAATCGATACACTAGCGGCCAATATCGATATTTTATTACAACACAAATGATTAATTTACCCGTCGTCAGTGTCACTGTCACTACCCAATATCTACCATTCTGTTTGCGGGGGGCGCTGTTCGAGTAAATAGGCGTAAAGTGGCGGAAGCAGCGGCCAGTGAAGAACACAAGTTATCTTACAACATCAGAGAAGAAGCGCAGAAAAAAAGAGAAGTGAGAAGAATGGCGGAAGATAACGAAAAACAAATCAAAGACGCACCCGCTAGTTGAGCATGCTGATCAGTTACGCCTGTTTCACACATACTCCGCCTGCAGTGCTTATGCGTTGAGTATTTTTTTCCGCACCCTTGTTAACGGATTAGAGCGTTCACATTGCACGCGGTTGTGTGCAAATGCATTGAATAATACGTTTTTTATTATACGTTGAGTTTAAACGTGAATATATCTAGAATTGTATTAGTGTAATGTGATAAAAGAGTATCACAATGCTGAAAAAGCACGTTTGTATTTGAAATCAAAATAACGGATAAATGGTGTGTTTGTGGCAGAGCCATATAAAAAGAGAGTTGCGACACTCCCATAGGCTTCCATAGGAACTGAGGAATGCGGAAGTAAAGCGTGTCATGGAGCGGTCAATAGTTCCAAACAACCAATAGCTCCTCCATTGAAGCCCATTCATTTCAGCGCTTCTCAAGAACAGTCGCAAGTATATTGAAGAAATTACTGCATTTCTTTACATTTTAACGCATCAGTTGACCTCTCGAAAAACTGGCCAATAGTGGTGTTTTATGAAGCATGTTATAGTTAATGTTTATCGTTAAAAAATAAACTATTAAACTGTAAATGCAGCTGGATAACGTGAGAAACACCGTAATAGCGACCATAACCAGATACTAGTTGTCATATTTTTATGTTTTTAGTCTTTCTGCAATCTTTCTCTCACTGTAGGAGGTTGAATGAGTTTCAGTAAAGACTGCATTCAAGAAACACGATAAAAATGTATGCTGAATGCAATTCGTTGCCTTGTGTTTTTTTAAACATTATTTTCATATTTTCTATTATGTTAAATGCCATTTTTGCTTGCCTTTTATAATATTCACTTATGTTGTATATTTGAATATCATAAAACAAGAGTAAATTACTTTTTTTAAATTTAACATTAAATCATTAAATTGAAACATACTGTATAAAAAAAGAGTGTTTGATCATTTCCAAATACACATGCAGATGTATTTAACCTTAAATATTACACTAACTGTAATCTAAATACTATATTAGAAAATGTTATCTTTTAAATGGTCAGGATCATTATTGCACATATTAAGTACAAAAAACCTCCTCAAAATATTTACTAAATAGAACTTAACTATATATATTACAGTTATTTAATTGAATAAAAGTTACACTGAAGGTGTTTGGTCACATTTGACTGTCAGAGAGTATGAGAACATATTAATTATGTCTCTTTATCACTCCCCAGAATAAAATGCGATTGTAAAGCGTATTCAGAGAAGTTATCAATACACAATCAATGCACATTATGTGTTAATAATTACTCGAAATTGCTGCAAATATAGTAAAACTGCTGTCTATCCTATTTAACTCCATTCAAACACATTGACAGCGCGGAGCTGTTTGGAACTATTGAGAGCTCCATGAACCACGTGACCGTGCGGCGGCGAGATCAAAGCGTGTCGCAACTCTCTTTTTATATGGCTCTGGTTTGTGGTAAACAGCCGCGGATCAGGAACGGACTGCAAACGTGTCCTGTGTGAAAGCAAAACGAGTCCGTGCTGCTTCTGCATCGCATACGTAACGCACACGGACTGCATACACACTGCAGATGGAGTATGTGTGAAACAGGCGTTAGTGTTCCTCAAGAAGAATATGCCTTGATGAGACCACTGTCCAGGTTAACATAAAGCACTTTACAGTAACTTACTACTGACGTTTCAGTATCACGGTTTACACATGTTAGTTAATGTTCATGTTGTTTTTTAATGTTCAGGCATTTTTATCTGTCTGGCTGTACAGTGTTTACATTAAAGACCAGGAGGCAGTGAGTTATTATGCAAATGCATATTTCTTTGCACAGTGTTGGAAATGTTGGCATTAATAAATGCATAAGATTTCCTTATTTTGGGTATTTTTTTCTTTTTCAGTCACATATATCGTGATATATCGTTGATGAAATGTCTTCCAATATATTGAATATCGTAGATATCGTGAATCGCGATATTATCGATATCGTGGGCCACATATCGCCACAGAATTGAATCGTGAGTTACCTGTATCGTCCCACCCCTAGTAGGAACTATCAATGATGTAAAAGTACGCTGATTGGCCAAATGCATAAGAAACACCGGCTACCTGGCTTTTTTTTTTTTTTACTTCATGAACATGGAAAACAACAATAACGCATTTAGCTACCTGTTGTCTGCAGCGTTGGTCTTTTCTCAGCCTCGATATATGTAAGGGATAATGTACAGGCAGCCGGTAGTTATCGCAGAAATAAGCCCCGACAGTGTGATCAGTCTTGTATCACACTGAAGGGGCTTATTTCGCGATAACTACAGGCTGCCTGTACATTATCTCGCTTATTACATGGCTACTTGCCACATAAGGAAAAAAACTGGACATGAAAATGAATTTGAAACCTTTTATTGGCATATTTGTTTTAAATTAACATTTTTATCCTTCCGCGAAACGATATAGTACCACGTGACTAACATTCAAACTATGTACGTTAGTAAGACAATTTAAATAGATTAATGTCGAAATTTTCCATTGTTAATTGTGGTTGTCCAGTGTTTGTCACAAGATAGCGCCAAACGGTAATCTTTGTTGGCACGGAGGGATTTTAAATATACAAGTAGTACCGGCTATGCGCTATTACTTTGGAGCGGTGATTATTTGAAAAGAATGAACCTGCAAATGTCTCAACTGACCAATCAGAATCAAGCATTCCAAAGAGCCGTGTAATAAGTATATATATCCTATATGTAACACTGCAAGTTGTCATAGGAGATTTAGTCAGATTTTATGCTCTTTTAATTGCGTAAATTGTGTTCTCTGTGCTCACGATACACAACAAGAACAGCTCCAATCACAGCGTCCTCCATTCACTGGTTGTTTACATTTGTAAATGCCGTGAATAAAGTTGTCGCTGTCGGCCACTTCAGAGTTCCTGCTGTTGGTGCGAATGCAACCAGAATAGTGACCTGAGGGGGAAATTTGTCCTCTAGGAACCACCATGCTGGCTTGTTCCCAGAACTACGTGGTGTGTAAGCCTCTATAATTTGCCTTGGAGAGCACAAGAGACTTTAAAAACATAAAAAAACCTGTACTGTGCTCAAACTATTAAACTGGTATACTATCACAGCCTCCATGTAGTACATTTGTATGTGATATATACAACACAACACTGTCATCTAGGGATGTAACCATATAAGGTAAATGAAGACTTGGAAAAAAACTGTTTTTTTTTTCTGTACATTTTATAGTTAAATTATTTTATCTAATGCACTTTGAGAATTCAAATTAAAAGCTCCAACCCATGTTCTTAACTAAGAAAACTTAAGTCAGAAAAAAGTCAGTGTATTATTTAAAGGGGACTCTACCCTCTTTTTATTTGTGGTTTACTGTCTGTCTAAATTACATTCACACTAGTGTTTTAGGAAGCCAAACAAATTAGAATATAATAATAACAACAACAATTTATATTATTGTTAAAATCCTTGGGGCTGCAGTAACGTTACTCATTTAAACCGCTAGCTGTCAGCAATTCATACTGCACTTTTAAGCTTTTATTTTGACGGAAACAGCAGTAGAGCTTTTATTTGGATAAAAAACCGCCTTAGTGAAAACAGGTTTACAAAAGCATGTCTCACTATAAATCTAGTAAACTCACAGCACATGTAATAGAGTTCACTGCATTCACTGTGAACTGAGTCGTTCTGAGGTGAGAAAAACACTGGATCACGAGCTGATCGCCTGCATGTTTGCTTTGAAAAATGCAGCAAAATCAGACTTGATGACGGGATTAAGCCATATTGTGCTTTCGGTTTTAGTTTGTTTGACAGATAATGGCCCAAAACACAACCTTTTATGTTAGAATAAGAAGTTTGAATATATTTTAAAAACTACACTTTTTGCCCAGAGGACCTATTGATAATACCGTAACATCCCTACTCTCCTTACCATCCAGTATTACCTAGATAAATAATTTCTTGTCCAATCATGCTTAAATGGTCTAATTTTTTCTCTTTTTTCCACTTTCAGGGCCATAGTAGCTTTAGTCTATAATGTTCTAAAGGCCTTCATGGAAATGAACAGCACTTTGTTTGATGAACTCACGTCCACTTACAAGTCAGATCGTCAGAGGTGAGCTGTTTTACTTTGATTCATTACTCGTGTGACATATAGTTGTTTCACTTTTATGCTGGTTAGTCAAACAGTGTTACGTATACCTCACCTTTATTTGCATTTTTTTGTTCCATCTGTCTTTCCTCAGAGAGAAGAAAAAAGAGAAGGAGAGAGAGGAGCTGTGGAAGAGGTTGGAGGATCTGGAGTTAAAGAGAAGCCTCCAGACCGACGGAATTATTCCCACTTAACGACGCGCCTCTCCCGGACCGCTTTTTCCCCAACGCCTCCACCACGAGCTCGGAACGTTGGCCACACTTTTTTTTCCTTTCTGTATTTGTGCGACTTACTTTACCGTAGATTCACCTCGTCAGTCTCATTATTTCAAAAGCACTGTAAATAACTTTTATTTTATCTTCTTTTTTCCCCCCTTAAAAATATTATGCCGAAAAAGAACGTGACTAGATAAGGAAATTAAAAAATTAAAATAGCAAAAAAAACGAGAGAAACCCGCACTGGAGGGGAAGGACTTTGAACAGACAGTAGGACTGAAATGAATGACTGCTGTTAAGAAAATCAAACAAACGGAGAATCTCAACCTACCGATCTGACATACCTCGGCCATCCTTACTGAACAACACCAGCCCAATTCTCTCTCTCTTTCCTCACCTGCCCCCTCTCTACGTTTCCTTACTCTTCCCCGCTCTTTCTTTTCCTCTTTGTCTCTGAATTGGATCAGCATTCGCCACTGGTGTGTCCTGAATATCTGAAAGCAGAATTGTCTACCCTTGATCTTTGATTATCCATTAACATCCGGATAAACACAGTGGGTCTGGATTGTAGGACACTATGCAGTAACCAGCAAAGAAGAGGAAGTCATAAATACACACCAGCTCTTGTTTCCCCCCCTTTCCGTTCGTTTCTGTCCACTCGTTTGGACTCTTTCGCACCAGTCCGGTACTGGTACCAGTAAATGGGACACACACACATCGGAGCGGCTGTCCAGAATTCCAGCAGCAAAACCGGAGATGCTTGTCACGAGAAATCGAACTGCACGTGCGCACACACATTCTGCATTCGAGTGTGTGAGGGAGTTTCTTACAGTGTTAAGTACCTGTATACTGTATCTGAATGCAGTACTTTGATACTCTGTATCTAGTAGAACCTTTAGCGTATTTTTCTTTAGGAGAATCCAGTATATGATGAGGAAAGATTGAACACAGCCTCTTGGGATTTTTTTTTTCTTTCTATCTTGGGTTTCATTTCTAATTTGTTTTGGGTTTATTTTATTTTTTGTCTGGAATTTTTTTTTTTTTTTTCTTTTGACCAAGTGGAATTTGTTCTTTCTTCCTTTTTTTACTTAGTTGCTGATTGGGGGAGTGAGAGGGGGATTGTGGAGGACTGATGCTGTGGTGAGCTTTGTCAGAATTGAACCTGTGCTTTAGAAAGCCCCAGAAATCAAACAATTACAAAAGTTAAAAAGGGTCGGATAAATACAAATGTTTAATTATTTTAAAAAATAAAGAGATATTAAATTAAACCTGTTTTGTGATAAAGATGAAATGCACAATTGCCTTATTTGTGGCGTGTATGAGCGGATGAAAGTGTAAATAAGGTATCAGTATTGTATGGAAGCCTATTTCTGCCACTGAATTAAAAAAAAAAAAAAGTTTTTTTTATTTTTAATTTTTTTTTTTTTTTTTTAATTATGTAATTGTAATTTTTTTTTTTTAAGTCTCACAATTCTGACAATTGCGAGTTTACATCTTGCAATTCTGACTTTTTTTTTCAGAATTGCCTAATACAAACTCTCAGTTCTGACTTTTTTTTTCTCGTAATTGTGAGATATAAACTCGCAATTGTAAGAACATAAGTCTTTTTTCCCCCTCAGAACTGGACTTTATAACTCACAATTGTGAGTTAATATCACAATTCTGAGAAAAAAGTCAGATATGAGTTTTTAAAAGTTTTTCTATATCGATATTAGTAATCAATATTATATGATGCAATTCTGACTTTATAACTCGCAATTATAATATCACAATTCTGAGAAAAAACTCAGACTTGCAAGTTTATATGATGCAATTCTGAAGTCAGAATTGTGAGATGTAAACTTGCATTTCGAGAAATAAAAAGCTAGAATTGTGAGATAAAAAGTCTCAATTGCAAGTTAAGCTAGAATTGTAAGATATAAACTTGCAATTCCAAGAACATGTCTTTTTTTTCTCCTCAGAACTAGACTTTATAACTTGCAACTGTAAGTTTATATCTCACACTTCTGAGGGGAAAAAAAGTCAGAATTGTGAGATAAAAAGTCACAGTTAGCTTTCTTTTTTTTTTTTTTTTTTTTTTCTCGTTTTAATTCAGTGGCAAAAACATGCTTTCATAGTATTGGGCAACAAAGACATGTGAAAACATGTCCATTTTGCATGGAGTATTATTGCAGCTGAAAATCATGAAATGGTTCCTATTTATAACTCATTTAATTTTTTTAAGTACTAAAATACAGTAGCTTTCTGAGTCTCATTTCTCTTAACTAATCAAGGCTTCCTGTAATTAATTGATGGAAAAGATTCTAGAATCATTGGTGAACTCATGTTATTGGTTTGAATTATTGGTGTGATTGGTTACTTTCTAAACCAGCAGTTCAACTCAAACCAGGGTCGGAAATTAAAGAGGGCTTGTAACAAAAATGCCATGAAAATAAACTAAAATTCCAGACAATGTACTATGGCTGACGGGATTAAAATGAAATGTGAAAATTAATGAAAATGGTCAATTTGCGGGATTGTATTGTAATGTTTGTGAAGCCAGAATGTGACGTGCCCAAAACGAAGCAAAACAAGTTTTCTATATCGATATTATTAGTAGGCCTAATCATAATTCAGTGGCAAAAACATGCTTTCATAGTATTGGGCAACAAACACATGTGAAAACATGTCCATTTTGCATGGAGTATTATTGCAGCTGAAAATCATGAAATGGTTCCTATTTATAACTCATTTAATTTTTTTAAGTAAAGTCATGGACCGACATGTTTGTTTGTGAAGCCAGAATGTGACGTGCCCAAAACGAAGCAAAACAAGTTTTCTATATCGATATTATTAGTAGGCCTAATCATTATTATTGTATAATATTGTATATGTATAATTTAGATGCACTTTTAAACAATCTAATGTAAGTATTTGGTAGCAAAGTATGGTGAGTATAATAATGAGGTGATTATACAAATTGCCCTTACGAAGGTAAAAAATGACCCTGAAAATCAATTCCAGGGGGGTAATATTAATGGAAAAGCTAATTTCTGACCCTGACTCAAACCGCGGCAGTGAGGCATACTTCTCATCACAAACTGTCATGAATGAATCTCATGATCTGGTCTGATGAAATAATCAAAGACTCATGAATCATTAGTGAACTCATATTTGAATTGGTCTGAACAATTCGTTACACACTCAACCACAAGTCAATTATTTTGTCAACTCTTGTGAGAAGAGAAAAATCTGTCATTACATTTTTTTTTTGAAACACCTGGCCACTATGAATACCATTTTATTGCATAACAGTCTTTGTAACAGTTCTTTAAAAGTTCTCCTTTTGTTTTCTGCAGGGTAAAAACACTGCATAGCTAGGGAGGGTCAATAAATAAGAGTGTGTTCATTTTCAATGGATCTGTTTCTTTAAATCAGTATGACTAATCGTTTCTACTTTAAAGGACAATGTGTAGTTTGTAAATTCAGTACTATCTTTCCAGCCCTTTACTCACAATACCAAAATCTTCCACAAGAGTGCAGCAGACCTCTAACAATACTTTTGCTTTTGTGGAAAACATTTGATGTGTATCATAAACATTTTCAGTCTTTGTGGATGTAGTCTTCTGATGCAGGTCGATCTTGTTTTTCCTAATGGTTTGCATGCGCTTGCAGGATTTGGCAGGATTTTTCCAGAGGGGTTAAAGGATTCAGAGCAGCTCTGAAATTGGCAGGTATATATGTACTTAAGACATATGCAGGCTTTATTCTTTTAGTCTGAGCATTAACCTGTCAGGTACTTGGAGGGAGAGGAAAGTATATAGGAAGAAAAGGCATACTTGAGTGACTGCTTGCTTTAATTAACATCACCCCTGGAAACAAGCATAGCAGTACTTTTAAAGGGGCTATATGCAACTTTTTCCCCAAGATAAACGTAACAACAGCCTTTTTATTTGACCATTTATGACTCAAACATCTCCTGATGAGCATACTGACACCTTGTCAGCTCACAGTGGGTGCACCTATAAGCCTGTATCCTATTTTTCCTATTTTCTGTCGGGTCGGATTTTTCGCGCGCTGTCTGCGGATGTGACGTCAAGCGCGTTCATGTTAAACGTTTCAGATCACTCTGCCACCACCGCTAGTCAGCAATTAGCCTATTATTGCAAACAAACTTATGTTTCTCAAACAATATATGTATTTGACTGTTCTTACCTCTGTAAACATTATGTTGACTTCTTTGCAGCGGATGACTTGTGAAGTTTGCATGTACGAGCGCGCGCTGCTAGAGCGAGCAGAAAGGAAGAGCAGTTCCGTTTTTTTGGCCACAGTCGCGAGTTTAAATTTCAGAAAATTGCATATAGCCCCTTTAAGGAAAAAATAAAAAATGTTCTTAAAGGGACAGTTCATCCAGAAATTAAAATTTCACCCTCATGTTGTGCCAAACCTGTGATTTTCTTATTTTTTTAGGTTTAGAACAAAATGAGGGCAAATAAATAATAACAGATTCTTTGTTCATTTATTATGTATTTGTTGTCTTTAAATTCTCCTCTAAAAGTCAAAAAGCCTCCAGTGATTATAATACCCTCTAATGTACATCCCTAGTCATGAATGGGACACGCCGCTTAGTTCAGACAGTGCACTGCTCTTGTCTGCATTGACACACTAATGGACTCCTCTTTTGGATGTTTAAGTGAACCTGTTTTGAAAGCAGTAAAATCTTTTCTTTGTCAGTCTTGATAATTGGAGAAGAGGAGCTTTCAAAGTAACGGCAATTTTTACTCATAACTCCTTTCCATTTATTGCATCTCTGCATAGAATAAAATAATAGGGTTTGGAGCATGTTAACAAGCTAAACTATCTGAACAACAACTCGGTCAGTCTGGGAGACCAGATTAAACCAGCCATTAAAGACCATCAAGCCAGTTTAAACTGGTTAAAACTGTGTGTTGTTTTTTGAGCATTTAAAAAACCTTGTTCATTTCTCATCTAACTACATTTGGCCACAGTCAATATGATGGATGATAAAATGATTTTCAGCATTCATTTGTCATTGTATTACCTAGTTCATTTTCTGCCTCCACAGCCAGAAAAGTGCAGATTTAGAGCTTTTTTCTGGTTTACTCAAATTTGCTAGTTACGTAAGCTTGGGTTATGGAGTGTTTTAGGTCCTTACAACAACAGAATAAAGTTATCTGGGGCTCTATTAAGGTCCTCTGAAATATTTAGTAAGCCTGTGAAAGGCTTACTCCATTAAAAAAATGACTGAAGCCCTGTGAATTGAAACAATTCTGGAGAAACGAAAAAAAAAAATTAGGCCTGTGATGTAACTGCAGTATATTCAGGTCACAAATGTCAAACAGTCCTTGCTCTTTCTTGAGTGGGAAATTGCCTTAAAAAAAATAATCACACTTACACAGTCTGATTTGTTAGGTTTTAAATCAGTGATTGTGTAAGATTCTCCCCAGTTAGTGTGTCATGGAGACTGGGACACCATCAAGAATGATCGTATATCTTGAACCATAACATACAGTTTTCGCTTTTTTGTGTGTTTGCCTTATTGTAATGTCCAAAAGTCAACAGAGTTTGTACCCAGAGAGCAACATCTATGTGTCTCTTCAGTGATTGTTACATTCACAGGTAAGACAAATTCCTGGTTTAGCACTCATTGTTTATCTTAGAACAACATTCTTGTCAAACAAACAATAATAACAATCTACTAATGCTAAAATCTGATCGACACTACTTTTGTTTCAGGACCAATGAGGATGTTGGAAGATGTTCAAATTTATGGTAAAATCATAAATATGTCCCTTAACAGGTGAGTCAAGGGTTTTTTGCTTTCTTTGTTAAATGAATAGTTCAACCAAAAATGAAAATTCCTGAAAATATACATTTACCCTCAGGATGTAGGTGTTTACAACGCTTTCTCACGACCAATTCATACATATTTTACAATTTGTCTATGAATTAGCCACCTCGTAAATATGTAAAAATTGCCATGAGATCAGGTTAGTGTATCTTACGGAAGCCCGTTTCCACCACTGAATAAAAATAAAAAAAAGTTTAATGCAACTTTTTATCTCACAATTCTGACTTTTTTCCTCATAATTGTGGTATAAACTCATAATTGCGAGTTATAAAGTCAGAATTGCGAGATATAAAAACAATTCTGACCTTCGAGTTCTGATATAAACTTGTAATTGCGAGATATAAACTTACAATTTGGAGTTTTTTCCTCAGAATTGTGATATAAACTCACAACTTCAAGTTATAAAGTCAGAATTGCGACATAAAAACACAAGTCTGATTTTTCCCCCTCAGAATTGTGGTATAAACTCGAAATTGTGAGTTATAAAGATTTGCAAGATATAAACTCACAATTTAGACTTTTTTTCCTTAGAATTGTGATATAATTTCACAACTAAGAGTCATAACAAGTCAGAACTGTGAGATATTAGCTCAAAATTCTGACTTTTTCCCTCTAATTTGTGATATAAACCCGTAAATGCGAGTTATAAAGTCAGATTTGAGAGATATAAACTCACAATTCTGAATTCAGAATTGTGAGTCACAATTCTGACTTTATGACTCGAAGTTGTGAGTTTATATCAATTCTGAGGGAAAAAATCAGAATTGTGAGTTTATATCTCTTAAATCTGACTTTATAACTTGTAATTACGGATTTATATCACAAATTAAAAAAGTCGGAATTTTACATTTTTTCCTCACAATTGTGATATAAACTTGCAACTGTGAGTTATAAAGTCAGAATTGCAAGATATAAAAACAAATTTCTGACTTTTTTCCCTCAAAATTGTGATATAAACTCACAATTGTGAGATAAAAAGTCAGATTTGCGATTTATTTTCTCATATTTGTGATATAAATTTGCTATTTGCTACTTATAAAGTCAGAACTGCAGGACATAAACTCACAATTCTGACTTTTTTCCCTCAGAATTGATATAAACTCGCAATTAGCTAGTTATAAAGTCAGAATTGCAGGATATAAACTCACAGTTCTGAGAAAAAGTCCAAACCGTGAGTTATCTCTATATTCTGACTTTATAACTTGTAACTGCAAGTTTATCACGCCATTCTGACTTCACTTCTCAGAATTGTAAATTTATATCTCACGATTCTTTATAACTAGCAATTGCAAGTTTTTATCTCACAAATCGGAGAAAACAGTTCATATCACACAATTCTGAGGAAAAAAGTCAGAGATATGAACTCACAATTCTGACTTTTTTCCTCACAATTGTGATATAAACTCGCAATTTGCTAGTTATAAAGTCAGAATTGCAGGACATAAACTCACAATTCTGACTTTTTTCCTCACAATTGTGATATAAACTCGCAATTTGCTAGTTATAAAGTCAGAATTGCAGGACATAAACTCACAATTCTGACTTTTTTTCCCCACAATTGTGATATAAACTCGCAATTTGCTAGTTATAAAGTCAGAATTGCAGGACATAAACTCACAATTCTGACTTTTTTCCCCACAATTGTGATATAAACTCGCAATTTGCTAGTTATAAAGTCAGAATTGCAGGACATAAACTCACAATTCTGACTTTTTTCCCCACAATTGTGATATAAACTCGCAATTTGCTAGTTATAAAGTCAGAATCGCAGGACATAAACTCACAATTCTGACTTTCTTCCATATAATTGTGATATAAATTTACAATTTGCTATTCATAAAGTCAGAATTGCAGGACATAAACTCACAATTCTGACTTTTTTCCTCACAATTGTGATATAAACTCGCAATTTGCTAGTTATAAAGTCAGAATTGCAGGACATAAACTCACAATTCTGACTTTTTTCCTCACAATTGTGATATAAACTCGCAATTTGCTAGTTATAAAGTCAGAATTGCAGGACATAAACTCACAATTCTGACTTTTTTCCCCACAATTGTGATATAAACTCGCAATTTGCTAGTTATAAAGTCAGAATTGCAGGACATAAACTCACAATTCTGACTTTTTTCCCCACAATTGTGATATAAACTCGCAATTTGCTAGTTATAAAGTCAGAATTGCAGGACATAAACTCACAATTCTGACTTTTTTCCCCACAATTGTGATATAAACTCGCAATTTGCTAGTTATAAAGTCAGAATCGCAGGACATAAACTCACAATTCTGACTTTCTTCCATATAATTGTGATATAAATTTACAATTTGCTATTCATAAAGTCAGAATTGCAGGACATAAACTCACAATTCTGACTTTTTTCCTCACAATTGTGATATAAACTCGCAATTTGCTAGTTATAAAGTCAGAATTGCAGGACATAAACTCACAATTCTGACTTTTTTCCCCACAATTGTGATATAAACTCGCAATTCGCTAGTTATAAAGTCAGAATTGCAGGACATAAACTCACAATTCTGACTTTTTTTCCCCACAATTGTGATATAAACTCGCAATTTGCTAGTTATAAAGTCAGAATTGCAGGACATAAACTCACAATTCTGACTTTTTTCCCCACAATTGTGATATAAACTCGCAATTTGCTAGTTATAAAGTCAGAATTGCAGGACATAAACTCACAATTCTGACTTTCTTCCATATAATTGTGATATAAATTTACAATTTGCTATTCATAAAGTCAGAATTGCAGGACATAAACTCACAATTCTGACTTTTTTCCTCACAATTGTGATATAAACTCGCAATTTGCTAGTTATAAAGTCAGAATTGCAGGACATAAACTCACAATTCTGACTTTTTTCCTCACAATTGTGATATAAACTCGCAATTTGCTAGTTATAAAGTCAGAATTGCAGGACATAAACTCACAATTCTGACTTTTTTCCCCACAATTGTGATATAAACTCGCAATTTGCTAGTTATAAAGTCAGAATTGCAGGACATAAACTCACAATTCTGACTTTTTTCCCCACAATTGTGATATAAACTCGCAATTTGCTAGTTATAAAGTCAGAATCGCAGGACATAAACTCACAATTCTGACTTTTTTCCCCACAATTGTGATATAAACTCGCAATTTGCTAGTTATAAAGTCAGAATTGCAGGACATAAACTCACAATTCTGACTTTTTTCCCCACAATTGTGATATAAACTCGCAATTTGCTAGTTATAAAGTCAGAATTGCAGGACATAAACTCACAATTCTGACTTTTTTCCCCACAATTGTGATATAAACTCGCAATTTGCTAGTTATAAAGTCAGAATCGCAGGACATAAACTCACAATTCTGACTTTCTTCCATATAATTGTGATATAAATTTACAATTTGCTATTCATAAAGTCAGAATTGCAGGACATAAACTCACAATTCTGACTTTTTTCCTCACAATTGTGATATAAACTCGCAATTTGCTAGTTATAAAGTCAGAATTGCAGGACATAAACTCACAATTCTGACTTTTTTCCTCACAATTGTGATATAAACTCGCAATTTGCTAGTTATAAAGTCAGAATTGCAGGACATAAACTCACAATTCTGACTTTTTTCCCCACAATTGTGATATAAACTCGCAATTCGCTAGTTATAAAGTCAGAATTGCAGGACATAAACTCACAATTCTGACTTTTTTTCCCCACAATTGTGATATAAACTCGCAATTTGCTAGTTATAAAGTCAGAATTGCAGGACATAAACTCACAATTCTGACTTTTTTCCCCACAATTGTGATATAAACTCGCAATTTGCTAGTTATAAAGTCAGAATTGCAGGACATAAACTCACAATTCTGACTTTCTTCCATATAATTGTGATATAAATTTACAATTTGCTATTCATAAAGTCAGAATTGCAGGACATAAACTCACAATTCTGACTTTTTTCCTCACAATTGTGATATAAACTCGCAATTTGCTAGTTATAAAGTCAGAATTGCAGGACATAAACTCACAATTCTGACTTTTTTCCCCACAATTGTGATATAAACTCGCAATTTGCTAGTTATAAAGTCAGAATTGCAGGACATAAACTCACAATTCTGACTTTTTTCCCCACAATTGTGATATAAACTCGCAATTTGCTAGTTATAAAGTCAGAATCGCAGGACATAAACTCACAATTCTGACTTTCTTCCATATAATTGTGATATAAATTTACAATTTGCTATTCATAAAGTCAGAATTGCAGGACATAAACTCACAATTCTGACTTTTTTCCTCACAATTGTGATATAAACTCGCAATTTGCTAGTTATAAAGTCAGAATTGCAGGACATAAACTCACAATTCTGACTTTTTTCCTCACAATTGTGATATAAACTCGCAATTTGCTAGTTATAAAGTCAGAATTGCAGGACATAAACTCACAATTCTGACTTTTTTCCCCACAATTGTGATATAAACTCGCAATTCGCTAGTTATAAAGTCAGAATTGCAGGACATAAACTCACAATTCTGACTTTTTTTCCCCACAATTGTGATATAAACTCGCAATTTGCTAGTTATAAAGTCAGAATTGCAGGACATAAACTCACAATTCTGACTTTTTTCCCCACAATTGTGATATAAACTCGCAATTTGCTAGTTATAAAGTCAGAATTGCAGGACATAAACTCACAATTCTGACTTTCTTCCATATAATTGTGATATAAATTTACAATTTGCTATTCATAAAGTCAGAATTGCAGGACATAAACTCACAATTCTGACTTTTTTCCTCACAATTGTGATATAAACTCGCAATTTGCTAGTTATAAAGTCAGAATTGCAGGACATAAACTCACAATTCTGACTTTTTTCCCCACAATTGTGATATAAACTCGCAATTTGCTAGTTATAAAGTCAGAATTGCAGGACATAAACTCACAATTCTGACTTTTTTCCTCACAATTGTGATATAAACTCGCAATTTGCTAGTTATAAAGTCAGAATTGCAGGACATAAACTCACAATTCTGACTTTTTTTCCCCACAATTGTGATATAAACTCGCAATTTGCTAGTTATAAAGTCAGAATTGCAGGACATAAACTCACAATTCTGACTTTTTTCCCCACAATTGTGATATAAACTCGCAATTTGCTAGTTATAAAGTCAGAATTGCAGGACATAAACTCACAATTCTGACTTTTTTCCCCACAATTGTGATATAAACTCGCAATTTGCTAGTTATAAAGTCAGAATCGCAGGACATAAACTCACAATTCTGACTTTCTTCCATATAATTGTGATATAAATTTACAATTTGCTATTCATAAAGTCAGAATTGCAGGACATAAACTCACAATTCTGACTTTTTTCCTCACAATTGTGATATAAACTCGCAATTTGCTAGTTATAAAGTCAGAATTGCAGGACATAAACTCACAATTCTGACTTTTTTCCTCACAATTGTGATATAAACTCGCAATTTGCTAGTTATAAAGTCAGAATTGCAGGACATAAACTCACAATTCTGACTTTTTTCCCCACAATTGTGATATAAACTCGCAATTTGCTAGTTATAAAGTCAGAATTGCAGGACATAAACTCACAATTCTGACTTTTTTCCCCACAATTGTGATATAAACTCGCAATTTGCTAGTTATAAAGTCAGAATCGCAGGACATAAACTCACAATTCTGACTTTCTTCCATATAATTGTGATATAAATTTACAATTTGCTATTCATAAAGTCAGAATTGCAGGACATAAACTCACAATTCTGACTTTTTTCCTCACAATTGTGATATAAACTCGCAATTTGCTAGTTATAAAGTCAGAATTGCAGGACATAAACTCACAATTCTGACTTTTTTCCTCACAATTGTGATATAAACTCGCAATTTGCTAGTTATAAAGTCAGAATTGCAGGACATAAACTCACAATTCTGACTTTTTTCCCCACAATTGTGATATAAACTCGCAATTCGCTAGTTATAAAGTCAGAATTGCAGGACATAAACTCACAATTCTGACTTTTTTTCCCCACAATTGTGATATAAACTCGCAATTTGCTAGTTATAAAGTCAGAATTGCAGGACATAAACTCACAATTCTGACTTTTTTCCCCACAATTGTGATATAAACTCGCAATTTGCTAGTTATAAAGTCAGAATTGCAGGACATAAACTCACAATTCTGACTTTCTTCCATATAATTGTGATATAAATTTACAATTTGCTATTCATAAAGTCAGAATTGCAGGACATAAACTCACAATTCTGACTTTTTTCCTCACAATTGTGATATAAACTCGCAATTTGCTAGTTATAAAGTCAGAATTGCAGGACATAAACTCACAATTCTGACTTTTTTCCTCACAATTGTGATATAAACTCGCAATTTGCTAGTTATAAAGTCAGAATTGCAGGACATAAACTCACAATTCTGACTTTTTTCCCCACAATTGTGATATAAACTCGCAATTTGCTAGTTATAAAGTCAGAATTGCAGGACATAAACTCACAATTCTGACTTTTTTCCCCACAATTGTGATATAAACTCGCAATTTGCTAGTTATAAAGTCAGAATCGCAGGACATAAACTCACAATTCTGACTTTTTTCCCCACAATTGTGATATAAACTCGCAATTTGCTAGTTATAAAGTCAGAATTGCAGGACATAAACTCACAATTCTGACTTTTTTCCCCACAATTGTGATATAAACTCGCAATTTGCTAGTTATAAAGTCAGAATTGCAGGACATAAACTCACAATTCTGACTTTTTTCCCCACAATTGTGATATAAACTCGCAATTTGCTAGTTATAAAGTCAGAATCGCAGGACATAAACTCACAATTCTGACTTTCTTCCATATAATTGTGATATAAATTTACAATTTGCTATTCATAAAGTCAGAATTGCAGGACATAAACTCACAATTCTGACTTTTTTCCTCACAATTGTGATATAAACTCGCAATTTGCTAGTTATAAAGTCAGAATTGCAGGACATAAACTCACAATTCTGACTTTTTTCCTCACAATTGTGATATAAACTCGCAATTTGCTAGTTATAAAGTCAGAATTGCAGGACATAAACTCACAATTCTGACTTTTTTCCCCACAATTGTGATATAAACTCGCAATTCGCTAGTTATAAAGTCAGAATTGCAGGACATAAACTCACAATTCTGACTTTTTTTCCCCACAATTGTGATATAAACTCGCAATTTGCTAGTTATAAAGTCAGAATTGCAGGACATAAACTCACAATTCTGACTTTTTTCCCCACAATTGTGATATAAACTCGCAATTTGCTAGTTATAAAGTCAGAATTGCAGGACATAAACTCACAATTCTGACTTTCTTCCATATAATTGTGATATAAATTTACAATTTGCTATTCATAAAGTCAGAATTGCAGGACATAAACTCACAATTCTGACTTTTTTCCTCACAATTGTGATATAAACTCGCAATTTGCTAGTTATAAAGTCAGAATTGCAGGACATAAACTCACAATTCTGACTTTTTTCCCCACAATTGTGATATAAACTCGCAATTTGCTAGTTATAAAGTCAGAATTGCAGGACATAAACTCACAATTCTGACTTTTTTCCCCACAATTGTGATATAAACTCGCAATTTGCTAGTTATAAAGTCAGAATCGCAGGACATAAACTCACAATTCTGACTTTCTTCCATATAATTGTGATATAAATTTACAATTTGCTATTCATAAAGTCAGAATTGCAGGACATAAACTCACAATTCTGACTTTTTTCCTCACAATTGTGATATAAACTCGCAATTTGCTAGTTATAAAGTCAGAATTGCAGGACATAAACTCACAATTCTGACTTTTTTCCTCACAATTGTGATATAAACTCGCAATTTGCTAGTTATAAAGTCAGAATTGCAGGACATAAACTCACAATTCTGACTTTTTTCCCCACAATTGTGATATAAACTCGCAATTCGCTAGTTATAAAGTCAGAATTGCAGGACATAAACTCACAATTCTGACTTTTTTTCCCCACAATTGTGATATAAACTCGCAATTTGCTAGTTATAAAGTCAGAATTGCAGGACATAAACTCACAATTCTGACTTTTTTCCCCACAATTGTGATATAAACTCGCAATTTGCTAGTTATAAAGTCAGAATTGCAGGACATAAACTCACAATTCTGACTTTCTTCCATATAATTGTGATATAAATTTACAATTTGCTATTCATAAAGTCAGAATTGCAGGACATAAACTCACAATTCTGACTTTTTTCCTCACAATTGTGATATAAACTCGCAATTTGCTAGTTATAAAGTCAGAATTGCAGGACATAAACTCACAATTCTGACTTTTTTCCCCACAATTGTGATATAAACTCGCAATTTGCTAGTTATAAAGTCAGAATTGCAGGACATAAACTCACAATTCTGACTTTTTTCCCCACAATTGTGATATAAACTCGCAATTCGCTAGTTATAAAGTCAGAATTGCAGGACATAAACTCACAATTCTGACTTTTTTTCCCCACAATTGTGATATAAACTCGCAATTTGCTAGTTATAAAGTCAGAATTGCAGGACATAAACTCACAATTCTGACTTTTTTCCCCACAATTGTGATATAAACTCGCAATTTGCTAGTTATAAAGTCAGAATTGCAGGACATAAACTCACAATTCTGACTTTCTTCCATATAATTGTGATATAAATTTACAATTTGCTATTCATAAAGTCAGAATTGCAGGACATAAACTCACAATTCTGACTTTTTTCCTCACAATTGTGATATAAACTCGCAATTTGCTAGTTATAAAGTCAGAATTGCAGGACATAAACTCACAATTCTGACTTTTTTCCCCACAATTGTGATATAAACTCGCAATTCGCTAGTTATAAAGTCAGAATTGCAGGACATAAACTCACAATTCTGACTTTTTTTCCCCACAATTGTGATATAAACTCGCAATTTGCTAGTTATAAAGTCAGAATTGCAGGACATAAACTCACAATTCTGACTTTTTTCCCCACAATTGTGATATAAACTCGCAATTTGCTAGTTATAAAGTCAGAATTGCAGGACATAAACTCACAATTCTGACTTTTTTCCTCACAATTGTGATATAAACTTGTAATTGAAGTGATAAAGTCAGAACTGCAGGACATAAACTCACAATTCTGACTTTTTTCCTCACAATTGTGATATAAACTCGCAATTTGCTAGTTATAAAGTCAGAATTGCAGGACATAAACTCACAATTCTGACTTTTTTCCTCACAATTGTGATAAACATAATTAAAGTGATAAAGTCAGAAAAAAAAGTCAGAACTGTGAATTATCTCGCAATTCTGACTTTATAACTTGTAACTGCAAGTTTATCACACCATTCTGACTTCACTTCTCAGAATTGTACATTTATATCTCACGATTCTGACTTTATAACTCGCAATTGCAAGTTTTTATCTCACAAATCTGAGGGGAAAAGTCAGAAATGTGAGATGTAAACTCACAATTGGGAGAAAAAATGTCAGAATTATGAGATAAAAAGTCGCGATTAATTTTTATACACTTTTTTTTTTAATCTGTGGCAGAAACAGGCTTCCATAGTTTCTTCATCAGCACCGATTTAGTGAAATGTAGCATTCCATCACTTGCTCACCATTGTATCCTCTGCAGTGAATGGGAGAATGAGAGTGCAAACCGCTGATAAAAACATTACAATAATCCACACCACTCCAGTCCAACAATTAACGTCTTGTGAAGCGAAAAGCTGAGTTTTTATTTTTTTTTAAATCCATGATTTTAAATTTAAAACCATCACTTCTGACCAAAATAAGTCCATAATCCATAATAAAAATGTAGGTAAAATAAACATTTTACAAATCTTTAAAGGATATATCACCCTTATCATTTAGTGACACTAATGTCATCAGTAAAAATGCAATGCAAGTGGGAACGGAAACAGTTTGGTTGCCAAAATTCTTCAAAATATAATCTTTTGTGTGAAATGCATAAAAGTTTTAAAATAGCATTAAGGTGATGACACTATATTTGTCAAGTAGTAACTTTTATATACTGTATAATATAGATTCTAGATCAATTTTAATGAAATAAACTGAAAGCTCTTTTTCTCATCTTTTATTTTTCTGAGGGCCATGCAATTTTAATATGTTTAGTTCTGAATGAAATATGGTGATGTACACCGTGAGATCCACCCACTTCCGTTTCTAAAATAAAATACAACGCTGGCCCACACACATGCACACTGTCTCTCTCCTTTTTTTAAACTGAGACTGTTTCTTGTCTCTCTCTTTGTCCGTCTCTCTTTTTTTTCATGTTTTATTTTGTTTTTCTCTGTTTTATCCCAGCATGGCTCACTTTCTGTTGTTATCACCAGAAGAACAAAACCTTCAGTCTTACTGATGATGTACAACACCGTTGTGATGTCATTTCATGAAACAACACTCTTATTAACATGATGAAACATTGCGTGACTAGTCTTGGGGAAAACTTCTGAATGCACATCCGGTCGACAATCCCTAATTATCTGTCTTGTTATTGGCCGAAAACAAAGGCGCTCTTCCTACTCTCTCCTGAGCTCATCTCCCCTTCATTAGACTTATGTAATCTTCGTGATGAGGAAGTGTGTGTGTGGGGTTGTGATTTCTCCCAGGAAGAAACCTGGTAAAACATCATTCACTTTGGAGAAGGCATTTCAAACATTGGAAAATGCAAATCCATGCCACTGTACTGGTCAAATCAAATATAAGCCTAAATATTAACCAATCTTATTGAATTATATTCTGGCTAATTTATTAAGCCGTGCCTATTTCAAAATTTTATATATATATATCTATATATATATATATATATATATATATATATATATATATATATATATATATATATATATATATATATATATACACCAGTCAAAAGTTTTTGAACAGTAAGATTTTTAATGTTTTTTTAAAGAATACTCTTCTGCTCAACAAGCGTTTATTTGATCCAAAATTCAGCTAAAGCAATAATATTGTAAAATATTTTTTACCCTTTAAAATAGCAGCTTTCTATTTGAATATATTTTAAAATCTAAATTATTTGTGATCAAAGCTAATTTTTCAGCATCATTACTTCAGTGTCACATGATCCTTCAGAAATCATTCTAATATGCTGATTTGCTGTTCAAGAAACATTTTTATATTATTATTATTATTATTATTATTATCAATATTTAAAACAGTTGAATACATTTTTCCCGGATTCTTTGAATAGAAACATCCAAAGATCAGCATTTACCTGAAATAAAACGCTTTTGTGACATTATACACTACTATACCATTCAAAAGCTTGAAGTCAGTATAATTTTTATTTTTTATATTTTTGGGAATTTTTTATAGAAATGAATACTTTTATTTAGCGAGGATGCTTTAAATTGATCAAAAGTGATGATAAAGACATTTATAATGTTACAGAAGACTTCTATTTCAGATAAATGCTGTTCTTCTGAACTTTCTATTCTTAAAAAACCTGAAAAAAGTCTATTCAGCTATTTTCAACATAATGTTTTTTGAACAGAAAATCTGAATATTAGAATGATTTCTGAAGGATCATATGACTGAGTAATGATGCTCAAAATTCAGCTTTAAAAGCACAGGGAAAAAATACATTTTGAAAATATATTCAAATAGAAAACCATTATTTTAAATAGTAAAAATATTTCAAAACTTTAATGTTTTTGCTGTACTTTGGATCAAATAAATGCAGGCTTGGGGAGCAGAAGAGACTTCTTTAAAAAATTGTATTTCACAATATTATTGTTTCTGACTATACACTACCAATCAGGTGTTAGAACAGTAAGATTTTAAATATTTTTTAATCAATAGTTTTGGCAGAAGTCATTTTAATATGCTAATTTGGTGCTGATTTTCCCCCTGCTGTTTGTGATCAGAACAGACCTGCACCCATTTTTGGGTCACAACCTACTTGAGAACCACTATAATCCACTTAAACAGGTAGTTTATATTATATTCGTAGGTTGTGATGGTCCCAGTCTATTCCTGCCTGTTACTGAAACTGTACACGCAAGATTCTTAACTAAATAACACATCCTTGCATCATCTTCAGACCTTAGTGCTGAATTGTGGCGGGTTATTTGACATGTTTATATTGGTTTATTATATGCATTATTAATGTGTTGGAATGAACTTGAGATGGGGTTGATGGGACTTTTTTAAAAGTCTCTCTCACTTTCTTCCAAATAAACACTCGCCTGTCTATTTTTACTTCTCTCTCTTTCTCTGTTAGTTTCTGAATATTTAATCAGTCTTAATGTTCTTCTGAAGATGTTTAGTGAGCTGGATCTAAAACTCTCTGACATATCAAAGTGTTTCACTGGAGTTAAAATGCACAAGCATGGTGCCATGAGACATTTTGGTACAGACAGATTGAATAGATTATACTGATTAAAAGCACTGTTTTATTCTTCTCTTGTTTTTATTTTTGTTACTATAATTATTGAAGTGACAGGTCTTCGGTTAGAAACAAAATAGTGCTGGTTTTGAATGCAGTCCACAGCTTAACACAAAAACTATTTTGCTAATTTGTGTCGCCAGACTTTTGACTATGCCTAACATGTCCGGTTATTTTTCACAGAAGAAAGAAAATACAGGATGGAACTACCTGGGGATGAGTAAATGAGTAAACAAAATATTTCCCTAAACTATCTCTTTAATGTCACTGCATGGACACAAACAGAAGATGAACCATGGCTTGTCACTGCAGTGTTAAATATGAATTGTTTATTTTCTGTTTCCTGTGGCATCATTATAGGCAGCTGCTACAGTATTATCATCACCCGTGCATTGTGGCTGTCCGAGGAGGAACAATGTCTCTTCCCTTCGTCACACTTGGACTATAATGAGCTGAATAACAGTAAAAAATTATCTGAACCGCTGAACTTCTGTGCCTGTGAGGCTGGCTCGTTGTAATTAGGGAGATTTGAGACTATTAAACACATTTCAGCCCTAGATAATGCAGGAGTGTTTAAACTAATTTAATGAGGGCCTGACTGAATGTCAATGAGTCATATCGCATCAAGAGCTCTTTTTTTCTCTCTCTTTTTCTCCCTCTCACTCTTTCTGGCCTTGTCTTTACGGCTGTGCATTATCCTATATGAGTGTAGCTGTTACTAAAGGAGTGAGTGACTAGCTAAAAGTAGTTTAGTATTAGCTTGACAGTAGCTCAACATTTCAAGACACAATCGATTTTCCGGTAAAACGCAATTAGTGGACTAAAAATAGTAGCGGTATAGTGTGACGAAATATTTTATTGCTATTTATGTCACAATATTGTATTGCTGACGATGCTTTACAGTCAAGCAAACTGATAATAACCAAATATACTTACTTACCTAAATTGTACTGTGAAATTGAGTCCCATCTCTTTGGTCATTTTCGAAAATGTTAGTGAAGTGCGATTCATTTTAATGAATCGTTTCGTTCAGAATTGGTCGTTTTATTCAAAGGAGCATCTTTTAGAAAAGCGCAATCTATTTTAATGATTCGTTTTGCTCCGAATTGGACGTTTCATTGAACCGACTCTAATAATGATTCACTGATTCCCTTTTCAGACTGACCTATTTAAGTGTTGATAAATCATTTTACATTATAAAATAAAATAGTAGTCTGTTTAATCATGTTCATCACAGGAATTTTATGGTTATGAAGTGGGTATAGAAAAAATGTTTGAGCTGTTTAATGCCAATATCCCTTATGAAAATTAACCAATTAATTAAGCCATGGATATAGTACAAATTAGTTACAAATTAACAATATTTGTAGTAAATCTGTGTTTATACAAATGGTATTACGGCAAAAAAAAAAAACTTTTTACTACAATAAAAGCATGGTTAATTTTCGTAAGGGATATAACATACACATGTTGTTCTTTTGAGCTTTTTCTTTATCAAAGAATCCTGAAGAAAAAAAATCAAAATCATTTTACAGGATCACGTGACACGGAAGACTGAGGTAATGCTAAAGGTAGCGACGTGGCTAAATATGTTTTTCATTAGTTTGACAGTAGCTCAAATGTTCAAAACAGTCCATTTTCACTGGCACTGTCTCATCTCTTTTAGTCATTGAAAGTTTAAAAATATGCAATTCATTTTAATGAATCATTTCGTTAAGAATTGGACGTTTCATTGAGCCGACCCAAAAAACTACTTTTTAAGTGCTGATAAACAATTTTACAGAGTTTAAATTAAATAAGTTCATAAAATAATACAGTATTTAATCCTGTCCATCAATATATTTGGGGTATAGACGTTTTTCCTGAACACGGAAGTAAGTCCGACTCTTAACTGAAAGAATGCTTTGCATTTCCGGTCTGCATTGTTTCTAGTCAAATTAGGGTATATTCCGAGCTAATAAACTAATGTTAAACCTATTAAAATGTTTTTAAAAAGCACATGGCTCCATAGCGCCATCACTTGGCAATGTCGCAATGACCGTCATTTGTCAGTGCCTCACTTTAATGAGTGTGTAGATGACACGAAGCAGCGGACGTTAGCTACATTAAAAACAGATGGACGCTATTTGAATGGGTTCCTATGGAAACCGGAACAGAAAAGCATTCAATCTGTTAGAATTCGTAATGGCGGCGCTCATCGTTTACTCAGGAAAAAGGTCTATAGAAAAAAAATATGCTATTGTGTGTGCTGTTTAATGCACCGTAACTGAACATTTTTACTACAATAAAAGCATGGTTAATTTTCGTAAGGGATATAACATACACTACGATTCAAACGTTTGGGGTCTATAAATGTTGTTCTTTTAAACATTCTTCATCAAAAGCTCCTGAAGAAAAAAATCAACCAGAACATTTAAATCATTTTTACAGGATCATGTGACACTGAAGACTGGAGTAACGCTAAATGTGTTTTTTATTAGCTTGACAGTAGCTCAAATTTTCTCGTTTAGTCTCCTTTCTTTCAGTCATTGGAGGTTTAGAAATGTGCGATTCATTTTAATGAATCATTTCGTTTAGAATTGGACGTTTCATTGAACCGACTCTAAAAACGATTCACTGATTCTCTGTTTAGACTGACCTTTTTAAGTGCCGATAACAATTTTACAGAATTTAATGAAATAAGTTAAAAATAATACAGTATTTAATCATGTCCATCAAAAATATTTTTCCAGTTATACAGAAATGTAGTTATGAAGGGGTTATACACTGATTTACAGTCTAGCAAACTGATAATAACCAAAGACATTCACTTACCTAAACTGTAATGTAAAATGTCAGTTTTGGAAAAGTTTAGAGACTTTCATTTTAATTAATCGATTCGTTCAGAATTGGCGTTTCATTCAAATGACTCACTTCTAAAAACAATTCACTGATTCTCTTTTAAACTCACCTTTTTACAGGCCGATAAACAATATTATAATAGTTTAACATAGTACAGTATATTTAATCATGTTCATCACTATATTTTCCAGTTTTTCCCATGAAGGGGGTATAGAAAATATCCCTTACAAAAATTAACTATGGTTTTACCACAAATAAAACCAAAAAGCCATGGTTATAACAGCTGAACCATGGTAACAACAAGTTAACCATAGTTTCGCAACACTACCCATAGTTCAACCATGGTATTTGTAGTAAATCTGTACAAATGGTCAGTAAATGTTGTTTTTCTAGCTATTTATTCATCAAAGATTCCTAAAGGAAATCAAATCATTCTTTACAAGATCATGTGACAATGAAGACTGAAGTAATGGCTGCTGAAAATTAAGATTTGTCATTAAAATTGGATTATAGTATACAAAAACTAAAAAAAATGAATTGTAACATTGTACTGTTTTTACTATATTTTTGATAAAATAAAGACAGTCTTGGTAAGATTTAAATTACAAACTCCAAACATTCGAACAATATTGTATATGTAGCTAAAGTCTTGAACTGCTGTAAGTTATAAATAGCTGCACAAGCTGGTGCATTTTCTTGTTCGTTCAATGGTTCTTGTCATTGATGTAGTGCTTATTGTGATATAATGTATGGGAACATTTTGTTTTTATGTTTTCAGGAGAACTCTTGCAAAAGGGACTTCCTGTTCTTAAATGTTTGTGGCTTTGAATCTGCGAATGTGGACAGGAATCGTGGGCAGAGCTGTAATTAGCCCGAGCATGGAGACAAAAGAGATCAGGTTTGCGCTCGACATCACCGGCAGCAGCACGACGTGTATTTATCTAAATGCATACAAGCAGATTCATGGACCCTGTGACTTCAAGGAACAAATATTACAACTTAGTAGGAGGATGACATCTAATCCTATTGGTTCCAGGAAGACATTGCTTTGAGTGACAGCACTTACACCACATGAAGCCGGTTCTGGGACATACCGCTGTTGATAATGTGCTTAAATACAGAGGCAGCCTGATACCTAAATCTGAAGTTTAACTCGCATTTAAAGACAAATTTGAATCATGCTGTGAAATACCATGCTGCTGAGTTTGGAAATCTTCACTTATGTTCTTTGATTGTTGCCTGTTATTTCCCATTTCATTCCCTGCTGGGAAAAGGCCAGTGTCTGTCAGTTTCAGATGCTGGAGTCTTGCTGTGATTCACTCGATCCGTGTTCTGTGAACTGTACTGACCACACGTTTGATTGTTAGAGAACCATAAGGGCAAACTCCTCACCTGACCGCTCTGATGAAGGAAGGAAATTATTTTCATTGTTAACACACGTTACACAATACATCCATATTTCGAACTGTTATTCTTTTGAAAATCAAACCTGAATTCAGTGAATTTAACAGGTTGTGTTACTCGCATCAGTCTGCATTTAATCTTTAAAGTTTTTTAAACCAAAATCAACATAGTCAAAATTGTCAAAATTCACTTTACTTTCTTAATATATGTCTCTGCTCTTATTATGTATGAGTCAGTAATTAATGAATTATTAAAAAAAAAAAAATACTATAATTTAATCACAATGTACTAGGAACTTGCTCCAGTCTCCTTTTCAGCTGACATTGCCTGGGCCACATGCATTATTTGTTATGGTGAAAGCTACTGTTGTAAGTAATGCAATGTAAGTAATTTTTTTTGTGTATATTTTTTTTATATAAAAATGTACCCAGATGGAACTTTTTCTAAAATTTTTATTCTAATAATTTCTAAACGTCTCTTTTTCAGATGACATTGCCTGGGCCGCATAGATTATTTGTTGTCCAGTGGAAAAAGCCATTATTGTAAGTAATGCCGTTTTTTTTTTTTAATTGTGCAAAATTTAAAAATGTATTTTTTTTTTTTTTTATTACTTATTTATTTTCTTAATCTTAATGTACCCAGATGGAACTTATTGAATATTAATATATATATATATATATATATATATATATATATATTAATTACAATATTATTTTATTTTTTATTTACATATAAATTTGCTTAGATGGAACTTGCTTTTTTAAATTAATTTTTTAATTATTATTTTTAATCAAAATGTATCGACTCCTTTTCAGCTGACATTGCCTGGGTTATTTGTAATCCAATGGTGAAATCTACTATTGTAAGTAATGCAGTTTTTTTATTGTGCAGTATTTATGTATGTATTTATTATTATTTATGTATGTATTTATTTTTTATACACAGATGGACATTTGTTTTTTGTTTTTTTAGAATGTATCATCTCCACATTATAAATGTCTCTTTTTCAGCTTACATTGCCTGGGCCATATGGGTTATTTGTTATCTAATGGCCAAAGCTACTATTGTAAGTAATACAGTTTTTTTATTGTTCAATATTTAAGAATTTAATTAATTTAAATATATATATATATATTTTAGATCAAAATGTACTCAGATGGAACTTTTTTAAATTAATTTTTGTAATTATTATTTTTCATCAAAATGTATTGACTGCACATTCTAATTGTCTCATTTTCATTTTTATTGTGCAATATTTTTGAAAATAATTAATTTTTTTGTTTAATTTTTAATTTATTTATCTTTAAAAGAATAATTAACCCAGATGGAACTTGCTTTTTTAAATTAATTTTTATAATTATTATTTTTCATCAAAATGTATTCTAAATGTCTCATTTTAATTTTTAGTGTGCAATATTTAAAAAAAATAATAATTAAATTGTTTAATTTTTAATTTATTTATCTGTAAAAGAATAATTTACCTAGATGCAACTTGCTTTTTTAAATTAATTTTTATAATTATTATTTTTCATCAAAATGTATTAACTGCACATTCTAAATGTCTCATTTTAATTTTTATTGTGCAATATAAAAAAATTAAGTTTTTTGTTTAATTTTTAATTTATTTATCTGTCAAATAATAATTTACCCAGATGGAACTTGCTTTTTTAAATTATTCTTTTTTTTTAATTATCATTTTTCATCAAAATGTATTGACTCCACATTATAAATGTCTCTTTTTCAGCTGACATTGCCTGGGCTGCACGGGTCATTTCTTATTCGATGGCAAAAGCTGCTATTGTAAGTAATGCAGTTTTTTTTATTGTGGAATATTTCAAAATGTATTTACATATATTTTTTTTTTTATTTCAAATCAGAATGTACTTGCTTGCCTTTTTAAATTATGAATAAATTTATTAATTAAATCTTTTTTATTATCATTATTTTTCATCAAAATGTATCGAGATGGAACTTGCTCCACCTCTTAAATGTCTCTTTTTCAGCTGACATTGCCTGGGCCAGTTATTGGTTAATTAATGTTAACCAACAGTGAAACGCTACCATAGTAAGTAATGTAGTTTCTTTGAAATCGTGCAATATTTAAAGCTGAAGTGTATCATTTCTGTGTCGCTGGCAGCAACAAACAAATCTGCAAAATTAATGCCAACAAGTTTCAAACACTCCCTCATCGTCTATTATTCAGAAACAGTAGTTCTGTCCTAAACTCACACTATTAGTTCTGCAAATAGTTGTTTGCTTCCGCTAGCGGCATATAAAATTACACACTTCATCTTAATACCATTTAACACCATTGTAATAAAGATTAAGACCAATCTCAACCTTCAGCCTCCACATTGTGTTTCAAAAGTTAATAGTCCTTCGCAATTGACTTCAACCTCACATTCAGCTTTGGTTCCATTCTGGTCTGGGACGCCTACTTTTTATTTCCTAATCAAATCCAGAAAGATAAAATCAAGCCCCACCCTACATTTTTTTCATTGAATGTCCAATTTTGCTTTGAAGTATTTCACAATGCAGAAGTAAAAGCGGTATGTTAACGCTAATATATCTAGCTCACTTAATGGAAAGGCCATTACTGTAATTCAGCCCTCTAAGGGAACCCTGGCAGTGCTACAGAGACCGCTAATGGTGTAACGACAAAGGAAAATCTATCATGTCTGTGAAGTTATCATTCGTTTTCTGACCCTGTCACAGTTGCTTAGGGAAACCTCTCTGCTTTCAGATTCAGAGGCTATTGACTTATCGACAGGATATTTATAGTGAGGTTCAAACGGATTCTAATTGGGAAGAACTTTTAATATCTGACTGTATATGGGCATCACAGAGAGAGAAAGAGAAAAAAAGAGGGAGACTGAGATATGCTCACGGGCTAATTAACAGTCACAGTCAATGCAGAGAAATGGAGACATGCCAGGGTCTCTCTGAGCGAGATTGAGAGATTAACCAAATGTGTGTCAGTGAATACAGTAGAGAGAGTGTATATGACTATATTATGTGTAATTAAAGGTATGTGTATCGTCAATCACACACTGTGTTGATGTCTTTGGAGGTAGAGTGAGGTCACAACCCCCCCTGTGATCTGTGTCTGTGACATTTACAGTGAAACTTGAATTATTAAACATCTGGGAATATATCGATCACTTGAGGTTCATGCTGTCATGCCTAAACTGTGTTGCTCATTAAAGAACCAACAGAGCTGTAATAATCAGATTATGTCTTGAGGAATGAGTTTTGGCCTCCTTTAAAGTTCCCAGCTGGCATGATTGCATTTTTCTCCTCCTTGCGCTTCGCCACTCTTTCGCCCCCGAATCCTCCATCCCTGTTTCTTATGTGTTTTATTTCTGTCTCTCTGTCATGAATATCTGCATTTTATGTCTCACGTTGTTCTAACTGCAAAGACAAAGTGTGCTAGCCGGCTGGTGAGCGCGAGTGATTGAATGAATGTTGACGGCTCTCAGAGTTCTTGAACCTTCTTTTGTGCATTCTGTTCTTTGCTGTACAGTAGGATATGAACTGGATGCATTTGTTAAACCCTATCAATAACATATCCAGACCATGTTTCGCCCTGAAAAAATTTGAAATGATATTAATAGAGCATATCTTTGGGCCATTACATTTTTGCACTGTGGCATGTTTTCCATGACAGTTAGGGCCTCAGCTGCTATTATTGTAAAATGTGATGTTTTATATGTGATCCTGGACCACAAAACCAGTCTTAAGTAGCACGGTTATATTTGTAACAATAGCCGAAAATTCAATTCAAGTCAAAATGATCGATTTTTCTTTTATGCCAAAAATCATTAGGATATGAGATAAAGATCATGTTCTGTGAAGATATTTTGTACATTTCCTACCGTAAATATATCAAAACTAGGTGATTTTCTCAATATTTAAATTTTTGGCACCCTCAGATTCCTGATTTTCAAATAGTTGTGTCTCAACCAAATATTGTCCTATCCTAACAAACCATAGATCAACGGAAAGCGTATTTATTCAGCATTCATGACCCTTATGATTGGTTTTGTGGTCCAGGGTCACATATATGGGTATATATATATATATATATATATATATACACACACTACCAGTCAAAAGTTTTTGAACAGTATGATTTTTAATGTTTTTTAAAGAAGCCTCTTCTACTCACCAGGCCTGCATTTATGATCCAAAGTACAGCAAAAGCAGTAATATTGTGAAATATTTTTACTATTTAAAAATAACTGCTTTCAGTTTGAATATATTTTAAAATGTAACTTATTCCTGTGATACAAGCTGAATTTTCAGCATCATTATACAGTCTTCAGTGTCGCATGATCCTTCATAAATCATTCAAATATGTTGATTTATTGTTCAAGAAACATTTTGAATATTATTATTAATATTTAAAACAGTTTTTTTTCAGGATTATTTGATGAATAGAAAGATTAATTTATCTGAAATAAAAAGCTTTTATAACATTATACAATATACTATTCAAAAGATTGGAGTATATATATATATATATATATAGAAATTATTAGCAAGGATGCCTTAAAGTGACATTTATAACGTTACAAAAGATTTCTATTTCAGATAAATGCTGTTCTTCTGAACTTTCTATTCTATTTTAACATAATTAAAATAATAATAATAATAATAAATGTTTTTTGAGCAGAAAATCAGAATATTAGAATGATTTCTGATGCTATAATATAATGATGCTAAAATTCAGCTTTGAAATCACAGGAATAAATTATATTTTAAAATAAATTCAAATAGAAAACAGTTATTTTAAATAGTAAACATATTTACTATTTTTGCTGTACTTTGGATTAAATAAATGCAGACTTGGTGAGCAGAAAAGACTGCTTTAAAAACGTAAGATTGGCTAAAGTTTTGCGCAAAGAAAATAAAGTCTACGTTTGAACCATTAAATGTTTGCACTATTACATGCTTTAATTAAATTTTAATTTATTTTATTTTCATTTTAATTAAATTTTTAAAAAATTATATTATATTATTAATAATACCAGCTGGTATTATTGTAATGCATTTAAAAATGTATATTTATTTTGATGACATTTTAAATATAATTGTGAATCAAGTTTTTGCTGATTTAAGTGTGCAAGTTATTTTTTTAATCAATTTATTATTTATTAAAATACAAATAGTATTTAAGTATTATATACTTATTATTATAAGTAATACAATTAAAAATTGCCCTAAATAGACTTAATTTTATATGTACAAAACATTATCTCTTATTTCTTTCTTTTAAATAAGGTAAAACATGAACCTGGACACGTTCTTGTGAGCTTTCCTCTAATAACATTGTTGCCTATGTAACCAGATAAGTGCGCTATTCACCAGATTGTCAGAAAAGGAGGTTTTCTGTGAGCTTCTGCATGTGGGCATGAAACCCTGTGGTTTGGTAATTGACCAGGACATCTTTAAGAGTTAAAAATTGGCACTTAGCCTGGTGTCTGCTGTTGCACCCCTGCAGTGCCAAACATGTGGATTATGCAATGCCTGACTCTAAAACTACACCATAACCCTTTCTGGAAATCCATTTCTTGTATCCAAGTTATTAGCATCATGTTCCTCTTTGACTTCAAAGCTGATTGCTTTTAACAGATTGCTTTTTTTTTAACTGAAGGAATATGTAAATGTAGACTCACTCTGTATGAATCTCTTCTTTATCGTCCCATTCATCATGTCTGTTTGTTGGCAGGTGGCTGAGGGCAGAACAGGTGTTTCTGTGAGGGGCCCATCAGAGCGAGAGCCTTTAGTGATTAAAGCTTAATAGAAATTAAAGGGCAGACACAAGCAGACAGCACTGAAGATATGTGGGGTCTTAAAGAAGCAACTCTATACAGAGTTTGGCGGATTTTTGTACATGCTGTCGTCTGTTGCATAAGCCTGCGTACAAATGGGTCTTGACAGGGCTGTTTTTAGGAAAGGACAAAGAGGAACATTGTCCTGCGTAGGCCCTGTGACAAGGAGACAAGGAACTAATATTCAAGTATTGAGGGGACCAAAGGTAAAGTTTTATTAATTTAATAAACCATAATTATTGGTCAACCAGTAATCTAGTTATAGGGAAATGGGAAAATGTTCTAAATGTGTTCAGTTGAGTAATCTGCTCTACTACTGTATGTTCCTGGCCATGACCTGGCCCTGGAATTATTATTATTTATTTTTTATTTTTTATTTTTTTCATGAGTTCATGGTACAGTAATAATATTCACCCTAATCAAATCCACATTAACTTATTTTGGACGTGTGCTATAATTACACTACCAGTCAAAAGTTTATCAACAGTAAGATGTTTATTCAAAGCAGTCTCTTCTGCTCCCCAAGATTGCGTTTATTTGATCCAAAGTACAGCAAAAACAGTTTTCTATTTGAATATATTTTATTTAAAAAAAAAAATCATTACTCCAGTCACATGATTCTTCAGAAATCAAGTTTAGAAAAGTTTAGAAGAACAACATTGATCTGAAATAGAAAACTTTTGTAACATAATAAATGTCTTTATCATCACTTTAAATCAATATAAAGCAAAAAAAAAAAATGATTCTTGAACAGCAAATCAGCATATTAGAATGATTTCTGAAGGATCATGTGACACTGAAGACTGGAGTATTGATACTGAAAATGAGGCTTTGATCACAGGAATAAATTACATTTTAAAATATTTTTAAATATATTCAGTTATTTTAAATAGTAAAAATATACAATTTTACTGTTTTTTTGCTGTACTTTGGATCAAATAAATGCAGGATTTTGTGAGCAGAAGAGACTTCTTTAAAAAAAAAATATTAAAAATCCTAATGTTCAAAAGCTTTTGACTGGTGTACATCGCTTTATATTTAATCTGTAAAGCGTCTAAATGTAGTTTGGAAGTAAAACACTTGTAAAACACAGTAAAGCACTTTACTGTGATTTAAGAGGATAACATGAACGAGTGAATGAATAAATTAAAAAGAAAAAGAAAACCATTGTTTTTCTCAACATTTTTTTTTTAACAGAACCCTTTTGAAAATGTAAAAACTTGCCTTAGTGTTGCCAAGTCCGCTGTTGCCGCGGTTGAAGCGATAACGCGACATTGAAAGTATATGGAATGCTAATTTTACCAGGGGAGCCCTGCCAAAAAAAACATGTATTTTACCTCCGGAACGCGATTTTTGATGGGGGGCCCCTCCAAAACGCGATTGGGTTAGTTTTGAGTAGCAATTGCCGGGTTTTGTTGTGAAAACCTGGCAACCCTGCTTGACATTACTGAGAAATAATCAGTTCAATACTTAAGGTAAGATCTGCTTTTATTTGATAGTTGACTCTTATAGTTGACACACTCAAAAAAGGTACAAAACGTGTTACTGGGACGGTATCCTTTCAAAAGGTACACGTTTGTACCTTGTTTATATCTAAACGGTGCATTTTAGTACCTTAAAGATATGGACATTTTAGTTTTATGATATAATTCACTTTAACATTTGAGAAATGTCTTTTTCAATCTTTATATTTTGCAGTGTAAAGTATTATAACGCGTAAGAGCTAACCTTTGTTTTTCTGTGCAGTGGGGTTGTTGTGCGCTCTTGCGCATTTAACGCGCTCGGTGTTGGAGATCCCCAGCGCCTGCCTGTGCGAGTCGGCGCAGTTGCGCATGCGTGGGGAGCTCCCCGTGCCCACCGACTTGTAGCTTTGAGGCCAGTGCGCGCGCGGGTGGCACACAGAAGCTCCCGGGCAGCCAGTGCGCGACGTTACCATGAGCCTCCCCGCTCCGCCGGCAGAGACTCCACGCACAAAGAGTGCCCACCTGACGAGAGCAGCGCGACACCCACAGCCGCACGATGCCCGGGGGAAAGAGAGGGCTGGTGGCACCGCAAAACACTTTCCTGGAGAATATCGTCAGACGCTCGAGTGGTGAGGAACACGCTTATGCTTTGTGAAATGCATGAGGTCACTTGACATTACAGTGACCATGTTGAGCCACTGAGCACTCAGTAATTGAAACTAAAACATATAATTAATGTGCAACTGTCTTGCAGTTATTCGTATGGTAATCATTCACATGTGAAACATAGAAGATGTAATGGAAAAATGTAAAGCTCCAGCTTATATTTTGTCATTCATTTTCTTTATATTTTAGAGACTGCAGCTGTGCTGGGCATACTATAATTATTATTTTTTTTAATTCATTAAGTGATTGATGTGTTTTTGAGGAAGATTAATTTAAAATACTAGTTGAATAAAGAAACTTAATTCTTCAGTATTTATATTTTAACATCTGAAGTCTTCGTTGTGAATGCGCTTTATGTGAAAAACAAATCGTAATATTAATTTTCCCACTGCGCTGCAGAATTTATATTTTAGAGAAGTTTTTATTTCCTAATGTTTAGGCTGTTTTTGTTTTATCTAGCTAAATTATTTAAATCTTTGTATTTTTTAAATCAAGTGATTTTTATAAAAACCCGTGGAGGTTTAACATCTGGAGAAATGTACTCATTTTAAATAAACAATGACGTTAAGCAGCCGTCGGCTAATTGAGTAAACAATTGTGTATTTGTAATTATAACCTATCAAATTTAATATAATTAGACATTTCTCGTTCAGTTGATTAAAAAGGCACTCAATATAATTTAACTCCACATCTCTGCGCCAGCTGCACATCAGGACTGGCACGAAGTCCGTTTGATGGTTTTGCGAGAACTGATGCAATTTGCGGATGGTTTCGTTTGCGACCACTAGAGGGAGCATCTTCTCTAATTTCCTGTTACAGTAATGCTGTTCGTGTCTGGGTTTTTTTATAATGCATTACAAACGACCTTATCTGAGAATTATAGTAGCCTATATAAGACATGATAGTGTTTAAGTGAGGAAAAATAATTAGAATGTAAATCTAATAAGTGGTTTTAAAACACCCCATTCACATTCTCCAGTAAGAAGGACATCATTTTGTAATTTGTTTGATTGGCTTTTGAAAGTCTGCCTTTTATAGAGAGTACACCAGATGTTATGGTAGATCAGTGACAGTAATTTACTGTGAAGCAAAGACTGGGAATGCATTAGCGTGTGTCAAATCACTAATTCCCGCTCCCTCTTTTATTCTTTGTCATCTTCTCTGAACCTTCAGAGACAAGTTTCTTGCTGGGGAACGCGCAGATTGTGGACTGGCCTGTAGTTTATAGTAATGACGGCTTCTGCAAGCTGTCTGGATACCACAGAGCAGAGGTCATGCAAAAAAGCAGCACATGCAGGTGAGTGGATATACATGTAACAATCAAATTGCACGGTTCATGCTGTATTAAGATCTCTGGTTGCGCAGTATCTTAAGGGGGTGTTGAATAAAACAACAAAACAGTTTAAGACTGAAGGTTTAAATTATTTGTTTTAGATCCATGTGGACTCATTTCAAGAAAACCAAGAAGTGATGATGGTGTTGCATCACTTTGCCTGTGCTTAAAAGCAATGTAACTTGTAAAACGAATCTTGAAATCTCTGGTTCTGTGACATCACTGGTTATTCTTTTGTAAAATGATGTAGAGTTCGGTATTAGGAATTTAAGTTTTAAAAGATGAAATATCGTTTTGGCCAAGTCATCGTCTGGCATCGCAATGGCAAAAAATCTCATTTCAATAAGTGGCTCTCATAAAGTGCTGAGCCACAGATATGCTGTCTTCCAGGTCTTAGATACTCCATATCACACTTTGTAGCATCTCTTCTTGCCACGCTTACAATGGAGAAATTCTTTTGTCATTAATAAGCTTTTATCTGTGACTGCAATAGAAATAAACAGGCTAAGATTGTGTAATTGGTCTCACTGTGCTTCAGGTGTGAGTTGCATATGAATTTCAGAAAATCTCTGTAATCTTTTAATCTTTGTTATAACATATGACTGAAATCTGAATCCTGAAGATCTTCTGAGCATTTTACTTGCTCGTATGACTTCCTGAATTCATTAGAATCTATGTAAATCCCAATCAAGGGATTGATGGGAGGGATAATTCCTTGAAAACCATACCGACCATTTCTTTTTAAACCAAGTGATTTGGTTTGAAAATAAGAGATTACTGTCTGACTGTCTGAATAATCTCTTTTTAGTTTTATGTATGGAGAGCTGACAGACAAGAAGACCATAGAAAAGGTGAGACAGGCCTTTGACAACTATGAGTCCAACTGCTTTGAAGTGCTGCTGTACAGAAAGAACAGTAAGTGAAACTTGAAGTATTAAACTTTGCCATATAAACTATCAGTCAAAAGTTTGGACGTTTTAATAATCGATTTTTTAAAATGTTTTTTAAAGAAGTATCTAATTATCAAGCCTGCATTTATTTAATAAAAAAATAGTAATATTGAAGTAAAGTAATATTGTGAAATATTGTTGCAATTTAAAATAATCATTTTCTATTTTAATATATTTTAAAATGAATATATACAAGTTTTTGCTGGTTTATGTGTACAAGCTTTTTTGTTAACTAGATTTATATATTTATTAAAATACAAATATTATAAAAAGTATTATTATAAAACAGACTTATATTTATTAATTTAATATTTTCTGTGTACACAACCAGTCAAAAGTATTTGGACATTTTTGTTTTTTAAATAATTATCTTATGCTCAGCAAGTCTGCATTTATTTGATCCAAAATGCAGCAAAATCAGTAATATTGTATGCGGTAATATTTTTACTGTTTAAAATAACTGCTAAATTACATTTAAATGTAATTTATGCATGTGATCAAATCATTATTCCAGTCTTCAGTGTTATATGATCCTTCAGAAACCATTCTAATATGCTGATTTTACAGTAAACATTTTTTAATATCATTATTATCAATATTTAAAACTGTTAAATACTTTTTTCAGGATTCTTTGATGAATAGAAAGATCCAAAGATCAGCATTTATCTGAAATAAAAAGCTTCTACCATTCAAAGCTTGAAGTCAGTATAATTTTTATTTTATTTTTTGGGGGAAAGAAATTATAGAAATTAATACTTTTATTTAGCAAGGATGCTTTCAGTTGATCAAAAGTGATGATGAAGACATTTGTGACCCTGGACCACAAAACCAGTCTTAAGTCGCTGGGGTATATTTGTAGCAATAGCCAAAAATACATTGTATGGGTCAAAATGATTGATTTTTCTTTTATGCCAAAAATCATTAGGAAATTAAGTAAAGATCATGTTCCATGAAGATTTTTTGTAAAATTCCTACTGTAAATATATATAAATGTAATTTTTAATTAGTAAAATGCATTGTTAAGAAATTAATTTGAAGAACTTTAAAGGTGATTTTCTCAGCATTTTGATTTTTTTGCACCCTCAGATTCTAGATATTCAAATAGTTGTATCTCGGCCAAATATTGTCCAATCCTAACAAACCATACATCAATAGAAAGCTTATTTATTGATCTTCCATATGCTGTATACATCTCAGTTTTGTAAAATTTAACCTTATGACTGGTTTTGTGGTCCAGGGTCACATTTATAGTGTTACAAAAGATTTCTATTTCAGATAAATGCTGTTCTTCTAAACGTTCTATTCATACAGAAAGCAGCAAATCAGAATATTAGACTGATTTCAGAAGGATCATGTGACTGGAGTAATGATGCTAAAAATTCAGCTTTGAAATCACAGGAATAAATTACATTTTAAAATATATTCAAACAGAAAGCAGTTATTTGAAATGGTAAAAATATTTTGAAATTTTACTGTTTTTGCTGTACTTTAGATCAAATAAATGCAGGCTTGGTAAGCAGAAGAGACATTTAAAAACATGAAAAATCATACTGTTCAAAAACTTTTGACTGGTAGTGTATGTATATGTATGTTAGATCAGTCAATATAAAACTGAATGAAAACTGGTAATACTGACTTTGACATCTGACCTTCTACAGGAACTCCGGTGTGGTTCTACATGCAGATTGCACCAATCCGAAATGAAAATGACAAAGTGGTTTTGTTCCTGTGTACATTTAAGGACATCACTGTCTTTAAACAGCCTATTGAAGATGAAAGCACCAGGGGTGAGTTTTACTCCCACACACACATACACACACATATGCATAGACTATACATATACTGTACACAGTCTACTTGTGCTGGTATATGTCACTGGTATATTCAAAATAGATTCTCTAATAGTCACAGTTTTTATTGAACATCTAATGGTAACAGACATGCCAATATGGCTTGTTAGGCTTGAGTTGGTTCTGACAGATAAACACTTCCTCTAGAGTTTGTCTAATGTCATATAAATAAATATTTGTTTATGATTGGCAAGCGTTGCCAGCTTTTTCCTTTTGGCACGCACACACAAGTGTTATTTTCAAACGCTTGAGTGTGTGTGTGTGTGTGTGTGTGTGTGTGTGTGTGTGTGTGTGTGTGTGTGTGTGTGTGTGTGTGTGTGTGTGTGTGTGTGTGTGTGTGTGTGTGTGTGTGTGTGTGTGTGTGTGTGCGCGTGTGTGCGTGTTTGCTGGTGGGAGCTTGTTTATTGAGCTGAAATAAGTTATATAGAGTCTCATTCCAAAACTCCCAATAGTGCTGGCATAGACGTTCTGCTTTGGTGTGTGTGGGTGAATTTCACGAAACCTGTTTTAAACAAGATCCAGGTCATATTTCATCCCAAAATCAAAAGAAAGAAATAAGAAATTATATTTTTCAAAAAGAAATAAGTGAAACCTTTAACCATTATGCTTTTTTATTTAGTTACAACACTGTTTTTTTGACAATTAAGTGCATTCTTTTTTTCTTTCAAATCAGACAATTACTGATTTACAGTAGTAAGTATCTCTATTGAGAATAAAGGGGAATTATATTACAGTAATGAGAATTTTATGGGAAAATGTCACATTTTTTTATGGTGCTAAATGATTTTGGGTTGAGATGTGATCATGTGAACATGTTTTCATGAGATTCACCGGTGTGTGTGAGATGAACATTACACACTCGCACACAGGAATAAAAGAGAGAGAGATTTGAAACGGCTCCAGACAGTGTTCCAGCAGTTATATTTCATTGCAAGATTATTGCAGCAGTGACAGCAAACATTTGTTCCACTTTTACTCAACATGAAGCATTTTGCTGAGTCATATCTGAGCAACAAAGGACTTATGTTTTGGATTAATATATTTTTGTGCATATACTGTTCGAAAAGGTTATACATTTTTTTTTTTTTAGAATTTAATGCCTTTATTCAGACAGCAAGGATGCATTAAGTTGATCACAAATGACAGTAAAGACTTTTGCAATGTTACATTTATATTCCATTTTAAATAAATTTAAATTTTCCATTCATCAAAAAATTCTGAAAAAAGTCACCGTTTACAGAAATATTAACAACATTGATAATATTAAACAAATCAGCATATTAAAATGATTTCTGAAGGATCATGTAACACTGACGACTGGAGTAATGACTCGAAAATTCAGCTTTCTATCACAGGAATAAATAGCATTTTATTATATGTTAAAATAATAAAAAAAGGGTTATTGTAAATTTTAGTTATATTTCACAATATTATTATTTTTACTGTAATTTTGGTGTATACCACCAGTCAAACGTGTTTGGACTTATGTTTTTTTTTATGTTAAGCCTGAATTTGTTTGATCCAAAGTACAGCAAAAACAGTGAAATTTTGAAATATTTTTATCATTTAAAATAACTCTTTTCTATTTGAATATATTTTAAAATTGAATGGATCCCTGTAATTTCAAAGCTGAATTTTAAGCATTATTGCTCTAGTCACGATCCTTCAGAAATCAGTCTAATATTCTGATTTGTTGCTCAAAAACATTTTTATTATTAATATTATGTTGAAAACAGCTGAGAAGAATTTTTTTCTAACATTATAAATCTCTTTATCACTGATAATATCACTTTTGATCAATTAAAAGCATCCTTACGAATGGTATAGTGTAAAATGTTACAAAAGCTTTTTATTTCAGGTAAATGCTGATCATCAAAGAAACCTGAAAAAATGCTTACAGAAAAATGTGAAAAAAGTGTTTTAAATATTGATGATAATAATAATTAATAATAATAATAAATAAATGTTTCTTAAACAGCAAATCAGCATATTAGAATGATTTCTGAAGGATCATTGAAGACTGGAGTAATGATGCTGATATTTAAGCTTTGATTAAAAAAATAATTTAGCTTTGACCACAGGAATAAATTACATTTGAAAATATATTCGAATAGAAAGCAATTATTTTAAATAGTAAAAATATTTTAAAATATTACTGCTTTTGCTGTATTTTGGATCAAATAAATGCAGATTTGGTGAGCAGAAGACTCAAAAAGAGTAAAAAATATTAAAAATCTTACTGTTCAAAAAAACTGGGAGTGTATGATCAAATAAATGCAACCTTGGTAAGTAAAAAAATCTTTACTGACCCAAATGGTATTTTTATTGACAATATCCACAATATTTTTATTAATTAACCAAATCAACAAACTTAACAAATGACAATGAGCTTTTTGCACAAAATATCAGATTCATGCTTTCATTAAAGCACAAGATGCTCAATAAAACTATTTAAATTTAATTCAGTTCAACTGCAGATTTATTTAGTTTTTATTTTTTAATAAAAGCACTACAAAATTGAATGAAATCAAACTGAAAGACACACGTGATGTGTGTTAAAAAATGTGTCTCTTGCAGGTTGGACCAAGTTTGCACGTTTGACTCGAGCATTAACAAACAGCAAGAGCACCATTCAGCAACTCACGCCCATGAGCAGAACCGACATCACTACGCACAAACAGTCCAGACTAGCAGAGGTGAGAACACACACACACGCAGACACAGACAGCATTTGCTTACATCCTTGACTGCGCAGTACAAGGTTATTCAAAACTTCATCTCACGGAGGACAAACTTGTAATAGAATCACACACACAAACTCAGGACGCTGCTGTAACGCAATCTCACACGTGTCTGTTGGACAGCAAAAGTCTACAGTGGGCTGCCAGAAGCTGCTATTAATAATTAACACTGATGAAGAGCATACGCATGTGTCCCATAACCCCTGTTCACTTCTCTACTTTTCTCATCTGTTGTTTATTGCTCCATCACTGTTGTGTGATAGTGTTAACGACGACTGAAATGTGTTATTTTATTCTGTGTCAGTAAGGAACAATCCTTTCATACTAGAAGCATACAAGAACTGGTTTGTTTTGCGAGGCTGGTTGCTTTTATGATGGTCTAATGTATTTTAACTGCATTGTATGTGTGTTGTTACATTGTTAAGCAGCATTTGTGACCACAAAACCAGTCATAAGGTTAAATTTGACAAAACTGAGATGTATACATCATATGAATGCTCAATAAATAAGCTTTCTATTGATGTATGGTTTGTTAGGATAGAACAATATTTGGCCGAGATACATCTACTTGAAAATCTGGAATCTAAGGGTGAAAAAAATCTAAATACTGAGAAAATCACCTTTAAATTTGTCCAAATTAAGTTCTTAACAATGCATATTATTAATCAAAAATTACATTTTGATATATTTATAGTATGAATTTTACAAAAAATCTTCATGGAACATGATCTTTACTTAATTTCCTAATGATTTTTGGCCTAAAAGAAAAATCAATAATTTTGACCCATACAATGTATTTTTGGCTATTGCTACAAATATACCCCAGCGACTTAAGACTGGTTTTGTGGTCCAGGGTCACATTTTATTGCTTAAGGTTTGTTTTTAATCACTAAGTGTAAAATTTCTGCAGTTAATTTGTCATTAATCGCTTAAAGGATAATTCTGGGTTCACTTTACGTTAAATTAATCAACAGCATTAGTGACATAATGTTGAGTAACAAAATTGATTTTGACTTTTTTTTTTAACTTAAATATAAATCTGGATTACAAAGAGGTACTACAATGGAAATGTACATTTTAAAACATTAAAATGCTCATAGTTTTAAAAGTATTGCCACAAGCAGTGTTCTTTAGTAACTAGTAAAGTAACACAGTTACTTTTTTAAATGATTAACGCCAGTTACTTTGTTTTCCCATTTATTGACTGACAAGTGTCCTGTCCCAATATTGAGAGAAATCAGAAGTACAGAGGAGTTGTGTGTGATGATCCAGTTCAACCATACTAATAAGCAAAAATTACTTTCGATAAACTAACATTTGTGCTTCATTGTTTTTTTAATGACCTTCTATGATGTTCTACAGTACAGACGTGAATTTACATTTTCTTCAGCCTGATGCTTATTCATTTCACTTATTGGTGTGAAAGGGCTTTTACATTTGCTAAAAATAGAACTTTTTATATTAAAAACAAACAAGCAAGCCCTGCCCAGATTTAAAAAGTAACATAACACATTACTTTCCATTAAAAGTAACCAAGTAACGTAATTAGTTACTTTTTTGGGAGTAAAAAGTTACTTTCCCCAACATTGGCCACAAGACGTAAAGATTTTAGAGCTTACTAGCTTTTTTTGCACAGTTATATCCAATTAAAATGTCTATAACCATAAACGACTGTGAAAATGATAACTTTACAGCTCAAATAATAATTTAACAGAAGAATTAATCATTTAATAAAATTATATGCTGCACATTTATGCTTAAAATTGTGCTAACCCTTTCACTTCCATTGTACAGTCTGCATTAATGTGAACTTGAATTTTGACTTCTTGTAAAGAAAATCAGGGGCTAGTCAAAATTATTTTGCCGCAAATGTGCCATTGATGCTGTTTATTGAATCTTTGTATTTAATTTTTTCTTTTTGTAAACTTGCTTTTACTTAAATGTAAGAGTAAATGTCTCCTCTAGATTTAGACTGACATTATTAACGTTCAAAATGTAACAGACAATATGCAGCCATTTTTGCATTCCGGGCGGTCTTGCATCTCCATTAGACATATTTTTACAACCAACAGTTTAAAAATAGTGCAGATCGATATATATAATCTCAAACGATCTTTTGCCCTTCATCATCTTCTGATGTTCATTGTCTCTAGGAGGGAAATTCTGTTAAGTTTCTAAGTAAACATCATGTTCTGTTTATACAAATATGCATAGTATATAACAAGCAGTTGTATTATCCAGGGAAGAGGGGAAGTTATCCAAAGCTATAATTAATATTTTAAATATTTCTGAGGGCCATCTATATTTCATTTCATTTTCACTTTCATTGTAAGATAATCCACTTATGTCAAAAGTAGGTGGACAATTTAGTTTAATTATAAAAAAAATGCATAAATTACATTAAATAAATGTTAAAAATTCTAAATTAAAATAATTTGACCATGCATTCTCCTACAGTCATGAGTAAAATTAATATTAATGTCAAAAAAGTGACTTTTTGTGAAAGAATTTTGATATTTTTCTTACCTTGTCTTACCTCTTTTTCTCTCATCGTCTTTCTCAGGTGCTTCAACTCGGCTCTGACATCCTTCCGCAGTATAAGCAGGAAGCCCCGAAGACCCCGCCTCACATCATCCTACACTACTGCACCTTTAAGACCACCTGGGACTGGGTGATCCTCATCCTGACCTTCTACACTGCCATCATGGTTCCTTACAATGTCTCCTTCAAGACCAAACAGAATAACGTCACCTGGCTTGTTCTGGATAGCGTTGTGGATGTCATATTCCTTGTGGACATCGTGCTCAACTTCCACACCACGTTTGTCGGACCTGGAGGGGAGGTGATCTCGGATCCAAAGCTGATCAGGATGAACTATCTGAAGACCTGGTTCGTAATAGACCTGCTGTCCTGTCTGCCCTATGACATTATCAACGCTTTCGAAAATGTGGATGAGGTGAGAAACCATAAAGCTGCTGTTTTGTTTTCTGCTTTGTACCTGATTAGGATACAGAGTATTGGTTCTTTATTTGTGGCTCTATGAAGTAGCAACACTTGGGAAAATGGGTAGTAGTAAAATTAAATATTAAAGGAGAACTCCGGTGTGATTTTGACCTGAAGTGTATTGAATCATGATACCGAGTGTGAACGTACCTTGCATATCTCATCTCGGTTTGTGTCCAGCAGTCCGAAATCTGGGGTCAGTTAGCCGATGCTCACAACAGGTTGTCAGTGAGAGTCAACAGGGCATCGGAATAGCCATGTAAATAAATCACTGTTTTATGCCATTTACGAGGCACAAAGTAGCTCCACACTTCATTGGTAGACTTCCAAGGGCCCTGACATTTAAAACGAGACATTGAGAACTCAGAAAAAGCACCGGTAATTTATTTACAAGAAGATTTATACAGACAGTACCTGGGAAAGAAAATCCGGTCGCCGCCATCCTGAACTTAGTCACGATAAGTCGAGTGTCGAGCACCAAGGAATTTATCAGGTTATCAACGTATCAGGTTGTAGTTTCCTTCGTGCTCGACACTCGACTTATCGTGACTACATTTAAGATGGCGGCGACCGGTCTGTTCCTGGTGGAACATGTCTGTATAAATCTACTTGTAAATAAAATAGCGGTGCTTTTTCTGAGTTCTCAATGTCTCGTTTTAAATGTCAGGGCCCTTGGAAGTCTACCAATGAAGTGTGGAGCTACTTTGTGCCTCGTAAATGGCGTAAAACAGTGATTTATTTACATGGCTATTCCGATGCCCTGTTGACTTTCATTGACAGCCTGTTGTGAGCATCGGCTAACTGACCCCAGATTTCGGACAGCTGGACACAAACCGAGATGAGATATGCAAGGTACGTTCACACTCGGTATCATGATTCAATACACTTCAGGTCAAAATCACACCGGAGTTCTCCTTTAACTGTGCTTATATTCTGAAAATGTTTGACACTTTAGTGTTAGAGGAGAAGCTGTAGTTGGCTTTTCCAAGTAAAACTGTGCAGTACTTCAAACACTTTTTTTTTTAATCTGTCAACCTCTCAAAGATGAACAGTTATTACTCATGTCAGGGCTCCTCAAAGGTACTCTTTGGAGGATAATGCTTTAGTGTTCTTGTTCAAAATCATTTAAACTTTTGAAGAGCTTGATAGTTTTGGAACAAAAAAAATAGAAAAGCTAAACCTGCAGCAAAACTTATTCCTCTGCGAAAATGTAGAAATTTTGCTAGAAAGAACCTTAGTTAAAGGTAGCGTCACATACAGTAGACCGAGTTTTTACACACATTTTCATGATTCGATTAGATTCTGATTCACAAGCTTTCGATTTGATTTCCGATTCATCTTTTGATTTGATTATTTTGGATATACAGTTGAGGTCAAAAGTTTTGGCCCCCTTTCAGAATCTGCAAAATGTTAATTATTTGACCAAAATAAGTGGGATAATACAAATGCATGTTATTGTTATCTTCAAATTCAAAAAATTTTCACCCCCCGGCTCTTAAGGCGTGTTTTTTCCTTCTGAAGCATCGGTGAGCGTTTGAACCTTCTGCAATAGTTGCATATGAGTCCCTCAGTTGTCCTCAGTGTGAAAAGATGGATCTCAAAATCATACAGTCATTGCTGGAAAGGTTCAAATACACAGAAATGCTGAAAAGCCAAAGAATTTGTGGGACCTGAAGGATTTTTCTGAAGAACAGCAGGCAGTTTAACTGTTCAGGACAAACAAGGGACTCATGAACAACTATCACTAAACAAAAAAACACAGCTGTGGATCATTCAGGTAACAACACAGTATTAAGAAACAAGGGGATGTAAACTTTTGAACCTGGTCATTTTTATAAATGACTAAAACTATTATTTTTTTTCTGTGGTCAAGACTAAGATAGTATATAAACAAAAATGCATTTTCTATGATCCCTCTTATTTTAGTAGAATAATTAACATTTTGCAGATTCTGAAAGGGGGGATGTAAACTTTTGACCTCAACTGTATATCAGGTAGGGTATATGCCAAATTTTCTCAAGAAAAATAAATCTCTCAAGTAACGGTGTAAAATAAACACGAGTGAGCTGGTACTACAGCTACATAATATTGAAACTGATGTGTATACAAACGCTTAAATTACACTTAAAGTCTTGTCCATTTTTTAGCTTATTTTAGCCAAAAACCATCATACTTTTGAGTCCACTGAGGCCCTCAAAATACTACTACATTGCAAAAACAATTTCTAACAAATTAGTTTTCCCCCAGAAGCACTCATTTTATCGACACATACTTCATTACCGCTTCGACTCACAGAAGTTTTAGTATTTTCAAAGCTCTTATCATTTATGGGTGTAGTATTTACAAGACCGTCATTGAACTGATTATGTGTGGTCTGTGGCTGTGCCTTTTGAGACTGATACTAATAAAAAATCCCCACAGTATTGATTGGCCAAATACTCAGCCAATCATGTGTGATGATTTGTAAAGTTCTTCTTGGAAACTAACCCGTTTACAAAGTCATGTCGTCCTTTGCATCCTCTCCTGGTTTATGTTATATATTCTTGGAATCAGTCCAGGTTATATGCTTTAGGATAGATATTGATTAGTGCGCACACAGTGGATCATCTTCTCTCTTTCACTCAGGAAGTCAGTGCAGTGAGCTGAGCCCCAGACACACACCTGTAAACAAGGTTTCATCGAACGCTAGCAAGATTTCATTCATATTTCCTTCTATTTTTATCTTCCTGACTCTTCTGGAATTTATTTTATGAAAGTACATTTACAGCTTTTTTTCAAAATCTTATTTTCAAGTAAAAACATCTGAACATCTTGAAAACATACACCTTGGTATATACCTTGGTTTATTTTATTCCACCTATTTTGGCGAATAATTTTAATAAATAAATAAATACATATTTTCTTTGTTGTATTTAGTTAAATCTGTAACAAGAGAAAAAACAATTAGCCAATTTACTAATAATGAACAGTATCAAAAGCGCTCACCAATGCAGCTCTTAGTAAAATTAGATGCAATAAAATGCACAAAAATATATATTGTTTTGTAAGCTCAGAGTGCAATCCATAAACACATACAGGTCATTTTATACAGTTGCTTACATTGCAGAATCTGCAAAATGATAATTATTTTTCCAAAATAAGAGGAATCATACAAAATGCATGTTATTTTTTATTTTGTACTGACCTGAATAAGATATTTCACATAAAAGACATTTACATATAGACCACAAGAGAAAATAATAGTTGAATTTATAAAAATTACCCTGTTCAAAAGTTTATGTCCTCTTGATTCTTTATACTGTTCCCTGAATTATTCACAGCTGTGTTTTTATTTATTTATTTATTTTTTGGTGATAGTTGTGGCCTTAAAAAAACAATGCATTACGAGCCAGGTGTGTAAACTTTTGAATAAGATTTTCTAATTTCGCTTAAATATCATATTTTTTTATTTAGTACTGCCCTTCAGAAGTACTTACTTACTTAATGTTTCCCATAAAGCAAAATAAGTTTAATTTACCCTAATCTTCAAATTCAAAAGTTTTCACCCCCCGATACTAAATGCATTGTTTTTCCTTCTGGAGCATCAGTAAGCGTTTGAACCTTCTGTAATAGTCGCATATGAGTCCCTCAGTTGTCCTCAGTGTGAAAAGATGGATCTCAAAATCATACAGTTATTGTTGGAAAAGGTTCAAACACACAAAAAGGCTGAAAAACCAAAGAATTTGTGGGACCTAAAGGATGTTTCTGAAGAACAGCGGGCAGTTTAACTGTTCAGGACAAAGGGACTCATGAACAACTATCACCAAACAAACAAAAAAAAAACAGCTGTGGATCACTCAGATAACAAAACAGTGTTAAGAATCAAGTGTGTGTAAACTTTTGAGTCATTTTTAAAAAGTGAACTATTATTTTCTTTTGTGGACTATATGTAAATGTTTTTTATGTGAAATATCTAATTCAGGTCAGTACTAAATAAAAAAAATAACATGCATTTTATATAATCCCTTTTATTTTGGTAAAATAATTAACATTTTGCAGATTCTGCAAGGTGCACTGTATGTAAACTTTTGACATCAACTGTATGTAATTTAATGCTCAAAAAGTTTGTGGTCTGCATCAAAATCTATGCCATTTGTGACCCAGAAAATCCCTCAGTTAATTACATAAAATTAGTTACATCATGCACGATGCATAACTGTTAATGGCTCTTTAAAGTTTGTGTGTGCCCTTAAAAGCTCATGACTCACTTTATACATGATGTAAGTTTAATGTACAGGTTTTACCTCAGAGAGCTGCTCACTGTACCAGAAACCCTCTGAGAAAGCCTTTATATCATGATGTAAGAGGGATCCCAGATGCCTTGGTGTGGACCTTGTAATCTACTGTCCCGGGAGCAGAAACTATAGACTGGACCTGCCCCAGTAGAACTGGCCTGTCCCAGAAGCATTTATTGTATGTCAAGAGCTGGATAATTAATGTTAGTCAAGCGTGCCAAAATGTAATACTGTACACTTTGGAGTATTTTATTATTTTTTTCCTCAAGTCCACTTAATCAAGGCTTCTCGTTCCAAAAATGTAATTAACATAATTATCTTAATTAACCCTCTGATGCATCTTGTCGACTACAGTGGATGGATCTTATAAAAGCTACTTTTAACCTTCAAGGGTGTGATGTTACATCCAAACCACCATGGGTGATTGATTATCTTGACTCTTTCTTGTAATTCTGTATGACTGTCCTCTTCATTTGTCATTATGCTTTCATTTATAGCCAAGAAAGTTTTGATGCATCAGCTCAGCTGGAATATTAACCATTATCTTCTTTTGCAACCATTAGATGAATAGCTCTCCAGAACCCAACATTTTAAAAAGGAAAGAAGATTGTGAATAATTCTATTATTGTACGTTAAGATTTAGGATTACAACTAGGTTGAAAGGATATTGATTAAATTGACTGAGTGATGCAACTGGACATTAAGATTACATTAAGATAAGTTTTTCCTTTAACACATCAGTTTTCTATCTGACTCTTAGATTTAAACAAGCAATTTTTGCTATTGTAACTATACAGTATATAGAATATGCAAACATGGGTAGTCAAAGGTGGATCTGAATTATTGTGACTTTGCAACCACAAAGACTTACAAACTGGCAGCTGCAATTTCTTTCTATATATAAATTAATTGTGACCACATTGTACTAATTAATTCCCTCATTTTAAGGGAACAAATTTGTACAATGGCCATGATTCAACAAAATTAAAGGAACGGAATCTAAAATGAGGAGATAAATTCTTCACTTGTGCAACAAATTAATTCCTAATTCATGGCCACAGTAAATATATTTTCGTCTGCATGTCATATGCGGTAATATGATTCTAATCAAAGTCTTAAAATCCCTCACTGCTGCATTGTGCATCTTTACTAGTTCAAATTCAATCTTCTCCACTTTGCTTGATAACAGCTCAGTTGTGTGTCTGAATGCAGTATTGCGCGTTGTCTCTGATAAACACCTCAAAATACAGTACAAGCTTTCAGTAAAATCTCATAGCACAAACTCACCGTGTTAACTCTCATGTGAATGTTTTATCACATAAAAGAGAATTTTATATTTCGCTGTAAATATTATGTAATCGTCTGTTTATTCTCATGAAGACCATCTGCGTCTACGCAGGCCAGCATCAGAGAAATAAACATAAGAAGCAGCTTCAGTGGGTCTATTATTCAAATATTAATACAAACATTTGAGGTTACATAAAACATGTTTATGATGACTTAAACAACAAGCTGTGGGACTGTTTTTAATATATGCATGCATACACTACCAGTCAAAATGTTTTAATGTTTTTAATGAAGTCTCTTCTGCTCACCAAGCCATTTATTTGATCCAAAGTACAGCAATAACAGTAAATTTTTGAAATATATTTTTACCACTAAAAAGAACTGTTTTCTATTAGAATATATTTTAAAAAGTAATTTATTTCTGTGATCAAAGCTAAATTTTCATCATCATTATTCCAGTCTTATTCCAGTCCAGTGTCACATGATCCTTCAGAAATCATATATATCATATATATAGACATTAATACTTTTATTTAGCAAGGATGCTGCTTTAAATTGATCAAAAGTGATAAGACAATTATAATGTTACGAAAGATTTCTATTTCAGATAAATGCTGTTCTTCTGAACTTTCTATTCATCAAATAACCTGAAAATTGATTTTTTAATTTTATTTAATTTAATTTTTTTATTAATTAGATTGATAATAATAACAATTATAATAAATGTTTTTTAAGCAGCAAATCAGAATATTAGAATGATTTCTGAAGGATCATGTGACTGGAGTAATGATGCTAAAAATTCAGCTTTGAAATCACAGGAATAAATTACATTTTTGAATATATTCAAATAGAAAACAGTTATTTTAATTAGTAAAATTATTTCAAAATTTTACTGTTTGTACTATACTTTGGATCAAATTACTGCAGGCTTGGTGAGCAGAAGATGCATCTTTAAAAACATTTAAAATCTTACTGTTCAAAAACTTTTGACCTGCAAGTGTACATTTGTTTGATTGCGTCTAAACTTTAAACTTTGCTTCTGTAATCCTGAGATAGGCTGGGAAGCTCTGTTGTATATCTTTACGTATTTTGGTTTAGCTTTGCAATTTTCATCTGAGTTTAAGTGACTATAACATACTGCATTGTTGCTCACAGAGTTGCTCTAATCTTTCACCGCATGTCTAGAACTGAATTTGCACTTTTAATTTGCACTTTGGAACTGAATTTGCACTTTGAATTTGCACTTTCACCGCATGTCTGGAACTGAATTTGCACAGGAGATGCCTCAGATGGTCACACTAGGTCAGGTTGGACCGAACTGCAATGTTTTTATGCACTGGAAGCTCTAAAGTGCTGCCTGACATCAAATTTTCAAAGGCCTTTTAAGGCATGGAGGATCATGTGGGAGAACAGAGCGTTCTCTCCGCAAAGTGATTCTGATGTCCAACCGCCTTCGCACCTTTTTTCTGTCGTCTTGGCTCAGCTCACCTGCTCCAAATTTAGAACAAACTGTTTGTATATTTGTATCAATTTTATTTTGCGCAATTAGGAGTGTAAAGAGTTTGTGCAGTGAACTGAAACATTTGAATAGTGCACATTGTTTCAGAATGTAGGATTCAATTAACAATGCAATGTGCCAAATAATATTAAATAACTCAACAGTCTGTTTGAGCATCTTTGTGGTAAATGACAATGGAAGAATGATTTAACCAGACAGATTAAATGTCGAATTGATTTTCCCTTTGTGTGCTGCATGTCGATGTGTAGATGATTGTTTAATTATGGGTTTATAAAGAGCAATTTTCTAATGCATTTTCTCTTTTACAGGGTATCAGCAGCTTGTTCAGCTCTCTAAAAGTGGTTCGACTGCTTCGACTGGGTCGTGTCGCGCGTAAACTGGACCACTATCTGGAATACGGCGCAGCTGTTCTGGTGTTACTAGTTTGTGTGTTTGGACTGGTGGCCCACTGGCTTGCCTGCATATGGTACAGCATTGGAGATTACGAGGTCATCGATGAACAAACCAACACCATCAAGACTGACAGCTGGCTTTACCAGTTAGCCACCAGCACTGGATACCCATACCGATACAATGCCAGTGGGACTGGCCTATGGGAGGGCGGCCCTGGGAAAGACTCTCTCTATGTAACGTCACTGTATTTCACCATGACCAGCCTGACCACTATTGGCTTCGGAAACATCGCGCCAACTACAGACGGAGAGAAGATCTTCTCTGTGGCCATGATGATGGTCGGATGTGAGTGCTTGTCTTATTTTTCAGACCTGTCTTGAGACCACAGATGATCAGGGGAGATAGATTGTCATTCTCATCTGGGAAATCGAATCACCCAAAGTTAATCTTAATACCGGGTTAAACGGGTTCTCTTTTCTGTCCTTTCTTGCTTCTTTACTCTTTTTTTTTCTGCTTATTCTCTGCTCTGTCAGAATAACTCAGACTAATCTCATCTGGCCCCTCTGTCCTCCAGACAGCAGTGCTTTGCTGCTAGTGCATCTCCTTCTGAAATAACTCTGAGACAGTAATAGAGAGAGATCGGTGGAGAGAGGGACATATAACCGGCCAGAACGAAGGAACGAGGCCAATCGTTGTTAATGTCATTTTCCAGATCGTTGCGAGTGGTGAGGAGTCACTCCAGAGACTAAACAGAGATGCGGTCATAATTACGAGCATGTGTGAGTGCTGACCTGCGCAAACACACATATTGAAAGCCCACTCACTGACCTGCACTGACTCTCAGGGGCCTCAACCATGTTGTAAGGAAATTAAGTTTACAGCATTTCTATAGTGTGCAAAAAAACCCAGGTTCAAATGCCATTTGAAGCAGCAGGTAAAGTTACAGCGGGAGTCCGTGTCTCTCTCGCCTCTGTCCACTGAGTTTTAACAGATCCCCTAAAGCGTAAATTAACGAGGTAATTGCTTTTTATCTCACAATTCGTACTTTTTTCTCAGAATTGCGTTTATAAACTCGCAATTCTGACTTTTTTTCTCAGAACTGTGATATATAAAGTTAGAATTGTGAGTCATTAAGTCAGAATTGCTAGATATAAAGTCAGAACTGCAGAATATAAACTCACAATTCTGATTTTTTTTTTCTCATATTTGCGAGTTTGTGTCTCACAATTCTTGACTTTTTTTCTCAGAACTGTGAGATATAAACTCAAAAAAGCAATTGTGAGTTATAAAGTCCATTTCTGAGGAAAAAAAAGGATTGGTATGTTCATAGAAATGCGAGTTTATATCTCAGAATTCTGACTTTATAATTCGCAATTGCGAGTTTATATTGTGCAATTCTGACTTCATAACTTGCAATTGCAAGTTTATATCAAGCAATTCTGAGAAAAAAAAGTCAGTCGCAATAACTTTTTGATATTTTTTTTTTACAGTATTTCTGTAGTGTGCAAGAAAACCTAGGTTGAAATATCATTTAAAGCAGCAGGTAAAGTTACAGCGGGAGTCCGTGTCTCTCTCGCCTCTGTCCCCTGAGTTTTAACAGATCCCCTAAAGCGTAAATTAACGAGGTAATTGCTTTTTATCTCACAATTCGTACTTTTTTTCTCAGAATTGCGTTTATAAACTCGCAATTCTGACTTTTTTTCTCAGAACTGTGATATATAAAGTTAGAATTGTGAGTTATTAAGTCAGAATTGCTAGATATAAAGTCAGAATTGCAGAATATAAACTCACAATTGCAAGAAATAAAGTCAAGTCAAGTCAAGTCAAGTCACCTTTATTTATATAGCGCCTTTTACAATACAGATTGTGTCAAAGCAACTGCACAGTATTTAAACAGCACAATAGTGTGTAAGTAACGCATTATTGTAACAATCAATTTTCAGTTAAAAGCAGTTCATCAATGAATTCAGTGATATCATCGTCAGTTCAGTTCAAATAGTATACGATATCGCTGGAAAGTGTCCCCAACTAAGCAAGCCAGAGGCGACAGCGGCAAGGAACCAAAACTCCACAGGTGACAGAAATGGAGAAAAAAACCTTGGGAGAAACCAGGCTCAGTCGGGGGACCAGTTCTCCTCTGGCCAGACCAAACAACAGTTTGTACCAATGTCTGATTGTAGAGAACTCATCAGGATCCTGTGGTGTAGTGCCGATGGCCGTCAAGGTTGGCGAGGTCTTTATTGGTGATCCGCCTTGGAGCTCATCTGGTTGACATCCATGGCTATTGAAGTCATCTCTAGGTGGTGATCCATGATCTAAGCTGGGTACGGACTGGATCCGGGGGACTGGAGTGACCATCTGATCCGGATACAGGCTGGATCTGGTGGCTACGGTGACCTCGGAATAAGAATGAAACAGACTAATATTAGCGTAGATGCCATTCTTTTTACGATGCAACGAGTGCATCAGGTGTTATGGGAGGTGTTTTCGGTTCCGGTTGACCTAATTAATGCAGCCTAACAATCCTTTAACGGATTTGAATTATAGAAATGTGTTAATGATTTTATGTGTAAGCCAGGTTAAAGAGATGTGTCTTTAATCTAGATTTAAACTGACAGAGTGTGTCTGCCACCCGAACAGTGTTAGGTAGATTGTTCCAGAGTTTAGGCGCTAGATAAGAAAATGATCTGCCGCCGGCAGTTGATTTTGATATTCTAGGTATTATCAAATTGCCAGAATTTTGAGAACGCAGCGGACGTGAAGGACTATAATACGATAGGAGCTCGTTCAAGTACTGAGGAGCTAAACCATTGAGGGCTTTATAAGTAATTAGCAAGATTTTAAAATCTATACGATGTTTAATAGGGAGCCAATGCAGTGTTGACAGAACCGGGCTAATATGGTCATACTTTCTGGTTCTAGTAAGAACTCTAGCTGCTGCATTTTGGACCAGCTGGAGTTTGTTTATTAAGCGTGCAGAACAACCACCCAATAAAGCATTACAATAATCTATCCTTGAGGTCATGAACGCATGAATTAATGTTTCAGCATTTGACATTGATAGCATAGGTCGTAATTTCGATATATTTTTAAGATGGAAAAATGCGGTTTTGCAGATGCTAGAAATGTGGCTTTCAAAGGAGAGATTGCTATCGAATAGGACACCTAGGTTCCTAACTGATGACGACGAATTTACAGAGCAGCCATCTAGTATTAGACTGTGTTTTAGGTCATTACTTGTGGAGGTTTTAGGTCCAATAATTAATACCTCTGTTTTTTCAGAATTTAACAGTAAGAAGTTATTCGCCATCCAGTTTTTAATATCAGCTATGCATTTTGTTAGTTTTTCGAATGGATATGTTTTTTGTCATATCCAAATACAAAGTCAGAATTGCAAGATTTAAACTCGCAATTCTGATTTTTTTTTCTCATATTTGCGAGTTTGTGTCTCTCAATTCTTGACTTTTTTTTTCTCAGAACTGTGAGATGTAAACTCAAAAAAGCAATTGTGAGTTATAAAGTCCATTTCTGAGGAAAAAAAAGGATTGGTATGTTCATAGAAATGCGAGTTTATATCTCAGAATTCTGACTTTATAATTCGCAATTGCGAGTTTATATTGTGCAATTCTGACTTCATAACTTGCAATTGCAAGTTTATATCAAGCAATTCTGAGAAAAAAAAGTCAGTCGCAATAACTTTTTGATATTTTTTTTTTACAGTATTTCTGTAGTGTGCAAGAAAACCTAGGTTGAAATATCATTTAAAGCAGCAGGTAAAGTTACAGCGGGAGTCCGTGTCTCTCTCGCCTCTGTCCCCTGAGTTTTAACAGATCCCCTAAAGCGTAAATTAACGAGGTAATTGCTTTTTATCTCACAATTCGTACTTTTTTTCTCAGAATTGCGTTTATAAACTCGCAATTCTGACTTTTTTTCTCAGAACTGTGATATATAAAGTTAGAATTGTGTGTTAAGTCAGAATTGCTAGATATAAAGTCAGAACTGCAGAATATAAACTCACAATTCTGATTTTTTTTTTCTCATATTTGCGAGTTTGTGTCTCACAATTCTTGACTTTTTTTCTCAGAACTGTGAGATATAAACTCAAAAAAGCAATTGTTAGTTATAAAGTCCATTTCTGAGGAGAAAAAAGGATTGGTATGTTCATAGAAATGCGAGTTTATATCTCAGAATTCTGACTTTATAACTCGCAATTGCGAGTTTATATTGTGCAATTCTGACTTCATAACTTGCAATTGCAAGTTTATATCAAGCAATTCTGAGAAAAAAAAGTCAGTCGCAATAACTTTTTGATATTTTTTTTTTTACAATATTTCTGTAGTGTGCAAGAAAACCCAGGTTGAAATATCATTTAAAGCAGCAGGTAAAGTTACAGCGGGAGTCCGTGTCTCTCTCGCCTCTGTCCACTGAGTTTTAACAGATCCCCTAAAGCGTAAATTAACGAGGTAATTGCTTTTTATCTCACAATTCGTACTTTTTTCCCAGAATTGCGTTTATAAACTCGCAATTCTGACTTTTTTTCTCAGAACTGTGATATATAAAGTTAGAATTGTGAGTTAAGTCAGAGTTGCTAGATACAAAGTCAGAACTGCAGAATATAAACTCACAATTCTGATTTTTTTTCCTCATATTTGCGAGTTTGTGTCTCACAATTCTTGACTTTTTTCCTCAGAACTGTGAGATATAAACTCAAAAAAGCAATTGTTAGTTATAAAGTCCATTTCTGAGGAGAAAAAAGGATTGGTATGTTCATAGAAATGCGAGTTTATATCTCAGAATTCTGACTTTATAACTCGCAATTGCGAGTTTATATTGTGCAATTCTGACTTCATAACTTGCAATTGCAAGTTTATATCAAGCAATTCTGAGAAAAAAAAGTCAGTCGCAATAACTTTTTGATATTTTTTTTTTTACAATATTTCTGTAGTGTGCAAGAAAACCCAGGTTGAAATATCATTTAAAGCAGCAGGTAAAGTTACAGCGGGAGTCCGTGTCTCTCTCGCCTCTGTCCCCTGAGTTTTAACAGATCCCCTAAAGCGTAAATTAACGAGGTAATTGCTTTTTATCTCACAATTCGTACTTTTTTTCTCAGAATTGCGTTTATAAACTCGCAATTCTGACTTTTTTTCTCAGAACTGTGATATATAAAGTTAGAATTGTGAGTTATTAAGTCAGAATTGCTAGATATAAAGTCAGAATTGCAGAATATAAACTCACAATTGCAAGAAATAAAGTCAGAATTGCAAGATTTAAACTTGCAATTCTGATTTTTTTTTCTCATATTTGCGAGTTTGTGTCTCTCAATTCTTGACTTTTTTTTTCTCAGAACTGTGAGATGTAAACTCAAAAAAGCAATTGTGAGTTATAAAGTCCATTTCTGAGGAGAAAAAAGGATTGGTATGTTCACAGAATTGCGAGTTTATATCTCAGAATTCTGACTTTATAACTCGCAATTGCAAGTTTATATCAAGCAATTCTGAGAAAAAAAAGTCAGTCGCGATAACTTTTTGATATATATATATTTTTTTTTTTACAGTATTTCTGTAGTGTGCAAGAAAACCCAGGTTGAAATATCATTTAAAGCAGCAGGTAAAGTTACAGCGGGAGTCCGTGTCACTCTCGCCTTCCCTGAGTCCATTTCGTTTTAGTTTTAACCCCTTGAGCTTTAACAGACCCCCTAAAGCAGTGAGTTTGATGGGGGGTAATTGAGAATGAATGGCGGAAAGTCACGTGAGAGGAGGCAACACCTCCACTGCGATATGATTGGATATGACTGGTTATGTTGGGCTGTGATTGGTTCACGCAATAATTGTGCACATTTTTCTTTCGCGAATCAGTCTGAATGATATGAAAGCCCATTTTTGCCACTGAATAAAAAATAAAGAAAGGTAACTGCGACTTTATCTCACAATTCTGACTTTTTTTCTCTTAATTTTGAGTTTACATCTCGCAATTCTTTTTTTTTCCTCAGAATTGCGTATATAAACTTGCAATTCTGACTTTTTTTCGTAGAACTGTAATATATAAAGTCAGAATTGCGAGTTAAGTCAGAATTGCTAGATATAAAATCAAAATTGTGAAATATACTGACAATTGCGAGCAAAAAAGTTTTCCAGTTTTCGCACAATTCAGATTTTTTTCTCCGAATTGTGAGATATAAACTCACAATTGCGAGTTATAAAGTCCAGCTCTGAGGAGAAAAAAAAAGACTTTTATGTTCACAGAATTGCAAGTTTATATCTCACAATTTTGATTTAACGACTCACAACTGCGAGTTTATATCACACAATTCTGACTTCATTTCTCATAATTATGAAAAATCAGAGTTGTGAGTTGCAATAACTTTTTTTTTTAATTCAGTGGCGGAAACAGGCTTCATAGAATGAGCAATATAATACTGTTAGGGGAAGACACATTTTTTCACACACTTCGGTATAACTTTGTTACATCAAAGTAAGATTTAAAATGGCATGAAAACATGATCTGTGTGAGTTTTTAGTGAGTAATCAGCTTGATGAAATTTGTCTGTGACAAATATATACAGAGCTTTCATGACTGATGATCTAAAGAATTAAAAAATAGTTAAAAGTGAACTATTAAAAAGAATAGATGAACATAAGTTCACAAATCAAATATATTGTTTGTTCAAATTAAATTGTTACTGCCTTGAGTTATTTTGGAGTATATATAAAATGCTTAAAATTTTAAGCTTTAAATATAAGCTTTAAAGCTTTAAAATTGGTATGTACATTGATGATAATATTTTAATAAAAAAAACAGCAAATATGCATTAAAGTGATGAAAAGTGACAGTAAAACCTTTAAAATTGGTATGCACTTTGATGATAATTTTTTTTTATTTAGCAGCAAATCAGCATATCAGAATAATTTCTGAAGGATCAGGTGACACTAAAGACCAGTCTAGTTTTGCCATCACAGAAATAAATTACATTTAAAAAAACATTTTAATTTTTAAATGTAATAATATTGCACTGTATTTTTGATAGAATAAATGGTGAGCATAAGAGACTTTGCCTTTATTATCTAAGAGATTTTACATTCTTGCCTGTTTTAGTTGACTCGGATATGATTTGCCTCTCATCTCTGCTCCAACTTCAACTTCATTTCTTCTGCCTTTTTGTAAAAATACCCCTATTAGAGCTTTGAATCACAATATGTTTTCTTGCTCTTGACCCAGACAATGGTTTCCCTGACCTGTAATATTCTTTAACCTGACATCACATGGGTGGGGGAGTCATTTTTAAATGCTTATTGGACTAATAGGTCATTATGAACCTTTAAGAGGATGCTCAAGTAAGCTCGGGTGATGCTGTCATGGGTATTGATGCATAAAATGTAGGGCTCTTCAAGGAACAGCAAGAAACCGCTATCAGGGTGACCTGCATATGACTAAGCAAATACTTGATGTCGGCATGCTGTTGGAATAAGGGATTTCTCCCATGTGTGTCTATGACTAATATCAAGACCACACACTCAGAAAAAAAGGCATAAAAGCTGGCACTGGGGCAGTACCCTTTTAAAAGGTACGCTTCTGTACCTTATTTATCTTAAAAGGTGCATATTAGTACATTAAAGATACATATTAGTACCTTTCTAAAGGGTACCACCCCAGTGACAGCTTTTATGCCATTATTTCTGAGATGTTTAAGGCCAGAAACAAGGTTGTTTTTTAGCCTAAGGTCCTTAACGGGGCTCATGATGTTGTCTTCAGAACACTTGGGTTTGATCAAGAGGCGAGGATCACACACGCGCAATAAAAACAGCAGTATACAATTAATGAAGAGAATAATTGTAGTTAGCTGTTCTGATGACTTTTTGATGAGTCCCATTTGCTCTTTCTCTGTCTGTAATTATCTGAACACATTGTTCTCATCTCGTGATCCTTCAGTCAAGATCTTTTTTTCTTTTGTTTCCGTGTTTCGCTAACGATCCCAATCTTCTGTCTTACTTTGTCTTTATTCCTGTCTTGCCCACATCGCTCTGTCTGTCTCTGTGGTAGTGATGTCCTAGAAGGCCTCATTATGTGTGGTAGTTTGTAGAGGTTCCCCTGAGACTTTCCCTCATGCACCATTCGTGCCATTTGCTCTACAACTTTCTCCATATCTGCCCTGAAGTTACACCTGGATAAAAAGCTTCAAATCTCACAGTGGGTTCTCATACAGTTGAAGTCAAAAGTTTACATACACCTTGCAGAATCTGCAAAATGTTAATTATATGACCAAAATAAGAGGGATCATACAAAATGCCTGTTATTTTTTTATTTAGTACTGACCTGAACAAGATATTTCACATAAAATATATTTACATATAGTCCACAAGAGAAAATAATAGTTGAATGTAAAAAAATTACCCCGTTCAAAAGTTTAGTGATTCTTAATACTGTGTTCTTACCTGAATGATTCACAGCTGTGTTTTTTTGTTTAGTGATAGCTGTTACATAAACGGCCCACTGTTCTTTAGAAAAATCGTTCAGGTCCCACAAATTTTTGTGTATTTAAATCCTTTTCAACAATGACTGTATGATTTTGAGATCCATCTTTTCCCACTAAGGGATTGATATGCAGCCAGCTATTACAGAAGGTTCAAACACTCAATGATACTCCAGAAGGAAAAATGGTGCATTAAGAGCCAGGCGTATAAACTTTTGAACAGAATGAAGATGTGTAGATTTTTCTCATTTTGCCTAAATTTCATATTTTTTTTAATTTAGTACTGCCCTTCAGAAGCTACAGAAGATACTTGCATCCCGGAAGACAAAATAAGTTAAATTTACCCTGATATTTAAATTCTAAAAGTTTTCACCCCCTGGCTCTTAATGCATCGTTTTTCCTTCTGAAGCATCAGTGAGCATTTGAACCTTCTGTAATAGTTGCATAAGAGTCCCTGAGTTGTCCTCAGTGAGAAAAGATGGATCTCAAAATCATACAGTTATTGCTGGAAAGGGTTCAAATACACAAAAACGCTGAAAAAAAAAAAAAAAACAACGATTTTGAGGGACCTAAAGAATTTATCTGAAGAACAGCGGGCAGTTTAAATGTTCAGGACAAACAAGGGACACAGCCGTGGATCATTCAGGTAACAACACAGTATTAGGATTCAAGTGTACTGTATGTAAACTTTTGAACAGGGTCATTTTTATAAATTCAACTATTTTCTCTTGTGGACTATATGTAAACGTCTTTTATGTGAAATATCATATTCAGGTCAGTACTAAATAAAAGAAATACATGTATTCTGTGTGATCTCTCTTGTTTTATTAAAATAATTAATATTTCGCAGATTCTGCGAGGTGTATGTAAACATTAATGCACATTATACTGGCCGTAAAAGATGTACTGATGCACACTTTGGTGTGTTTCGTGTTTATGAGGTTAATATTTCAGTTACATTTGTCTGTCTAGTCTCTTTGACTATAATTACTTTATCTCAGGTGAGTCAGATCTGATATCCGAAAAACAGAATCAGAAAGCCACTACGAGAAGAAATCCCCCATTATCCTAACTCACTCTTTTCATCCTCGCGACTCTGTCTTGTTGTCCCTGTTTCTTTTTATCCATGTCTTCTCTTCCCCTGAACTCTTGGTTCTCTTTGGCTTTCTCTGGCAGTCTTTCTGAGATCAAAATCATTTTTCTTACTGTAAAAATTCTTGGTCATTTCGTTGGCTTTTCATCATCCGTTTTTATCTCCTCATATTCCATCCTCTTCGCTTTCTTCTCTGTTCCCGCTCTTCCCTTATTGGTTGTGAGTGGAAGTATTTGGAAAGCTATTTCAGGGAAGGTTGCCATAGAGACGAGGAGCAAAGATACCGTGGTTAACTCATGAGAAAGGCAATAAACACAGTGCTAGAAGTTTACATTTGCGCATGTACTCATTTTTCAGTTTTCTTATAAACGACGTCCTACTTTAAAACAGAATTTTTTTATTGTTTGTACTTGTTCCATTACCATATTTAAATCATTTTCCGTTGATGAAAAAATCCAGTGACTTTCATTACAAGCTCTTTTGGCCTTTTGAAAATACATGATCCATTAGGTCATTTGGAAATACGTGATGTTTTATTAACAAGTTTCGGGAGGAGCTCGCACAGATAATTAACACGGCCGATTCACCCTTAGCAATTACTCTCCATATCCAATCAACACAGGAAAAATCCCTATAAATATCACAACATTCCTACCTTCATCATCTCTTGTCTTGTAAACGCCCCTCCTCCACCCCGTCTCCTCACCTTCTGCCCTTAAGGGGGAGCGCTTATAGGGTTCGGGCCAGTGCTGAGCTCGGACCCCTCCCCCTGGGCGGGGGAGAGCCCCGGGCTCGGGAATGACTACCGAGTTCGAGGCCCTCTCCCGGACAGCACGCCAAATACGCGCAACCTTTCGCTCAGTTTATTATCCGTAAGAGGAAACTCGTGAACTATTTTTGAAATGAAAAGAAACTATTTAAATCATGGTCTATTTTTGAAAGTGCTTATTATGAGATTTTAAAACAATTACTATGTATTACAATTAATATGTCACGATTTGGTCAGTTACCCGGATGATTTAAACAACAGCATGGATTGCACAGTTAATGTACTACTGAATATGTTGTTCTGATAATTTATGCTGTCTAAACCACAGAAAAAACGTGTGGAAGCTGCTAAATCATATAGAGATGGACTTAGTAAGCAGGAAAGGGCGCAATATATGACAAACTAAAGCTAATAGGTGGTAAAGATACGTACAAGAAATATTAATTAAGGTATTAGGCTAATATTTCACATATACCTGACCGGAAATGATAAGAACAAATGCAAATGTTGTCAAGATTCTTGCCCTGTATGGAAATCCTGGTTCAGTTTGGCCAACCACAAACGCCTTTTGTTCCTCAGACAGTTTTTGCACTCTTCTTCTTGATTTGTCACAACTTTTGGCAGTATACAGTACTCCAAATGTTTTTCCCGGTCCGACCGATTAGTACAGCCCAAAACATGACAATAATTGACCATTTTCAGCAGCAATAATCAGCTAAATGTGTTTCATTCAGTTCAGTGGCATTGTTTATCTTCAGTGCCGCCAATATGGCCTATTAAAGATGCTTTGTGAAAACACTCTATTAATTTCTTTAATTGCTTAAAGTGCATTTGTATAATTTTTTTTAATAAATAGTTTAAATGTTTGATTGAATTATTTCTAAGTACTTGTAATGTACTTATGTAATGTTGTTACAGTCTAACCAAAAATGTTCTTTCTCATTTCAAATCTGTCTGACTTGACCATTTTTTTTCCCTCCTCTTCTCCTATAGCTCTCCTTTACGCCACTATCTTTGGTAACGTGACGACCATCTTCCAGCAGATGTATGCAAACACCAACCGTTACCATGAAATGCTGAATAACGTGCGGGATTTCCTCAAGCTCTACCAGGTGCCCAAAGGCCTCAGTGAGAGAGTGATGGACTATATTGTCTCCACGTGGTCCATGTCTAAAGGCATCGACACAGAGAAGGTGAGATCGAAACCGATGGAAAATTTTGTATATTATTTGCTGAAAATACTAAATTGGAAATTGATCTGTTCACAGGTGCTCTCCATCTGCCCCAAGGACATGCGGGCAGACATCTGTGTGCACCTAAACAGAAAGGTGTTCAACGAGCACCCAGCGTTCCGATTGGCCAGTGACGGATGTTTGCGCTCGTTGGCCGTGGAGTTCCAGATGATACACTCCGCACCCGGTGACCTCATCTTCCATGCGGGTGAAAGCGTGGACCTGCTCTGCTTTGTGGTGTCGGGATCACTGGAAGTCATCCAGGATGACGAGGTCATCGCTATATTGGGTTAGTTTAAAAATGTTTTTAAAAGCCTTAGTTAATACATTTTATAAATCTAAAGGTATAGTTCGCCCAGAAATGAAAACTCTGACATTAATTGCTCACCCTCATGTTGTTCCAAAACAGACCTTCGTTTATCTTCGTAACACAAATTAAGATATTTTTGATGAAATCCAAGAGCTTTCTGACCCTTCATAGACAGCAATGCAACTATGCGTTCAAGGCCCAGAGAGGTAGGTGCACAAAAAGTATTCTTGTAGTTTAATAACATTTAAGGTTTAACCACTGATATTTTAATGATGACTACCGTTCTTGGCCTTGACATGTCAGCTGCGTTGGTGTCTATGCAGGGTCAGAAAGCTTTTGGATTTTATCAAAAATATCTTAATTTGTGTTCTGAAGATAAACAAAGGTCTTATGGGTTTGGAACGACATGAAGGTGAGTAATTAATGACCGATTTTTTTACATTTTGGGTGAACTATTAGCCTGGCTAACGCCAAAACACGTCATGACAACGTCATGATTCGTGGTCTGGGAACCACATGTTCATTTTCTCGTATTTGAGGCGTGGTTTACGAATGCCCAAAGCCGTTTATTGGGCGCTACGAATGTCTATCAAATGCGCCTGTGCGTAGCTCATAGCCAATCGCTTCAATTATACCGGACGACGTACGTAGAGCAACAGAAATTCGACAAGGAAGAAGACGAAGAGTTTTGACTGAGGACAAAGTAATGCTTCATAAATTATTTATCAATCGTAATTCAACACTGACTTTTTAGCATGCATTTGACCGAATTGTCTGCTTTTGTCTTTATTTCCGATTACATAAGTCTCTTATACTTTATACTTATACTTTTATAATGGCTAATATTAGTAGTCATAAGGGTACACCGCCTGCCAAAAATGATTAATGGCTTTGACCTTTTGACCTTTCCCCCTCCCCCACGCCCCTCCCCCCTGGGGCCCACCCACGTAGAGCATGACCACGTGTTTGTCCCCGCGCTGAACTAGTGAACTCTACTGACCTTGTTTGATGGATTGACCAGGTGCGACGTCAACGGATGACAGGTTTATGGGTTGTTGTGAGGATTTATGAAGGGGTATACCGGGTGTTGCGTCAACGGGATGACGGGTTTACGGTTGTAGCGAAAATTTACAACATGCTTACCCCGGTGTTGAACCATCCAATGACGGGTTTACGGTTGTACCGACAAATTTACGAGCTGCTTACCCCGGTGTTGAACCGTCCAATGACGGGTTTACGGTTGTTGTACCAAATTTACGATGGGGAGTTACCCGGTATCGCGTCAAGCTATATCCCCCAGGGATGGTGATATATGTTGTTTGCGCCGGGTAGTCCGGTGTTGCGCCATCAGGGTAGAGAACTATATCCTGTTTGCGTGTCCATCCGTTGTTGGGTGAGGAATGAAGCTCTGAAGAATGTTTTACGGTCTAGTCCTACATCAGTTGTAGGGAGGGGCGTTTATGTATGCTTATTACAAAAAGATGAGTATAAACAATTATAAAACAAGTGCAAATAATACTAAACATAAAATCATAATCATAATATAAATAAAAAAAGTAAAAACCTTAACCTTTTTACAGTCTATGGGGGTAAGTGTCTCCGTCTGCGTGCGTGTGTCTGTGGCCCTCTTTGGTCTCATATTCCCTCATCAGTGTGCTTGTGTGCAACAAGAGCACAGAGGCCCATTTGACCTCTTTGACCTCATACTCCCCTCCTCAGCATGCGTGTGTGCAACAAGAGCACATGTTAACAAAACCATTTGAACATCTTATATGTAAAAGTATCCGTACATGTAATGGCTGTATATAAAATGCTTTTCAGCAATATAATAATAGGAAATCTGTTTAAGAGTAAAATCTGCTCTATTTGAGAGGGGCTAGTCTGTGTCTCACAACCATTTTCGCAGTGGATTCGAATTAGTTCTTACTTCGCCCTACGGTATACCACTGTTTTAAGAAATCTGTGGATCGGATTACTGTGTGAAAGAGAGGGTTTGCAAACATTTTAAATGTAATACATTTATTTTACTAGTTATTTTTAATAAACGAAATGCAACTTATTCCTCCTGGCTTAAGCTTACATTTTAGCTGAACCATAATTTATTTCACATCAAACACAAAGTCTTTTATTTTATCCATAACCTTAAACCATAAAGTCTTTCTGTAATGTTTTAAAAATATAAATGATAACACTTGGGCCCAACAGTGTAGCTTATTCATGTATACATTCAGTCCTCCAAGTCGTATTCTCTTCTATAAAAAAGAAATGAATATAAACGATGTGATCACACATGATATAAAACAAAGCAAAACATTTACACTAGATTTTAGGTAACGGCAAGTATTGTAATGGGGAGCCAGCAATGTCAAAATAAGTAAAGGGGAAAAATGTATTTAAACAGACCAAACCATATGGATTATGGGTGACCTGGACATGCCTGGGCATGTCAGTTTGATACTTTGAAACCCCTTAACCTACCCAATCACAGTAAACTTTCTCTATTTCTATATTTTTTAATAAACATTATTTACTATATTTTTATAAAGTTTTTGTACTCTACAAAGTGAACACCTACCCGTCACACAAAAAGTTCAACCTACTTCCATTTGTAGTAAAATATTTTAAGTCATTTAAATTATTATAGTAGGACTCAAGACATTTCATCATAAATCACATTTATGTTGTTATATCAATGTAATATCCAAATTATTAGAAAAATGTGTGATCTGATAAGTCCTTTAAACATTTCAACCTAAAAAGTGACTCAAGTACAAACACTCACACAAACAAACATGAAAAATAAAACACAAAACACAAACAAACATGCAAACTAAAAACTAAAAAGCAAACACGACGCAAACTCAAACACAAACAAACATGCAAACTAAAAACTAAAAAGCAAACACGACACAAACACAAAACACAAACAAACATGCAAACTAAAAACTAAAAAGCAAACACAACACAAACTCAAACACAAAACACAATCAAACATGCAAACTAAAAACTAAAAAGCAAACACAACACAAACTCAAACACTCACACAAACAATCATGCAAACTAAAAACTAAAAAGCAAACACAACACCAACTCAAACACAAAACACAAACAAACATGCAAACTAAAAACTAAAAAGCAAACACGACACAAACTCAAACACAAAACACAATCATGCAGACTAATACACAAACATACATGCAAAATAAAACACAAAAAGCAATCACATGATGCAAACTCAAACACACACACACACACACACACACACACACACACACACACACACAAAGCAAAAGACAAATTAAAAACATGTAAAATATTGTCACTAAAATTTTAAACAAGTATTTTTGTTTTCTCAAAACACAAACATGTACGATCACGCTGCTCACGTATTATTGTAGCAAAACATCAGCAGCATTCCCAAACCCCCTCAGACCTCAGAGGGTTAAAACAGATGGTAATGCAAATATAATTATACATGACATCAAAGTATCAAACATGTTACTAAATCATTCATTGTACATTGTACTTAAACACGTATTCAACATTTAAGTTTATTGAACCCATAACCCACTTATTTTAAAGATGATATTAAACATTTCCATGTTTATAAAAATAAACATTTACAATACTTTTAGATGGTCATGTATATAAAACATAGTAACAAACATGTCACTTCAGCAAAACAAATCATTATACAACGTTCATTTTATATTTTTAAGTTTATTGAAGTTATAAAACATAGTAACAAACATGTTACTACATCGAAACAAATCATTCGTCGCTCATCTTAAACATGTATTCAACATTTAAGTTTATTGAACACATAATTCGCTTATTTTAAAGATGATACTTAACATTTCCATGTTTATAAAAATAAACCTTTACAATACTTTTAGGCGATCATAAATACAAAACATAGTAACAAACGTTACTAGAGCAAAACAAATCATTATACAACGTTCATTTTATATTTTTAAGTTTATTGAAGTGATAAAACATAGTAACAAACATGTTACTACAGCAAAACAAATCATTCATCGTACATCTTAAACATGTATCCAACATTTATTGAGGTTTTGATCTTATAAAACACATCATGTACTTATTTTAAAGACGATACTAAACATCTCCATGTTTATAAAAATAAACCTTTACAATACTTTTAGGTGATCATACATTTAAAACATAGTAACAAACATGTTACTACACCAAACAAATCATTATTCAACGTTCATTTTTATTTTTAAGTTTATTGAAGTGATAAAACATAGTAACAAACATGTTACTACAGCAAAACAAATCATTCATCGTACATCTTAAACATGTATCCAACATTTATTGAGGTTTTGAACTTATAAAACACATCATGCACTTATTTTAAAGATGATAATACACATCTCCGTGTCTTTTATAAGAAGAAACCAAATGCATCTTCTTCGAATACTCGCTGACTTTACGCGTAAATCACACAACACATGTGAGGAGTGTCTTCTAGGGCTCTCCTGGGAATATACAGTTGTTCTGAAAAAGCTAAATGAAAAACATTCGGACGCATACGAGACTCCCAATGTAAGGAGAAATCTCCACAGCCCATCTCATGGATGCTTGCAACTAATCGCGAAACACACAACATTATTTTACACTCACTGTTTTAATTTGTTTATTCAATTATTTAACACACATACTTACATTCAAATTTTACGCCTAATATACTGGTACTTTTACTTTTATCAGTCTGATAAATGTGTGGACAATACTGTACATGATAAAATGGCAATCATGCTACCGAGTAAATTAGACACAATGTTTTAAATGCTACTAAGCCAGATTATTCCTACTTCTTAACATTTAAAATTTTACTCTGAGGTTCCAACGCAGGGGAACCGGGTGAGATATGTTAATCCTGCAACATATTTTTTATATATATATATATATAGCTTTTTCTAATTGTATCAGCTGAGCTTGTTTCAACTGTTTATAGTCAATTTAGAGTAGAGTAATAGAGTCAACCTTATCGTCCTTGCTATTCCCCACATACAAACCATAAGCAACAACCTAAATTCAATAAAACCAGTTACACATCATGTAAGAAAGGCCTCATAACGCATACAGTCAAGCAGTATCCGCAACTTCTCTTGATTTGGTGTCATCGCTCTTACAATTTGCAACTGATTCAGTGGGTAGGTCAAGATCATCAATAATGTTCTTCACTTTTGAACTAGCTTACTGTTTTTTTCCTTTTAGGAAGATCTGATAACCTGAGAATACGAAAAGAAAAAGGATATTGGAAAAAAATAAAATATAGAATAGAAAGAAAAAAAATTACTTCAACCTTGTACTGACCTCTGTTCACAGTCTTTATCAGGTTTCTGATCTGAAACATTAGGGAAACAAAGACTGTTAAGGACAATCCATGCGCTACAACATGCTATCTTATACAGTGTACAGTTTGCCTTCAGCGGTTATGTGGATGTGTCCAAAATATGAGGCCATCATAAAAATACAACCCCATAAATAAATAAAACAGCTTATATAAAATATACTTTGGGCCTTTACTTTAGACTCCAGATGTACACGATCAACATTATCTAACGGTTAAGCAACTCCATCTAATGACCATTTTTAATAGTTTCATATACCAACATTTATTTGCTTGTTTGTTTGTTTGTTGTAGACAATGTACATGTATTACACTTACAATATACCATCACATTTGATTTGCCAGACGTTGCAGAAGTCATAGTCATTGTAACGGAGCCTAGACTTGATCCAGTTATGACAGGGGCATATATAATACCGCCATTAGACGTGGAGCTCTTGCCTTTTTACAGAAAATGGGTCAATTAATATATTAGTTAATTGTACATCTGATAATGATTCTCCATTATTAATATATAAATCACACTAACGTTTTACATGGATGCATGGTCCTTGTCTTGAAGTCTCTGTTGAATTAAAAAAAAAATAAAATAAAAAGTGTTATTTTGAATGGCAAAAATCAGGCTATGGACTGTATTGCAATCCACCTACTTTACTGAGATATGTATTTAAAAGTAGTCCTATTCATAGCACAGGTCTTTACTATGCAAGACAGTTCGGTTACCTGTCACTAAAGTTGAACTAGGGCCTATCTAAAGACACTTGTGGGCACCCAGCTAAAACTCAGGACTAAAAATCCATCCTCCTTCTTCTTTAGATCATATTATATCTGTAACAAATCACTGTTAATGTACACAGATTTCACACTAGGCTGTATGACGTTTGTATGTTTTAGCCTAAATGAAAGTATGTAGGTATTTTATGAAGGTATGCAGTAGGCCTTATGCACCCATTATTGCAAACCAACTTGACTGTAGTATGTTTTGATCCATTTTTGGTCGGGAGAAAATTAATTTACATCATCTTCTTTCAGCAAATCTAGAAATTTTCGACACATAGAATAAAAAAGAAAAAAAGAAAAAGAAGTGCTATAACCTTGTATCGGCATCGGTTTAGAGTCTCTATCAGGCTTCTGATCTGAAACATTAGGGAAACAAAGATTATTACTAAGGACACTCAATACATGCACTACAACAATCTCATCTCTACATGCAGTCATCATCATACCCAGAATCTCCCTAGTGGTCACGCTGATTGTCTCTTTGCTGTTAACACAGACGTCTGTCACATCAGGCCGTGTTTCCTTTTTCAGGCTTCTTACAATCTTCATTTCGTTCTTAAGGTTTGTTTTACGCTTAGTATCCCCCGTACAATCATGATTCGGATCGCGCTCATCGACGATGACCTTGTTCATCGGTTTGATCATTTGTCCTTTGTAATACGGTTTAAACATAGAGTCTATGACGACTTTTACACCGCACATTTTTTCTGTGGCACAGCTGCACTCCGATTGATCATCCGCAGCAGCGCCAGACCTACAGTTGTGCTCCATCAGGTTCGGCGTAGTTTCAGACATTCTTTTCAGAATTCAGTTTTCTCCAAGACGTAGCCGTTTCCTAGAATTTCGGATTTGACCGTTTACTCCGCGAACCCCCAAAGTGTTATAAGCGGAAAAATTGCAGCAGAGCCGTGGTTCAGTAAAACAGGGTTGTTGTTGTTTTTGATCAACAAGACGTTGCAGTAGGTTTCGGCTTCCAAACTTGGTTATGTTCACAGTGTCGGGTGAACTCAGTTACTGCAGAGTTGATGAGGACAGCAGTTGCTGGTTTTACAGATAGGGTCCACCCACACCCTTGTTGTAAGGTCTAAGAGGGTTGTGGCTGGAAGGCTTGAAAATCAGTCAAGCACACAAGATAAGTTTCGTTCAAGATAGTTATAATATTTTGATTAAAGATTATAGACTCAAAAAATAAGAGCCACGAACCAAGTGGTAACTATTATACCAAAGATAATGATAGGTTGTTAAAGATTTTAGTGCCAATTCCATAATAAAATGTTTCAAATAAATTTAAAATTGTGATAAATAATACATGCAACACTAGACATCAAATGTTTAAAAGGTGTAAACATATGATAACATTTGAATAAAAAGAGGCAAAGGGGAAATTGAATCCAATAAATGTTTATTAAAACAATTAAACATATAGCAAGAAACAGAGGAAAAGACTCAACGCTTTACAATTTTGTTGTGCTGCTATACATCCAATACATATTGATG
>NC_133362.1:15105045-15133176 GCF_049309525.1 Garra rufa
ACATTGCAGACTGTGAAACTCTACGTTTGGATTATGAAGATCTACGTATACCTGAATGTAGCTATCTGCTTTTGACGGCCGTAGACTGGACGTACTTCTACAATCAAATTTGGACAAAATTAATTTTGGTGGAAAAATCAGGTACGTTTATCAGTGGGATGCTGTCACGGCGGGTATGAGATACCTTGCCTCAACGAGACCAGAATACGTACGCCTATCTGCCTGTTGGAACAAAACGCATCATGATCAAAATCATCTCATAAGGGTAAACAAACAGCGGGAGGAATCTGAAAGAAAATTGCATCACGATCAAAATCATCTCATAAGGGTAAAGAAACATCTGGAGGAATATAAAAGAAAGTTTTGTCTCAAAGCAGCGAGTCTGACTCTGAGGAGGACTCCGAGGATGAGTCTGATGATGACTCTGAGGAGGACTCTGAGGAGGACTCTGATGATGACTCTGAGTATGAGCGTGATGACGCCTGGCCTATTCCTGAGGACAACCCTTTCGGATGCTGCACAACAAATCTATATTTAGACGCGAGCGACGAACCTGTGTTAAAAACTGTTTTCTCAACCATTGACAAGCTGTTTCAGTCAAGTTAGACCAATTTCGCAGTCAGTGTTTTATTGTGGGTATGCATCAATATGTATTGGATGTATAGCAGCACAACAAAATTGTAAAGCGTTGAGTCTTTTCCTCTGTTTCTTGCTATATGTTTAATTGTTTTAATAAACATTTATTGGATTCAATTTCCCCTTTGCCTCTTTTTATTCAAATGTTATCATATGTTTACACCTTTTAAACATTTGATGTCTAGTGTTGCATGTATTATTTATCACAATTTTAAATTTATTTGAAACATTTTTATTATGGAATTGGCACTAAAATCTTTAACAACCTATCATTATCTTTGGTATAATAGTTACCACTTGGTTCGTGGCTCTTATTTTTTGAGTCTATAATCTTTAATCAAAATATTATAACTATCTTGAACGAAACTTATCTTGTGTGCTTGACTGATTTTCAAGCCTTCCAGCCACAACCCTCTTAGACCTTACAACAAGGGTGTGGGTGGACCCTATCTGTAAAACCAGCAACTGCTGTCCTCATCAACTCTGCAGTAACTGAGTTCACCCGACACTGTGAACATAACCAAGTTTGGAAGCCGAAACCTACTGCAACGTCTTGTTGATCAAAAACAACAACAACCCTGTTTTACTGAACCACGGCTCTGCTGCAATTTTTCCGCTTATAACACTTTGGGGGTTCGCGGAGTAAACGGTCAAATCCGAAATTCTAGGAAACGGCTACGTCTTGGAGAAAACTGAATTCTGAAAAGAATGTCTGAAACTACGCCGAACCTGATGGAGCACAACTGTAGGTCTGGCGCTGCTGCGGATGATCAATCGGAGTGCAGCTGTGCCACAGAAAAAATGTGCGGTGTAAAAGTCGTCATAGACTCTATGTTTAAACCGTATTACAAAGGACAAATGATCAAACCGATGAACAAGGTCATCGTCGATGAGCGCGATCCGAATCATGATTGTACGGGGGATACTAAGCGTAAAACAAACCTTAAGAACGAAATGAAGATTGTAAGAAGCCTGAAAAAGGAAACACGGCCTGATGTGACAGACGTCTGTGTTAACAGCAAAGAGACAATCAGCGTGACCACTAGGGAGATTCTGGGTATGATGATGACTGCATGTAGAGATGAGATTGTTGTAGTGCATGTATTGAGTGTCCTTAGTAATAATCTTTGTTTCCCTAATGTTTCAGATCAGAAGCCTGATAGAGACTCTAAACCGATGCCGATACAAGGTTATAGCACTTCTTTTTCTTTTTTTCTTTTTTATTCTATGTGTCGAAAATTTCTAGATTTGCTGAAAGAAGATGATGTAAATTAATTTTCTCCCGACCAAAAATGGATCAAAACATACTACAGTCAAGTTGGTTTGCAATAATGGGTGCATAAGGCCTACTGCATACCTTCATAAAATACCTACATACTTTCATTTAGGCTAAAACATACAAACGTCATACAGCCTAGTGTGAAATCTGTGTACATTAACAGTGATTTGTTACAGATATAATATGATCTAAAGAAGAAGGAGGATGGATTTTTAGTCCTGAGTTTTAGCTGGGTGCCCACAAGTGTCTTTAGATAGGCCCTAGTTCAACTTTAGTGACAGGTAACCGAACTGTCTTGCATAGTAAAGACCTGTGCTATGAATAGGACTACTTTTAAATACATATCTCAGTAAAGTAGGTGGATTGCAATACAGTCCATAGCCTGATTTTTGCCATTCAAAATAACACTTTTTATTTTATTTTTTTTTTTAATTCAACAGAGACTTCAAGACAAGGACCATGCATCCATGTAAAACGTTAGTGTGATTTATATATTAATAATGGAGAATCATTATCAGATGTACAATTAACTAATATATTAATTGACCCATTTTCTGTAAAAAGGCAAGAGCTCCACGTCTAATGGCGGTATTATATATGCCCCTGTCATAACTGGATCAAGTCTAGGCTCCGTTACAATGACTATGACTTCTGCAACGTCTGGCAAATCAAATGTGATGGTATATTGTAAGTGTAATACATGTACATTGTCTACAACAAACAAACAAACAAGCAAATAAATGTTGGTATATGAAACTATTAAAAATGGTCATTAGATGGAGTTGCTTAACCGTTAGATAATGTTGATCGTGTACATCTGGAGTCTAAAGTAAAGGCCCAAAGTATATTTTATATAAGCTGTTTTATTTATTTATGGGGTTGTATTTTTATGATGGCCTCATATTTTGGACACATCCACATAACCGCTGAAGGCAAACTGTACACTGTATAAGATAGCATGTTGTAGCGCATGGATTGTCCTTAACAGTCTTTGTTTCCCTAATGTTTCAGATCAGAAACCTGATAAAGACTGTGAACAGAGGTCAGTACAAGGTTGAAGTAATTTTTTTTCTTTCTATTCTATATTTTATTTTTTTCCAATATCCTTTTTCTTTTCGTATTCTCAGGTTATCAGATCTTCCTAAAAGGAAAAAAACAGTAAGCTAGTTCAAAAGTGAAGAACATTATTGATGATCTTGACCTACCCACTGAATCAGTTGCAAATTGTAAGAGCGATGACACCAAATCAAGAGAAGTTGCGGATACTGCTTGACTGTATGCGTTATGAGGCCTTTCTTACATGATGTGTAACTGGTTTTATTGAATTTAGGTTGTTGCTTATGGTTTGTATGTGGGGAATAGCAAGGACGATAAGGTTGACTCTATTACTCTACTCTAAATTGACTATAAACAGTTGAAACAAGCTCAGCTGATACAATTAGAAAAAGCTATATATATATATATATATAAAAAATATGTTGCAGGATTAACATATCTCACCCGGTTCCCCTGCGTTGGAACCTCAGAGTAAAATTTTAAATGTTAAGAAGTAGGAATAATCTGGCTTAGTAGCATTTAAAACATTGTGTCTAATTTACTCGGTAGCATGATTGCCATTTTATCATGTACAGTATTGTCCACACATTTATCAGACTGATAAAAGTAAAAGTACCAGTATATTAGGCGTAAAATTTGAATGTAAGTATGTGTGTTAAATAATTGAATAAACAAATTAAAACAGTGAGTGTAAAATAATGTTGTGTGTTTCGCGATTAGTTGCAAGCATCCATGAGATGGGCTGTGGAGATTTCTCCTTACATTGGGAGTCTCGTATGCGTCCGAATGTTTTTCATTTAGCTTTTTCAGAACAACTGTATATTCCCAGGAGAGCCCTAGAAGACACTCCTCACATGTGTTGTGTGATTTACGCGTAAAGTCAGCGAGTATTCGAAGAAGATGCATTTGGTTTCTTCTTATAAAAGACACGGAGATGTGTATTATCATCTTTAAAATAAGTGCATGATGTGTTTTATAAGTTCAAAACCTCAATAAATGTTGGATACATGTTTAAGATGTACGATGAATGATTTGTTTTGCTGTAGTAACATGTTTGTTACTATGTTTTATCACTTCAATAAACTTAAAAATAAAAATGAACGTTGAATAATGATTTGTTTGGTGTAGTAACATGTTTGTTACTATGTTTTAAATGTATGATCACCTAAAAGTATTGTAAAGGTTTATTTTTATAAACATGGAGATGTTTAGTATCGTCTTTAAAATAAGTACATGATGTGTTTTATAAGATCAAAACCTCAATAAATGTTGGATACATGTTTAAGATGTACGATGAATGATTTGTTTTGCTGTAGTAACATGTTTGTTACTATGTTTTATCACTTCAATAAACTTAAAAATATAAAATGAACGTTGTATAATGATTTGTTTTGCTCTAGTAACGTTTGTTACTATGTTTTGTATTTATGATCGCCTAAAAGTATTGTAAAGGTTTATTTTTATAAACATGGAAATGTTAAGTATCATCTTTAAAATAAGCGAATTATGTGTTCAATAAACTTAAATGTTGAATACATGTTTAAGATGAGCGACGAATGATTTGTTTCGATGTAGTAACATGTTTGTTACTATGTTTTATAACTTCAATAAACTTAAAAATATAAAATGAACGTTGTATAATGATTTGTTTTGCTGAAGTGACATGTTTGTTACTATGTTTTATATACATGACCGTCTAAAAGTATTGTAAATGTTTATTTTTATAAACATGGAAATGTTTAATATCATCTTTAAAATAAGTGGGTTATGGGTTCAATAAACTTAAATGTTGAATACGTGTTTAAGTACAATGTACAATGAATGATTTAGTAACATGTTTGATACTTTGATGTCATGTATAATTATATTTGCATTACCATCTGTTTTAACCCTCTGAGGTCTGAGGGGGTTTGGGAATGCTGCTGATGTTTTGCTACAATAATACGTGAGCAGCGTGATCGTACATGTTTGTGTTTTGAGAAAACAAAAATACTTGTTTAAAATTTTAGTGACAATATTTTACATGTTTTTAATTTGTCTTTTGCTTTGTGTGTGTGTGTGTGTGTGTGTGTGTGTGTGTGTGTTTGAGTTTGCATCATGTGATTGCTTTTTGTGTTTTATTTTGCATGTATGTTTGTGTATTAGTCTGCATGATTGTGTTTTGTGTTTGAGTTTGTGTCGTGTTTGCTTTTTAGTTTTTAGTTTGCATGTTTGTTTGTGTTTTGTGTTTGAGTTGGTGTTGTGTTTGCTTTTTAGTTTTTAGTTTGCATGATTGTTTGTGTGAGTGTTTGAGTTTGTGTTGTGTTTGCTTTTTAGTTTTTAGTTTGCATGTTTGATTGTGTTTTGTGTTTGAGTTTGTGTTGTGTTTGCTTTTTAGTTTTTAGTTTGCATGTTTGTTTGTGTTTTGTGTTTGTGTCGTGTTTGCTTTTTAGTTTTTAGTTTGCATGTTTGTTTGTGTTTGAGTTTGCGTCGTGTTTGCTTTTTAGTTTTTAGTTTGCATGTTTGTTTGTGTTTTGTGTTTTATTTTTCATGTTTGTTTGTGTGAGTGTTTGTACTTGAGTCACTTTTTAGGTTGAAATGTTTAAAGGACTTATCAGATCACACATTTTTCTAATAATTTGGATATTACATTGATATAACAACATAAATGTGATTTATGATGAAATGTCTTGAGTCCTACTATAATAATTTAAATGACTTAAAATATTTTACTACAAATGGAAGTAGGTTGAACTTTTTGTGTGACGGGTAGGTGTTCACTTTGTAGAGTACAAAAACTTTATAAAAATATAGTAAATAATGTTTATTAAAAAATATAGAAATAGAGAAAGTTTACTGTGATTGGGTAGGTTAAGGGGTTTCAAAGTATCAAACTGACATGCCCAGGCATGTCCAGGTCACCCATAATCCATATGGTTTGGTCTGTTTAAATACATTTTTCCCCTTTACTTATTTTGACATTGCTGGCTCCCCATTACAATACTTGCCGTTACCTAAAATCTAGTGTAAATGTTTTGCTTTGTTTTATATCATGTGTGATCACATCGTTTATATTCATTTCTTTTTTATAGAAGAGAATACGACTTGGAGGACTGAATGTATACATGAATAAGCTACACTGTTGGGCCCAAGTGTTATCATTTATATTTTTAAAACATTACAGAAAGACTTTATGGTTTAAGGTTATGGATAAAATAAAAGACTTTGTGTTTGATGTGAAATAAATTATGGTTCAGCTAAAATGTAAGCTTAAGCCAGGAGGAATAAGTTGCATTTCGTTTATTAAAAATAACTAGTAAAATAAATGTATTACATTTAAAATGTTTGCAAACCCTCTCTTTCACACAGTAATCCGATCCACAGATTTCTTAAAACAGTGGTATACCGTAGGGCGAAGTAAGAACTAATTCGAATCCACTGCGAAAATGGTTGTGAGACACAGACTAGCCCCTCTCAAATAGAGCAGATTTTACTCTTAAACAGATTTCCTATTATTATATTGCTGAAAAGCATTTTATATACAGCCATTACATGTACGGATACTTTTACATATAAGATGTTCAAATGGTTTTGTTAACATGTGCTCTTGTTGCACACACGCATGCTGAGGAGGGGAGTATGAGGTCAAAGAGGTCAAATGGGCCTCTGTGCTCTTGTTGCACACAAGCACACTGATGAGGGAATATGAGACCAAAGAGGGCCACAGACACACGCACGCAGACGGAGACACTTACCCCCATAGACTGTAAAAAGGTTAAGGTTTTTACTTTTTTTATTTATATTATGATTATGATTTTATGTTTAGTATTATTTGCACTTGTTTTATAATTGTTTATACTCATCTTTTTGTAATAAGCATACATAAACGCCCCTCCCTACAACTGATGTAGGACTAGACCGTAAAACATTCTTCAGAGCTTCATTCCTCACCCAACAACGGATGGACACGCAAACAGGATATAGTTCTCTACCCTGATGGCGCAACACCGGACTACCCGGCGCAAACAACATATATCACCATCCCTGGGGGATATAGCTTGACGCGATACCGGGTAACTCCCCATCGTAAATTTGGTACAACAACCGTAAACCCGTCATTGGACGGTTCAACACCGGGGTAAGCAGCTCGTAAATTTGTCGGTACAACCGTAAACCCGTCATTGGATGGTTCAACACCGGGGTAAGCATGTTGTAAATTTTCGCTACAACCGTAAACCCGTCATCCCGTTGACGCAACACCCGGTATACCCCTTCATAAATCCTCACAACAACCCATAAACCTGTCATCCGTTGACGTCGCACCTGGTCAATCCATCAAACAAGGTCAGTAGAGTTCACTAGTTCAGCGCGGGGACAAACACGTGGTCATGCTCTACGTGGGTGGGCCCCAGGGGGGAGGGGCGTGGGGGAGGGGGAAAGGTCAAAAGGTCAAAGCCATTAATCATTTTTGGCAGGCGGTGTACCCTTATGACTACTAATATTGTTCATTAAAACTGACATTTAACAAAAAAGGCAGAGTTGTGCTTGTCATGTTTCATTTTATTATACATAGAGTAAAGATGTATTATACACAGTGCACATATAGCTTAAATCACATATTAATGTTTTATTATTTTTAAAATGAGTACGAAAAGAGAGTTGTGGTTTATATTTTGGAGAAAAACAAAGAGGCAGTGGTGTTTGATATCACTTCCTTTTATTGTAATTATTGTTTTGTTTGTTAAAATTAAATATATTGTTTGTTAAAATTAAATTGTTACTGCCTTGAGTTATTTTGGAGTATATATAAAATGCTTAAAAATTTAAGCTTTAAATATAAGCTTTAAAGCTTTACAAAATTGGTATGTACATTGATGATAATATTTTAATTAAAAAAACAGCAAATATGCATTAAAGTGATCAAAAGTGACAGTAAAACCTTTAAAATTGGTATGCACTTTGATGATAAATTTTTTTATTTAGCAGCAAATCAGCATATCAGAATAATTTCTGAAGGATCAGGTGACACTAAAGACCAGTCCAGTTTTGCCATCACAGAAATAAATTACATTTAAAAAAAACATTTTAATTTTTAAATGTAATAATATTGTACTGTATTTTTGATAGAATAAATGGTGAGAATAAGAGATTTTACATTATTGCCTGTTTTAGTTGACTCGGATATGATTTGCCTCTCATCTCTGCTCCAACTTCATTTCTTCTGCCTTTTTGTAAAAATACCCCTATTAGAGCTTTGAATCACAATATGTTTTCTTGCTCTTGACCCAGACAATGGTTTCCCTGACCTGTAATATTCTTTAACCTGACATCACATGGGTGGGGGAGTCATTTTTAAATGCTTATTGGACTAATAGGTCATTATGAACCTTTAAGAGGATGCTTGTTGTTTTATAACGCGTTGCATGAACCACATTTTTGTCGCTATTAATATGTTGAACGTTAAATGAAACGGAAAAGAGGAAATGCTGTTTGATATAAAATATTTCGTTTCACTGTAATGTTGTACATTCCCTGAACTACGTTTTTGCAGCTATTAATATGTTTAAATGAAAACGAAAAGAGGCAGAGGTGGTTGATATCATATTTCGTCTTATTGTAAATACATACAGTGAAGCAGTGAAGATAACCGGAGTAGAAAAGGCGAGCTGACTGACGTTTTCAAGTACACTGCTGTTCCATTTGCAGAATTGCAGGACTTGCATCCTCACGTCCTCAAGAGTTCGTACTCCCAAGTCAAACTTCCAAGTCCGAACTACGAAGGACGCAAGTCCGAACTTTGCGTACTTGGTATTGAGAAACCGCCTTGTGTGTAACTATCTAAGGCTGCATCGAAAGATAACTTCGCGTCTGCTGCCATGCTGGATCCATATTTATAAACAAACTGCTTTGGTGAGTCACATAGAAGGCGTCATCGTCTTGCTGCTCCCTCCCCGTTCTGTGATTGGTTTCCTATCTGAGGTGAAAATTTGGTCCATGGTTTCCAGGCTGCCTAGCAGCGTGAATAAAATCGTGCTGCGCGCAAGGCAGCATGGGGAAACCCAGGCTAGTAAACTATCTCTTCAAGCTTCATTCATACTGCCAGTCCAATTCCATTTTTTTGTGTGTATCCACTAGGAATCTGACTATTATTGACTATCCACACTGTATAATGCGACTGTTCAGATCAGATTTGTGTGTTCTGTGGAAATCATTTGTTTTCTGGAATATCTTGTGAAAAACAACAACAGCACCATGGAGGGGTTTGCAATACAGATGTTTGCATGGCTTTATTCAGTGCTGCCATCTCCATCACTTTCAGCTTCAAAGAAGCGTGTAGACCAGGCTGACTAGCAGTGTACTGTAATTTTCCACTCGACCTGCACTTCGCAACAACACAACATTGTTTCTGCACTAGTTTTCAGTGTGTATCACACAACAATGTCTGACATATTCAGGTAGTACATTGTGTGAGAAAGTGACAAGCAAAAAAGCTGTGCGGAATCCGATCAGAGCAGTCAGATGGAAACGATTTCCATAAATGTGATTTGAATAGGATTTGTAAAAAGCATATTTGACCTGATTTTATTTATTTGCCATTTGCACTTGATAAATCTGATCGGATTCTAAATGGAAATGCATTGGGACTGATGGTCTGAACAAGATGCTTTTGTTCATCTATAAGTGTCTCTAAATCTTTCTTTTCTTGCTGTCAGAGTTTGACTGCTAGTTTAGAATTGCATTCTGGTTGCTATGGTGATGAAAACAATTTAATAAGCAGTAAAAGAGATTTGTGACAAAACAGAACAAAACCAGCATATGATTTTCAGAGATTAATGGTCCACTGAAGTGCTTTGAAACGCGCAGTGTTATTCTATGTGTTGACGTAATTTCAACTGAAACTGCAAGACAGGACAGGACATATCAAGCAGCCACACCTCTTTTTTAAATAGCCAATAGCGTTTAATTTATATCACAGCTTGGGCCAAAGCCATTGAGCTTTGTAAAGCCACATTTGACAGCGTATGACAGCCACAGTCTAATAAATTACCCCTTTCGATTCACTTATTAGACACTTACTAAAGCAAAACAGTGATCATAATGATGCTGAGGTTGTGTAGTTTGAAAATTTGGTTTTCTCTTCTCTTCTGCATTTTTTGGTCTGCGCCGACTCGCTCACATGATCCACTCTGTGTTATCGTGTCTCTAGAGCAGAACAGACTGTGCACATTGCACATGCTAGCTTATATATAACCTTAAGGCTTACACATTTATTCTAAAAGCCAAAAAACTCAAATAATAGATTTTTTTTTTTTTACATTTGGTGTCTCTCTGACAGCATTAATTTGTTTTTGATTGGATCTCCAGCTATCAGACTGACTTCCATTAAAGCCATCATCTCACTTTCAAACTTTCAATCAGCTACTTCACTGAAATCGCATTAGATTATCATTCTCACTTGAGTCGTCATAGCGACGGAACCATACAGCGCCATTAATCATGAATCTCTAATGGCCACTAAGTTGAGGCCTTGTCTCTCCTCCAGCCCAGCGGGAGGCCTGGACCCACAGTGTCTCTCTGTGCCCAGGAGGGTGGTGGGTGTCTGGGCAGAGAAAGATGAGCTCCTGGAGAGCCGAGTTAGCGAGGTGTAGAGCTGAGTGGCTCTGCGGGAGACGAATGAGATGAAATTAAGTCATTAGTCACATTTATCCATATGGCTCACATTTACCCAAAACAATTTTCGCTGGACTGTCTTCAACAGAACCCTTGTAAATGTGCGTAAATGAAGGAAAAACATTCTTAGAGTCACTTGTTTACTTAAAGGGATTGTTCACCCAAAGTGAAAGTTCTGGCATCATTTATGTTGTTCCAGTCCTGTATGAATTTCTTTGTTTGGTTGAAACCAAAAGAAGATATTTTGAATAGCCTGTGTTTTTGCCTACAGTGTCTTGAGAAAGTATTCATACCCCTTCGTTTTTTTCCATGTTTTATGTTGCTTCCTTATGTTAATCTGCTTTAAATAACTTTTTTCCACATCAATCTACACTCCAGACACCATATTGACAAAGTAAAAACAGAACTGTCACAACTTAAGTACATTGCATAAGTATTCATATCCTTAACTCAGTACTTACCTGCCATTCTTCTCCTCCTCACCTCTTCACCTCTCAAGCTCTGTCGGCTTTGATAGGGGCAGATGCACATTTTCAGGTTTTTCCAGAAATATTTGATTGGGTTCAAGCCCAGGCTCTGGCTGGGCCACTCCAGGACATTCACAAAGTTGTCTATAAGCCACTCTTGCTGTGTGCTTAGGGTCATTGTCCAGTTGGAAAGTGAACCTTCTGCCCAGTCTGAGGTTCTGAATGCTCTGGACTGGGTTTTCATTAAGGCTATCTCAATATTTTGATGCATTGAGCTTTCCTTCTACTCTGATGAGTCCTTCAGTCCCTGCCACTGAAAAACTGCCCCACAGCATGAGGCTATTACCAGCACACTTTTCTTTTGGGATGGTACTCTGCAGGTGATGAGCAGTGGCTGGTTTCCTTCAAACATGATGCTTGGAATTGAGGTTCATCAGACCAGAGAATTTGTTTCTCACAGTCTGAGGGTACTTCAGGTGCTTTTTTGCAAATTCCAAGTGTGTTTTTGTGTGCCTTTACTGGGGAGAGGATTGAGTCTTGCCACACCGCCGTACAGCCCAGATTGGTGGAGTGTTGCAGTGATGTTTGTCCTTCTGTAAGTTTCTCCCATCTGTATATATGATCATGAAGCTCAACTTGAATGACTATGAGCTTCTTGGTCACCACTCTGACCTCTTCTCCATCAATTGCTCAGTTTGGTCAGGAGGCCAGCTCTAGGAAGAGTCCTGGTTGTTTCAAACTTCTTCCATTAAGGGTAACAGAGACTACATGCTTCTTTGAACCTTCAATGCAGCAGATTTTTCCCCCAGATGTGTGGCTTGATGCTGCCCTGTTTCTGAGGTCTACAGGCAGTTTTTTTACATCAGCACTTGGTTTTTGCTCTTATATGCATTTTCAGCTGTTAGACCTTTTATTAAGACATGTGTGCCTTTCCAAATCATACCCATTCGATTGAATTTGCCACAGGTTAACTTCTCTTGAAGTGTAGTAACATCTACAAGTAATATGAATGCTCCTGAGCTAAATTTCAACTGTCCCAGTTTTTTTTATTTTTAATACATTTGCAAAGATGTTAAAATCTGTTTTTTGGTTTGCCATTATAGCGTATGGAGTGTAGATTGATGTGGGGGAAAAAGTAATTTAAAGCAGTTTAATAAAAGGCATCAACCTAACAACGTGAAAAAAATTAAAGGGTGTGAATACTTTCGCAAGGCACTGTATGTAGTGAAATATGTTGGGTCTAATGTTGTTTTGAATCCCACTGACTTTAATTTTAGTAAAAAAAAAAGTTCAACATTGTTCAAAATATTATCTTTTTTGTTGTCCAGTAGAAAAAAGTCATACAGGTTTGGAATGACATAACTGTGAGTAAATGACACATATTTCATCTCTTTAAATTTTGTGCTTGGTTTCAGAGCCTTGTTTTCCGCTGCATATTTGCTTACGGCATATTCCACCTAACATTCTCAACCTCTACACACACTGTTAAAGTATTATAAAATATCACAGTATAGATCCTGAAGGTATAGGTGCAATTGTCCCCAAGGCAACAGAGTGCCATGGTAACTCATGACTCCTTGGAGACCATGTTTGGTGGCTTTGCTCCTCTGTCTGAGATAAACTGTAAATCCCCACAGTCTCTTCGCTGTACTACAAATGTCTTGCAACTCTCAGTGGAGCACTTGACAAAGTCTCTGCAGGCCAGATCTGCTGCACACAGTATGTTCGAATCAAAATAAACACCCTGACCATGTGAATCACACCTTATTTTTTGTACCAGAATATTGTTTGCATAAAGCTATTTGGAATAGCAATTACATTGTATAACCGAATGCATCTTAACAACTCTACAACCTATTATTAGAGTTGACACAAGAGTGGATTGCACTGAATGAGGCCAGAACAATGATTTTCAGGAAAAGAGAGAGATTTTTCAGTTTTGCTTTGAAAGGTTAATTAAAGCACATTTGTGCATTCAATCCTAGTAGCTGCTAATTGTAGTTTAATTGGTCTGGCATGTGCAGCCAATTAAATATGTTTTGCTACTAGTAATAAGTTTTTAATTGGCAGGACAAACACCTGTGACAGACGATCTCGGTGGTGAGATTATGCTGAGCTCAGCATCAAAAACAAGAAATATTCTTTTCAAATCCACCTAATAAGGTTTTTGGTCTGCCCAGGTGTGTGGTCTGTTGTTCTTGTGGTATCTGCATGTTCAGCACTGCTGCGTCCTATGGAATCAGCGAAGGGTTGGGACTTGAAGGTTGAAGGTCTATTTTAGGTCCCTGGCGCCATGGATCTGCGGAAAGTGACGAGAGAGATCAGTGTGCCATTGATCTACGGCATCTCAAACGAGTAGAGACAACTACACTCCTCTCTGATAATACCGCATTCATCTAATGCAGCAATTATCCTGCTTTCTTACTGTTTCTCAGTGTTTCTTGCCCTCTTTCACTCAGGCTTTCTGTCAGTTCTGAAAACAAGAGATAATTGAAAAATTATCCTTGAGCTTTAAGCTTGTCGTGCGCTTCACATTTATTGCATTTGTGAATAGGTTTAGTTTCCTTTTGGCCTTGATATTTAAACTAGCCATGAAATGAAAATTCATTGATCTAGTTTTTAATGCATCATTAACTGTTAAATAGAACCAAGTTCCTGCCCTACATTTTCCAATTTGAATGTAATGATAATCCAATTTGAATGTGGCCCAAAACTGATTTTTTGCTCACATGTGACTCAGATCTGTGTTTCTCATGACAGTGTGAATAGCAAAAACCACATGTAATCTGATCTTTTTAATTCCGATTTGTTCCACTTCCATATTATCCAGTACAGGTCAGATGTTTTGTAATGCGACCACAGTGTGAACTATGGGAATTTATGTGACTTTTACGTCATTTGTGATCAACATTAGTCACAATTCTGCACTCAAGGCAGTCATTTCAAAAATTTTACATACCCAAAGTTATCAAGACTGTTGTAAAAGGTAGTCAGTGGAAGTGTGATGTGTCAGAACCCATAAGTATTACAGGTTACACTATAAATAAACCCATAATTACTTACTTTATGTCCTCCATATTCACTTCCGTATGACAGTGCACTGCACAGTTGTTGCTAAATCTAAAAAAAAAGTATTTATTCAGTTTTCTATGGAATTTGGCTAGTTTTTCAACAACTCTGAGGGTTGAAATAACCTAAGTAACGCAATATTGACCCCCCAGAACACGATTGGGCTGGTTTTGGGCTTGTTTTGAGAAGCAATTAGGCGGACTTTGTTGTAAAAAAACTGGCAACCCTGTTTCTTATTGTTTTTTTGCACATACGGGGTCAGGTCAGACTCAGAACCATTATCTGTTCACTGGAAATCTGATATTGGCCACATTTGATTGAGCACTAAAGCTCAGGTGTGAATGTAGCCTAGGTCACTAATTCCATTCTGTTGGGATGGGAGTCACTTCAAAGATTTCACATACCCAAAGTTATCAAGACAGGTAGTCAGTGGAAGTATGATGTCAGAACTCACAAGTATTACAGTGACAAATTTATATACAAGCAAGACATGACGGCTCGAAAAGTTTCAAAACTCTTCTCTCTTCTATCACATCCTTGTCTTTATTTTTCATATTGCCTGTGCATAATTTTGCTGGCTTCTGTAGCCCCGGAACGCAATTGTGTTTTGGGAAGCAATTAGGTGAAAACATGGCAACCCTGTTCATTTTGTTCTTTTGTGCATATGGGTCAATTCAGAACCATGATTTGTTCACACTGGAAATCTGATATTGGCCACATTTAAAACATAATGCAGAATTGAGCACTCTGGTATGAATGTAGCCTAGGTCAAAAACAATCTGTCACAAATTCCATTCTGTTCACCACAAAACTAAAATTTTGTCGTTTACTCACCCTCATGCTGTTCCAAGCTCATTTGACTTCTTTTTTTATGTTGAACACAAAAGATGCTTTGGAGAATGTCTAGATGTTCATTTTTATATAAGAAAAGTCGATTGTAATTTATACTATGAAGGACAAAAATGCAAAAAAAGTTCACATGACTCATGCACTTTGTTCTAAACTTTCTGTAGTCAATTGATGGGTTTCTATAAAGAACAGACAAGAGCAAGGGAAAAACTTTTAGTATTCAGAAAGAGTTCTTAAAATATCTTTTGTGTTCTGGAGAAGAAAGAAAGTCATAGAGTTTTGTAATGCGTGAGGTGAATAAATGATGGCAGAATTTTCTTATTTAAAGGGATAGTCCCCCCCAAAAGGAAAATTCTGTCAATAATTACTCACCCTCATGTCGTTCCAAACCCGTAAGACCTTTGTTCATCTTTGGAACACAAATTAAGATGTTTTTGAGCTTTCTGACCCTGCATAGACACATTCTCATAGCTTCAAAAAATTACAGTGGATCCACTGATGTCACATGGACTATTGAACGATGTCCTTACTACCTTTCCAGGCCTTGAACATGGTAGTTGAGTTGTTGTCTGTGCAGGGTCAGAAAGCTCTGGGATTTAATCAAAAATATCTAACTTGTGCTCTGAAGATAAACAAAGGTCTTACAGGTTTGGAACCACACAAAGATGACGAATTAATGACAGAGTTTTCATTTTTGGGTGAACTATACCTTTAAGTGAACTGTCTGTTCATCACAAACATATTGTTTGGCTTCAGATGACTCACTTCTTTGTTCAACTAAAGAAATACAGTCATATGAGTTCAGAATGACAGCAGAGTGAGTAATTGATTACAAAATTGTCATTTTTAGGTCAGTCACCCATTTTAAGACAAGTAAGCTAAACTTTTTCCAATACAGTTATAGCAATTCTCCTGCTCAAGCTGGTGCCAGGCTCCAGCTCTATAAAGAGAATATTAATTGAAATGTCAGATTTGATCATTCTGCTGCTCAAACCCTGCTGTGAGATTATGCATTTGACTGACACCAATTAAAGCAGTCTAGTCTCACACTGACTCTCTGCTCTGTTAAATATCGTTCTAATCTTCCCTTTGCATATTCTCCATTATTTTTTTGTTTTTTCTCTCTTTTAGGTAAAGGGGACGTGTTTGGTGATGTGTTTTGGAAGGAGACAACTTTGGCCCACTCATGCGCTAACGTTCGGGCATTAACGTACTGTGATCTTCACATCATAAAGAGAGAAGCCTTGCTGAAAGTGTTGGACTTCTACACAGCGTTTGCCAACTCCTTCTCCCGAAACCTCATTCTCACCTGCAACCTACGCAAAAGGGTGAGATGCATTAGCCACCACACCTCTCGTATGTTATGCATCTCTCTCATTGTGTTTGCTAGAGTTCAGCTTTATTCGGTCAATTTTTTTTTGCTTTTTTATGCTTTCACTTGTTAGTTTGCAGGCTCTTTATTATTTTCCCTGCCCGTTTCTGGGCCCTGTTCTCTGATCGTGTATTACAGTGTTAAATGGATTTAATAGTTGGAGATTTGACGTCTTGGTTATTATGTTCTTTTAAGATAATCTGTGATACTAATTAATTCAGCAAGAGTGTTTAAAGGACTGAATTATCTAGAGAGGAATTATGATGATTAGAATGATGATGGTGTTGAACATATTAAACGGATAGTTCATCAAAAAATTTAATTTTTCATATACCTAACTAACAACTTTCAAGTTGTTCCAAACCCTAAGACTTTGTTTAATCTTCAAAACACAAATTTTTGTCCCTCTTAATCTGTGTTTTGATTATTATATTCTAAGTTGTATGGTTTTGTAATGACATGAGGGTAAGTAAATGATGACAGAATTGTAATTTTTGGGTGAACTGTCCCTTTAAGTGACATGCTAATAATGGGGTTAGGACTTTTAAGTGATATTTTACATGATTTCAAAGTAAATCCTTATTTAAAGCACATAAAGCTTGTTTTCAAAGCTACATTCACAAAAAAATATATATTCTTGTCACCATTTACTCACCCTCATGTTGTTCCAAACTTGTATGACTTTTGTTTTATGGGTGTCTAAGGTGTTTTTTTCATACTTTGAAAGTGGATGGGTCTATTTACTTACTTACTTATAAAGGATATCATTAAAGTAGTAAACAAGCCACATAAGTGATGTGCAAAAGGAGGAAGTTCAATTTCGGTCTGTTCCTCACAGAAAGCTACTGTATGGCTTCTGAAAACTTTTACAGTCTTTTTAGTCTTTTTTGGAGCTTTCTTTTTTGGAAAATCACAGATTGAACTAGAATATAATGAAAATATCTCATCATATGTAAAGAAGAGAAATTATAAGGGTTTCGTACAACATGATGACAATTTCCTTTGTAGGTTAACTAACCCTTTAAGCTCTTAGAGCTCTGGTTGGATATAAGCCACAATTGTCATCAGTTGCCCTAATCGTATTGGATACAGTACAGAGTATAAAGATGTTTCATGGCCGCCAGGGGGATTATGGGTAGAACTGGGTCAGTAGTGTGAAAAAAACGCTCAGTATGTTGTTGCATATGGAGCTTTTCTCATGTTCAGCCCTTTCCTCCACTGTTCAACTGTTATCTTTCTAGTTTTCGTCTCATTGTTTCATTGTTACAAACTCTACTCGTTTCCTTTATCACCAGCCTTGGATTTGACTAGAAGCTTATTGTTTGCTCCTTCCACCCATATTTTCTCTCTTGCTCTTTTCTAAGCAATTACTAAGCCTTATACACTCATTCTCTCACACACGGCCACAAAAAACACAAACATTCAAGCCTAAAACAACATAGGTTTTCTAGGTTAATGGTCAGATATGAATAAATCAAAACGCAAAGCTCTCTCTCTTTTCTTAATGTTATTCCCTTTTTCCACCCTGATTGTTCCCTGCCTGCTTTTACGCTGTCAAAGAGTCTCACATCAATGCTGAAACGACACAATTCACAGCAGAGCTGTTTTAAACAGTCTCACAATATTTTTGATCATTTTGAGTGTTATTCTTTTCACTGCTGTATTAATATTAATATTGAATAGAGGACTAAAAATGAAGGGCATAGAGTGAAATTGGATCAGGATCATGAGTCAGAATTGTACCTTCATTTACATTAATGCCTTTGGCAGATGCTTTTATCCAAAGCAACTTATGCTGTATTTAGTGTACACATTTACATTTGATCAGTTCCTGCTTTCCCTGTGAATTGAACCCATTGGCTCGGTGTTGCTAGCACTATGCTGTACTGTTTGAGCAATACGAAGCTGTTTTTATCTTTTAAATACTTATTATTGTTGTTAATGCACACACATATATTAATACAGTTTTAAGTATTTTATACATAAGTGAATAAGTAAATCATTATTTTATATTTAATATTGTCAGAAGCATTCCTGACTGTGTGTGTATATATAGTCTCAAAGGTTATGCGGTTTTCTGGAGGTGAAGCTTTATTTACTCTGCTTTATGTAGAAATGGCTGCAGTAATATCAGTTTCAAGATATTTTTGATTATTTTTGACTGTTATTTTTAGTCTTTTAACTATTATATTAATAGTAAATAGAGGACAGAAAATTCTGAGAATTTGAAAAAGAGTCAAATTCAGATTTTAGTTTTAGGTTGCCTTTCAAATCTGGCAAGATGAAAATTAGCCATTGGGGCTAACTCTGGCTTATTTACAGTATTTTACTGTTGATTAATAAGCACTGTCCCTATTAAATAAATCTGAACCTTCTTGATCATTAGTTGTTAATAGAAAAAATGAACATTTATCATAATTTATCCTCTTAAAAAGGGTGTTTTTGCAGTGATGCCATAGAAGAATCCTTTTTGGTTCCCCAAAGAACCTTTCAGTAAACAGTTCTTAAAAGAACCATTTTGAAGAACATTTTAAAAATCTAAAGAACCTTTTATGACTATAAAGGATCTTCTCTGCATTTGAAAGGTTTCATGGATGTTCAGGGTTCTTAAAGGAACCCCGAGTTAATAAGTTGAGTTTTACCGTTTTGAAATCCATTCAGCTGTTTTCCTGTTCTGGCGATATCACTTTTAGCATAGATCATTGAATCCTATTAGTAATAGTATCACGTTCAAAAATGACCAATGAGTTTCGATATTTGTCCTATTTAAAACGTGACTCTTCTGTAGTTATATTGTGTACTAATACTGGCGGAAAATGTAAAGCTGCGATTTTCTAGGCTGATAAGATTAGGAACTACACTCCCATTCCGGCGTAATAGTCAAGGAAGTTGACTATGGCCGAAGCAGGAGGAGTAATATCATTCAGCACATGTGTAAATGCAAACCTAGCTGTGAACTAATTTCAGGTGCTGCGTGATATTACTCCACCTGCTTCGGCCATATTACGGCAGCAAACTCCCTTGACTATTACGCCGAAATGGAAGTGTAGTTCCTAATCTTATCGGCCTAAAAAATTGCAGCTTTACATTTTCCGCTGGTATTAGTACACGATATAACTACAGAAGAGTCAAGTTTTAAATAGGACAAATATCGAAACTCGTTGGTCATTTTTGAACGCGATGCTATTGGTCTAATAGGATTCGATGATCTATGCTAATCTATGCTAAAAGTGATATCGCCAGAACAGGAAAACGGCTGAATGGATTTCAAAACGGTAAAACTCAACTTATTAACTCGGGGGGGAGTTGGAGAATGAGCCTATTTCCAAAAAAAAAGTGGAGTGTTCCTTTGATGAAACCATCAATGCCAATAAAGAACCTTTTGTTTTTAAGAGTGTTTATATCATATAGAAACAAAATGGTGAATTAGTGAATTCTGATCTCTCCTGCGGTCAAATGAAAGAGCGGTTGTGTTTAGTGTCTCTGTCGAGGGAGCCTGAGGGGTTTCAACAGAATGAAAGATTTAGATTTCAAGCATGTATCTGTCATCTAATGGAGGACAGAGAGGGGGGGGGGGTGACATCACTTTGGAGAAAGGCCAAAGAGAGTAATACACAAAGTTAGTCTTGCTGGTGTGTTGTTGATTATGTGTGTGCAGGGTGAGTGTGAGATGCTTATTTTATGTTTTTTTTTTTAGGTTTGTGGTATATTCTCACATTTATGTTGTATTTGATGGTTGACCAATCTACATGTTTTCTGGTTAATCAGTCAAAGTTCTTAAGACAGCTTGTGGGCCTTCAGGCCGACACACTACACACAGACACACTTCCTCCAGAAGGCTTTTGCATTAATAATGTGACCCAGAATAAGAGTGTGCCACTAACTTCCAAATTCTGAGTCTGCTTGTTTGCCTAAAGTACTACAGTACTACTGTCAAACCACATCAAATTTTCATAAGTGTCATGGATGTCTCAGCATTGCAAACAGACAATGACATCACTGGTTCATTTCATCCTTTTAATTACATGTGTGATAATTAAATGTAAAAAATTTGTCCAGAAATATATTATTGTTTAAAGTAAAATTTTTCTAATATTCACCTACAGTATTATTTATATATTTTATTGTAGTGTTATTGTATTGCTATTATTATTGTTGTTGTTGTCAAAAGTACATACACCTTGCAGATTCTGCAAAATTGTAATTATTTTAGCAAAATAAGAGGGATCATACAAAATGCATGTTATTTTTTATTTTGTACTGACCGGAATAAGATGTTTCACATAAAAGACGTTTACATATATAGTTCACAAGAGAAAATAATAGTTACATTTATAAAAATGATGTTAAGTGATAGTTGTTCATGAGTCCCTTGTTTGTCTTGAACAGGTAAACTGTCTGCTGTTCTTCAGAAAAATCCTTCAGGTCTCACAAATTCTTTGGTTTTTCAGTATGTGTGTATTTGAACTCTTTCCAACAATTATTGTATTATTTTGAGATCCATCTTTTCACACTGAGGACAACTGAGGCACTCATATGCAACTATTACAGAAGGTTCAAATGCTCACTGATGCTTCAGAAGGAAACACAATGCATTAAGAGTCAGAGGTGTAAACTTTTGAACAGAATAAAGATGTGTACATTTTTCTACTTTTTCTTAAATATCATATTTTTGTCCATTACGTACTGCCATTCAGAGATTACAGAAGATACTTACATGCTTCTCAGAAGACAAAATAAGTTTAATTTACCCTGATCTTCAAATTCAAGTTTTCACCCCCTGGCTCTTAATGCAGCTCTTAATGCATTCGTTTTCTATCTGAAGCATCAGTGAGCATTTGAACCTTCTAGGAAAATAAAGTTAAAAAGTGTCCTAGAAATCAATTTAAGGCGAATATCACAAATATTCTGATTAAAGTAAGACCTTATAGAGCAGTGATGAGACTATTGCTTCAGAATAGATTAATTTACGGCAAAAAAAGGCTCTTTTTTGCCTCGGACAAGTACATTTTTTACTCTGATTTAAATGTCTGATTTACTTGTCCGTAGGACAAGCACATGTCAAAGCTTAATGTCAAGCCCTGTATGAGTACCTCAGGTGTCCTCAGTATGAAAAGATAGATCTTAAAATCCTACAGTCATTATTGGAAAGGGTTTAAACTACACAAAAATGCTGAAAAACCAAAGAATTTGTGGGACATGGAGGATTTCTGCAGTAACTGTGGCATCTTGACAGACACTCTGGGCACCATGTAGCAACTGCAGATTTACGTAAAGGGTGTGTTATCTCCACCGGGAGTCAGATGTTTACTCAGGCAAAGAGATTTGGACAGGTTTAGAATTATTTTCTTTAAGCAGTAAATTGAACAAAAGATTGAATCTTATATCTCATCAGTCTGTGTGTGTGACTGAATTAGAACTGTTTCAGTGCATGGCTGCATTAGATGCCTGTGTGACTGCAGATGACAGGCTGGATTACCTAAACAGCCCTAATGTGTCACCTAATCACCCGCTGAGACTGACACACTCTCCCTCAGTGTGTGTGAGAGAGAGGAGGGAGGTTTGGTTACGGTACAGTGATGGCACCAGGGTAGGGCTGAAAGAGATGAGAAAAGATATTAGGAGAGAAAAGGAGTGTTCCCTCCAAGCAGCATCTGTGCACATCCACACACTTCTGATATTTCTCCTGCGCACTTATGTTTTTGTAATCTTGATCATAAAATGCATTGGCTTTTTTTTTTGCCATGCATGCCTCAGATTAAATCATAAGCCTGGTGAAATGTTCGACTATTTTGGATTTTTTTTTAGAAAAAAACCTACATTTGCGAACTTTAAAAAGATAAACTTTCGACTTACCATCGCAAAGAGAAGCCAAAACTTTCGAAAGTAGCAGGGCCACTTTTAGTAAAATGCCTATAACTCCTGAACGGAATGAGATATCTTCACTAAACCTGGAACACTTATGTAAGAGCTTAAAGGATGCCAACCCCCCAGAGGACTGCCGATGATGCCAGCCTTGAAACAACATACAGCACTACACCATTTTTCTACAAGTTTGATTGCAACACATAATCATTACTATTAGTGTTCATCATCTGTTTTTGATTACACCATTATAGTTTTTAATATTTATACCATATGTACATCGACTTAACATACAGTAGTCACCACTAATAAGCTACTACTTTTTTTGTACAGCTGCTTTGAAACGATTTGTATTGTGAAAAGCGTTATACAAATAAACTTGAATTGAATTTAATTGAATTGAATAAAGAGATAGTTCACCCAAAAATGAAAATTTGATGTTTTATCTGCTTACCCCCAGGGCATCCAAGATGTAGGTGACTTTGTTTCTTCAGTAGAACACAAACAAAGATTTTTAACTCAAACTGTTGCAGCCTGTTAGTGATTTAATGGCAGTGGATGGGTACCAAACCTTTGAAAGTAAAAAAAAAAATCATGCACAGACAAATCCAAATTACACCCTGCGGCTCGTGACGATACATTGATGTCCTAAGACACGAAACGATCGTTTTTTGCGAGAAAATGAACAGTATTTATATCATTTTTTTACTTTAGATACACAGCAATTTCCAACTCAGCTCAGCATCCAGTGCGTTACACGTGTACACGCTCTGGCGTAGTACGTGCAAATGCCGGAAAGGGAAATCGGTGAAAAGTCAACAGTCCCGGATGAGTTCACGCAAGCAAACGTAATCTATTAGCTTTAAATCAGTTTGAACAATCAGAATAAGTGCGAGTAATTACCGTTTTGAATAGCCACTATACACACAATCTCTGTGCACTGTGTAAACAATAAGTGTCGTATACATGTGACAGATCACTTTCGTGTTTGCGTATACTACGCCAGAGCACGTACACATGTAACGAGCCGGATGATGACACATGTAACGACATTACTGTGTATCAAAGGTAAAAAATGATATAAATGCTGTTCAGTTTCTCGCAAAAAATGATAGTTTTGTGTCTTAGGACATCAATGTATCGTCACAAGCCACAGGGTGTAATTTGGATTTGTCTATGCATGTTTGTTTTTTTTTACTTTCAAAGGTTTGGTCCCCATCCACTGCCATTAAATCACTAACAGACTGCAATGGTTTGAGTTAAAAATCTTTGTTTGTGTTCTACTGAAGAAACAAAGTCACCTACATCTTGGATGCCCTGGGGGAAAGCAGATAAACATCAGTTTTTCATTTTTTGGTGAACTATCCCTTTAATCTGAGATCACAGGACAAAAACCAAAGAGCTTGGCCACTTGGTGGGGCTGTAAGATGAAAAAAAAAAAACATAAAAATGGATATACCTATGCAACCATATGTCCTATCAACATGAAAATCGAGGAGCTTGGTCTTGGTCCAAAGTGCCACAAGTGTCTTTAAGGACATTTGTGCATCTAAAAAAAAAAAACATGGCCGCCATTGGCCGATAAAGTTTGAGCACCCATTAGAAAAGGTTAACGGAGGCCGATCGTGACAAAACTTGGTGGGCCTTTTTGACTCCTGACTCCAAAGGTCTGTGAGAAATTTGAAAGAAATCGGCCACTGAGGGGGGCACGTTTTTTTGCACATAAACGCAATATTTGTGTCATATGATATATCAATTCCTCATTGCGGACAACTTTGCCTCTAGAACCACTGCTGTCAATAAAAATTGTTTGTTAAATGATTTAGAAGATGTAAAAAAAAAAAAAAAACGTCTTTTGCGAACGAGTTTTAGGTTTTTCGCTCAATCTGGAAAAGAAACATTGCAGTATAATTCTCTGGACTCTCTAGGTCAATAATTATCAATTTTTTTTTTTTTTGAAAATTACCCTTTGGGAAGCTATAATGGGGTCATTTAGAAAAGGGCCCTGACTAAATTTAACCAAAATCCTGTAAAACCTAAAGGAAAACTCAAAACCTCATGAAACCTACTGAGCACATGCGACAGGTGGTTATAAACAATCATGCAGTTTTAAGTTTTAAGAAGGGTGGACCACGGTTGGCACTATAACAGCCATAAACATTACAAAACATAATATTTCTATAGTAAATTACCTGGATTTCCAAAAAATGCTTTTTTAAATCATTGATTTAGGTGGTTTCATATGTGCTTAAATGCATTAAAGTGCTTGCAGCTATATTTACTCAAAAACTCAAACTCCATCTCATTTCTCATTTTCAAAATCATCCAACATCGTTGTTTTACCTTTTTTTGTAAAAAGTGTGTAAAAACACTGGGTTCGGTACTTCCACCTACACCTTTCCAATGTGACTATGTGAAGTTGAGCTAGTGCAAGCATTTGTGGTTAAAAAGTGTACAAATTTGTATTTTTTTCACTACATAAGACCCTTATGCCTCGGCTGGAATTGTGTAGAGCCCTTTAAAACTGCATTGAAACTGCAAATTGCACATTGATCCTAATTGAAGTCTACTATATGGAGAAAAATCCTGGAATAATATAATACAATATATTAAATGATCTATCATTTTAAACATTTGCACCATTACCTGATTGCAATTCCTTTAGTGAATCAGGCGCTTAATGTGGACATAAACAATGCTAGCAACTGGTGCCATTCATTTTAAGAGAATTCCCCCCTAGACACTCTTTCTTTCTTTTTCTCTCTCTTATTTGTTTTCACTCCCAGTTCTGTCTTGATCTCCATTTGGTCTGTTTAGTGGTCTAATTAGCTATGTTTTTAAGTTTATTCTCTGTAGTGCCAGGGCTCGGGAGAGACCACAGATACACAAATACAATTTCAGACTCTTTATATGATAAATATATGGAAAACAGACAGAAAAAAACAAATGTATAAAGATGAAATGCTCCAATTCGCTCCCCTCAGGCAGATGGTCCCCAAGAGCTCCTACCAAGAAAAAAAAAAATCAGTCCTATCTAATCATGGATACACACACACAGGTCCTCAGGCAAGAAGGTGAGACTCCCCTGCCGATTTCCTCGTTGGAATAATGGCTACTCTCTCGAGTGCTTCCAGAACATTCTAGAGAGTGAGATGGAGGAGCGGAGCGCCCCTCTGCTTTTTTCACTTGCTGGCAATAATGCGTGAAAGGGACACAGAGTGATGTGGCAGCTATAAATCTGAAAGCTTGTGTATGTGTGATATTTTTGCTGCCGTAATGTCGAGGGAATTTAATTTATTTCTCCACCTGTGTGGGAATTCGTACATTTAAGATGGGGTTACATTGTCTATTAGTATATAATGAGGAGGAGTTATGTGTGTGTGAGCACACCTGGTTTTCCTCCTAACTGTAATGTGACAGTAAGAGGGTCTGAAGCATTTGTCAGTGATTCTCAGCAGTAAACGTTGTGGACACATTTTGAGCCAATTACCTCTCGTCAGAGAGAAGACGCTTCCCCACTGCGGGATGGCAGTTTGTGTGCGTGTGTGCGTGTGTGTGTGTCCAAGATGCGTTATGCAATTGTGTTGCTAACAGGCTTCTGTGTCATTTTAAGTCACTCAAACCTCAATGCTTCACATACATAATACACTTTCAAACTGGAAAGGACTGACAAGTGACATGTTCAGAATAGCCTTAGATGTTCCTATATATATATGTGTGTGTGTGTGTGTGTGTGTGTGTGTGTGTGTGTGTGTCTATATATGTATGTACAGTCATGGCCAAAAGTTTTGAGAATTACATAAATATTGGAAATTGGAAAAGTTGCTGCTTCAGTTTTTATTATAGCAATTTGCATATACTCAATGTTATGAAGAGTGATCAGATGAATTGCATAGTCCTTCTTTGCCATGAAAATTAACTTAATCCCGAAAAAAAACTTTCCACTGCATTGTTAAGAAGGCTTCAGGGCGTCCAAGGAAGTCCAGCAAGCGACAGGATGGTCTCCTAAAGAGGATTCAGCTGCGGGATCGGAGTGCCACCAGTGCAGAGCTTGCTCAGGAATGGCAGCAGGCAGGTGTGAGCGCATCTGCACACACAGTGAGGCCAAGACTTTTGGAAGATGGCCTGGTGTCAAGAAGGGCAGCAAAGAATCCACTTCTCACCAAAAAAAAAACATCAGAGACAGATTGATCTTCTGCAAAAAGTATGGTGAATGGACTGCTGAGGACTGGGGCAAAGTCATATTCTCTGATGAAGCCTCTTTGTGATTGTTTGGGGCATCTGGAAAAAGGCTTGTCCGGAGAAGAAAAGGTGAGCGCTACCATCAGTCCTGTGTCATGCCGACAGTAAAACATCCTGAGACCATTCATGTGTGGCGTTGCTTCTCATCCAAGGGAGTGGGCTCACTCACAATTTTACCCAAAAACACAGCCATGAATAAAGAATGGTACCAAAACACCCTGCAAAAGCAACTTCTTCCAACAATCCAACAACAGTTTGGTGAAGAACAATGCATTTTCCAGCACGATGGAGCACCGTGCCATAAGGCAAAAGTGATAACTAAGTGGCTCGGGGACCAAAAGTTGACATTTTGGGTCCATGGCCTGGAAACTCCCCAGATCTTAATCCCATTGAGAACTTGTGGTCAATCCTCAAGAGGCGGGTGGACAAACAAAAACCCACTAATTCTGACAAACTCCAAGAAGTGATTATGAAAGAATGGGTTGCTATCAGTCAGGATTTGGTCCAGAAGTTGATTGAGAGCATGCCCAGTCGAATTGCAGAGGTCCTGAAAAAGAAGGGCCAACACTGCAAATACTGACTCCTTGCATAAATGTCATGTAATTGTCGATAAAAGCCTTTGAAACGTATGAAGTGCTTGTTATTATATTTCAGTACATCACAGAAACAACTGAAACAAAGATCTAAAAGCAGTTGAGCAGCAAACTTTGTGAAAACTAATATTTGTGTCATTCTCAAAACTTTTGGCCACGACTGTATATGTATGTATGTGTGTGTATGCATATAATAGTTGGTTTTCTTTTAATGAAAGATTTCTTATGTAAATGTTTTTTCTTTAGCCATGAGTTGATCCTTCAGAAATCATTCTAATAGATTTATTTGGTGCACAGTCATCATGTGTTTGGTGTTTAGATATCAGTAATGTTCAATAATATAAATAATGTTTTTTATTATTAAAACCCTTTGAAAAGTATTTGCTGCTTAATATTTTAGTGAAGAAACAATGATATAATTTTCAGGATTCTTTGATGAATAGAAAGTTTTGAAATGGTAATCATTTGTATAAGATTATAAGCTTACTTTCTCTTAAACAATTTAAAACTTTTATTTATTTATTTTTAACTATTTATAATTAAACAATTTAATTTAATTTCTTGCTTAATAAAAATATAATTTTTTTTAATAAAAATAAGAAAACTAATTACTAATTAAAAATTAAGTTACCAAACACCAAACTTTTAAATAGTAGTGCATCACTGTTTTGACAAAAATATTAAGTAGTAAAAACTGTTCAGCATAATGATAATAAATGTTTCTTGAGAACTTAATTGGCGACTGGAGTAAACATATCAAATCAAATAATTATTTATAAAACACAGAGTGTAACAAAGTGCTGTATAATTTATATAAAGAAATTGCTGTATAATCTATATAAAGATAAAAATGAGATAAAACACATAAAAATACAAAGACAGATGGAAAATTTAAATTTAATTAAAAAATTAACTTAGCTTAATTTAAATTAAATTAAATTAAGAAAAAATTAAATGAATGCATAAAATCCAAACCAATAGTCCTCACAAAGAAGAAACACAGAGTGTGCCAAAGTGCTTTACAATTTTAAAGAAATTAGTTAAAACAATAAA
>NC_133362.1:15133676-15299012 GCF_049309525.1 Garra rufa
AATAAATTATTTAAAAAGCAACTTAAAAAGCCAAAGTGCTGTAAAAAAAATTAATAAAAATAAATGTTCTAATATGTACAGCTATAGTACTGCTATCTTCCTATAAGGTACCAAAGGGGACCCTTTAGGTACAACCATATACCTTTTGAAAAGATGCTTCCCCAGTTACAGCTTTTGTACCTTTATTTTTGAGAGTGAATAATCCTCACAAAGCAGCAAAGGCCTCATCAAACAAATATGTTGTAAGATGGGTTTTAAACATGTTAACAGCGGTAGAAAATCTGATAGATATTAGTATAATGGATATATGACGTCTATCTTATGGTTGCTATAGAGTATTTTAATCGCTCCACTGACCTCAGCACTCACATGCGTCATAACAGCTGTTTTTTCTTATTTTTTTATTATCTCTCATTCTCTTATTCTGTTGACAGTTGCAGGTGAGCACACACCAGTGCGCTAAGCCTTCACTCTGTGTCTCTGAGATCAGAAGTGGAATCTTAAAATAGCCATTCCAATATGGAAAGACGCTGTCAGAGTGCTTTAATACTTCAAGAAATAGCTTGAAATTGTGATGCGTATTGGTGTGATGTGCATTGTGTGTGATATTCCTTCAGGGAAGGACAGTCAGGTCAGCCACCGCTGTCTCTTGTTTAGACACAGTGAGATGCTAAAGTCCTTTGAGGTGAATATGAGTCGGTCCATTTGAAAATTTGAAACCGTATCATTACTCTGGATCCGTAAAGAATGTGATAATGGCTCTGACCTAGACTGAGGCTAGAGTTTATGAGTTCATAAAGACCTCTTCTTCTGCCTCTTTCTTCCGATATGAAAGCATTTACAGATTTCCATGTAGATATTTTAGTCTTGCGTCTCTTTGTGCGGTAATTGTTTATACAATATGCCTTCTGGCAATGTTAATTTCTCTGATATTACCATATGCATTTCACAAATCTGAATATGCATATTGCACATTTGCATTGTGTCCTTTCCGCAAGAGGGTACACGATTACAATGTCACAATGCGCATTATCTCATCTTTTGCAGCAGTCAGTGTCATTTACTTATTGAGAATTACAGAGAAATTTCTATTGACTGCATTTAGTATTAATTGCGTCCATGTTTTTGAGGTTTAGTTGAGTAGAGCCTCTCTCTCCTAATCACTCACATGCTCTTCATGCACTAATTGCTCGGGTTATGTCCACTTATAACATCAGATGTTCTGCCTTAATTTTAACCTTTCTTTGAGGACTCTTGTCACAGCACAAGCAGTGATGGAGGTCGGAAAGAAGACAGACAGAGAGAAAAAACAGTCAAGACAAGCCCAACTGTCCAGTGAGAGTATGAACAATTTGGATTTTGTAAAGTAAATTGTTTCATCTACTTAAATGAGAAAATACTCATCTAAACACAAAACTCCAAAATAAGCTTAAATATGGTATCAAGTAAGGCATAAAAAACAGTTAAACTGCCCACTGTTCTTCAGAAAAATCCTTTAGGTCCCACAATTCTTTTTTTTTTTTCAGCATTTTTGTGAATTTGAACCTTTTCCAACAATGACTGTATGATTTTGAGATTCAAATGCTTACTGATGCAGAAGAAAAGGCGATGCATTAAGAGCTAGGGGTGAAAACTTTTGAACAGAATGAAGATGAGTACATTTTTCTTATTTTTTCTAAATATCATATTTTTTTTCTTTTAGTACTGGCCTTCAGAAGATACTTACATGTTTTCCAGAAGACAAAATTAGTGAAATTTACCCTGATCTTTAAATTCCAAAAGTTTTCACCCCCTAAGAGCTTAAAGGGATGGTTCGGAGTAGAATTGACTTCATTGCTATGCACTCCGAAGCCCATCTAAATACCCCATCCGGAGTTTTTTTTACCTTAGTCGAACATTTATGGAGATATTAGAGTTTTTCGAATTGCTTGTTACAGGAGTGATTGGTACATGTGATGTATCTCGTAAATTGCACCACTAAACGTGCAAGTAATCTTACCAAACTTGTACAGTAGTGTAAATAGGTTATGTACTCACAAAACGCTGCATTGGAACATTTGTAAGTCCACCATGAGTGTTTTAAAAACACGTTTTACCCGAGAACTACTAGTCTCAGAAACTACAAGTCGACGTCACTTCCCTGGTTTGAAAAAAGCACGTAAAAGTCCTCCTACTACATCTGTGTGCATGTCAACTTGTAGGAGGACTTTTACGTGCTTTTTTCAAACCAGGGAAGTGACGTCGACTTGTAGTTTCTGAGACTAGTAGTTCTCGGGTAAAACGTGTTTTTAAAACACTCATGGTGGACTTACAAATGTTCCGATGCAGCGTTTTGTGAGTACATAACCTATTTACACTACTGTACAAGTTTGGTAAGATTACTTGCACGTTTAGTGGTGCAATTTACGAGATACATCACATGTACCAATCACTCCTGTAACAAGCAATTCGAAAAACTCTAATATCTCCATAAATGTTTGACTAAGGTAAAAAAAACTTCGGATGGGGTATTTACATGGGCTTCGGAGTGCATAGCAATGAAGTCAATTCTACTCCGAACCATCCCTTTAAGAGCTTAATGCATTGTGTCTCCTTCTGAAGTATCAGTGAGCGATTGAACCTGTAATATTGTATATAACTAATAGTCCTCATTGTGAAAAGATGGAACTCAAAATCATACAGTCATTGTTGGAAAGGGTTAAAATACACAAAAAATGCTGAAAAACCAAAGAGTTGGTGTGACCTGTAGGATTTTCCTGAAGAACAGCGAACAGTTTAACTGTTCAGGACAAACGAGGGACTCATGAACAACTATCACTAAACAAAAAATAAAAACACAGCTGTGGATCATTCAGGTAAAAACACATTATTAAGATTCAAGTGTATGAAAACTTTTGAACGGGGTCTTTTTTTTATAAATTCAACTATTATTTTCTCTTGTGGACTATATGTAAACATCTTTTATGTGAAATATCTTATTCAGGTCAGTACTAAATAAAAAATAACATGTATTTTGTATCATCCCTCTTATTTTTGGTAAAATAATTAATATTTTGTAGATTCTGCGAGGTGTATGTAAACTTTTGACTTCAACTGTATGTTTGTATGTTTAAATTGATTTTGACAGCAAGCCTACAAGACAACAGCATCCATGTGCCTCCCTATGGCCAGTTCATCCCCAGCTTTACCGCAGTTGTTGAAATCAAATTTACTGTGTTGTTCATAAAACTTTGTGTTGAAAAGGCATACAAGCAATTACTGCCTTGAAAGGGGTCAGAAGGAATAGGTTCTAATGAGCTTTCGTTTCGCAACGTTATTAAAAAACAACACAATTGCCCGCAGTTCCCTCTGTGATTGGAACTCATTAAATAGTTTCTGTTGGTTTTGTGTGAATAACTCTAAGCTGTACCAGGATTTTTGTGTGTGATCTCAAACGAAGCCTTCAGTGGGACAGAATATGTTGTAATGTTCAAACAGAGGATGTTGCAGTGTTCAGTTCTTGTTTTGCTGACTTTGAGAAAAAAGGGCAAAAGAGAATGACAGACGCTCTCTGTCTGTGTGCTCCAGTGTCTGAACTAATCCATCAGTTTTGTATGTTTGTGTTCAGATTTAAGAGACAAATACATTCCGTATGGATTCTTTGCGAACAATGGAGTTTCTTAAAGGGATCTAATGTAATATAAATGATGTCTAAAATATTTAGTAGAAAACCCATTGAAGACTTTGGTTATTTAAAAAAAGCCACATCGTTTTTGCATATTTTTGACTGTGGGGGGTGTCATTATTTCAGTGACGTAAAATGGCGAAACACAATTTTGAATGCACAAGTTAGAATTTTTTTTTTGGAAAAAAGCAAGGCTTGAGAGAAAGACACACAAGTAAATTAATATTATCAGCTGAACTAAATGAATCAATCTCCACAAATCAGTTTCAGTAAATAACTTTTGTATGGTGAAAAATGATAAAATTAAATCTAAGAAAGATGGAAAAAAGACAAAGAAGGGGCGAAGAGAACAACAGATGTATAATTTATGACTGAATCTCCAAACACAGGTAGTCTGTAAGCAGACCATGGCAAGACACAAAATGGAAGCTTTAGTGTGACAGCAGATAAGACATTACATATTATTTAGCAAGTCTGTAACCACCTAAATCAATGATTAAAAAAGCATTTTTGTCAAATCCTGGTAATTTACCATATAAATATTATTTTTTTATGTTTAGGACTGTTATAGCACCAGCTGTGGTTTGATCTCTCTAAAACTTTGCATCCTTGTTTAGAATCACCTGTCGCATGTGCTCACCAGGTTTCATTAAGTTTTGAGTTTTCGATTAGGCTTTATAGGCTTTTGGCTATATTTGGACAGGCCCTTTTTTTAACAACCCCATTATAGCATCCCAAAGGGTACATTTTTTTTGATGATTATTGACCAAGAGAGTCCAGAGAATTGCACTGCAGTGTTTTTTTTTTTAGACTGAGTGAAAAACCTAGGACTAGTTTGCAAAAGTAGTTTTTTTTATATACATTTTCTCAATCATTTAACAAATGGTTTGATTAGTGGTTCGAATATTGTGCACATGTGTGAAAAACTGAAATATACAATCATTTATGCCCTTGAAAAATGTGAAATCGCCCTCTCAGTGGCCAATTTCTTTCAAATTTCTCACAGACATTTAGAGCCATGAGTCAAACAGGCCTACCATTCCAATCGAACTCTAACCTTGTCTAATAGGTGCTCAAAGTTCATCGACCTATGACGCCCATTTTTTTTGAGATTCACAAATGTCTTTATAGCCAGTTGTTGCAATTTGGACCATGACCGTGTGTACTGATTTTCATATCAATAGGTTAAACAGTTGATACTGCTGATTCTTCCCTTAAATAGCATTACCAATTGGCCAAGCTCTGTGACTTTTTTCATGTCACCTCAAATTCAGCTTTTACATATGCATTGTTATTTTACCAAAGATATCTGATTCCATTCAAAAGTTATAGTCGTTTTGGTAAAGGCAGCCCTGCCCCTTTCGAACATTTCGGCATCCCTTTGTGATGGAGGCCCGAAAGTTCAAGGCTTTTTTTGATAATTATTGATATTTACTCTCCAGAGAATCTTCCTGCACTGGTTGGGTTCCGATCGGGCAAAATATCTAGAACTAGTTCTCAAAAGTAGGTTTTTCAAAAAGTGTGAAATACCCCAAAATTTTGCCAGGGTGACAGACAAATCTGAATTTGATCACTGTAGTGTCCCCTGTCAGGCCAATTGGGGCGATCCTTGGTGACATTGTAGATGGTGTGAGTACTACCATACCTCCACATTTCAAGTCTCTATAACTTATGGTTTGGTCTGCCCAATCAGTTTTACGTGAAGATTGCTGAATTCTAACAATTACAATATGGATTTTGCGCTATGTGCTTGAAACCCTAAAAACTTAACATGCATAAAAAGTCTTACAATCATAGAATTTGGTCAAATTACACTGAAAGACTTGATGATATCAAACTGATGGTATTTTTTCTCTCCATATCCAGTTTATATTCCGTAAAATCATCGACGTGAAGAAGGAGGAAGAAGAGCGGCAGCGCTCAAAGAATGAGGTTCCACTCACCATTCCCGTGGACCACCCGGTCCGAAAACTTTTCCAGAAGTTTAAACAGCAGAAGGAGCTCCGTAACCAGGGCACTTCAGCCCAGCTTGACTTGGAAAAGAATCAGCAGCATCTACAGCAGCCCACACGCATGCCGAAACCTCACACCTCCCTCATGCAGAACTCACTGCACGCGGTTCAGAACGGGTCCACCAGCAGCGTGGTCACCATCTCCCAAATCACGCCCATCCAGAACTGTCTGGCCTACCCTAAAGCGGGGGACTCTATCAAACAAAACAACCGTGACATCATGGAACTCAAACCTGCTGTGGCCAGCAGTGACCAAGTCGCAAATCGACTCAAAGTGAATAACATGGCACGGACCAAACCCGCAGGAACCGCCCGTGGCTGGATGAGACTGAAAAACAACATGGCTGCTCCAGGTTCACCTCCAGAGGATGAGAGGAAAGAGGGATTGAACAATGCAGCTAAAGCCGTGTCCATGGAGCACATTTCACCAGAAGTCAAAGTTCAGATAGAAAGTGTTGAGGATGTTGGAGCATCCAGGAAGAATTCACTCCGCAAAACAGACTCGTGGGATAGTGGCCTGACATACAGTGACCAGAGACTGGATAGGGTTTCAGAACCACAGAGCCCTGTTCCTGGAGTTGGTGGAGAAGGACAACCCCGGGATTTTTACCCCAGTAGTGAGAGCTCATTCCAAGCCTCGCTGCAGGAGGCAAGGCTGGAGCTGCGGACAGAAATCCAAGCTCTGAGTGAAAGGATGGCGGTTATAGAGGAACGGGTCGGACAGATTCTCAGGCTGCTTTTAGAGACTTCAAAGCCCACGTCTAGCGAAGACCCAACCCCTAAAATGCACAGAGCCAAACTGAAAGCACAGGGCAGCATCCCAGTGTCCACACTTAGTACACCAGACTCTGAAAAGGACGAGGGTTTGCCGTAGGAAAATAGATTTGCATTCAATAAGCATTTGTAGCTTCACTGGGGTTTCGGTGCATCTGAATTTGGCACCTGTACCTGCGGCTTCTAGAGGAACGCCTAAAAAAGGAGCTTGGGTTGGTTTTTAGCTTCTGATTTCTGAGGAGAAAGCTAACGCCTGAACGTCTGTATGAGAACAGGGGTTAGTTTCTGGATCCAAATAACTGCCAGGACTCTGTTAGAGTACAGTGGCATTTACTGATAAATACAGAAATAAGAGGATTTTTAGTTATAGTGCTTTAATGTTCAATCAGCACTTTTTTGCACACTGAAGTAATGCAGGAACTATTGTTTTTTTCCCTGATTTTTCATCATGAGTTTGTATATATACAGTAATGCATGTCCAGCTGGGTTCTGGCTTGCCAAAAATATACAACCCTGATGACGTCTGTACAGTTGAAATGATATTTAAATGCTTGTATATTATGCAGTTAACTGCATGCAGATCTATTTATTCTCACAGAATGCTTATTTTCAATGTTTTAATGAAAGAGACTGTTGATTGTCTTGATATCACCGTAATGTGCAATCAGGTTTTTAACCAAATGTAGCATGACAGATCATTGAGGAAGAATGTGTTGTGTTTGAAACATTTATGTATGCATGAATGTCTTTCACAGCACTCAAGAACTTTGCCTTAAAGGACCTAAACGTCACTCTTGAGATAAAGCTTAAGAAAAACCTGTACTGGTTACCAGCGTAGGACAGGTCTGCTTTAGTTTCTTTATATACATTTTAAAGGGATAGTTCACTCAGAAATGACAATTCTGTAATTCAATAATTACTCACCATCATGCTGTTCCAAACCCGTAAGACCTTTGTTTATCTTCAGAACACAAATTAAGATATCTTTGATGAAATCCAAGAGCTTTCTGACCTATTCTGAATATTTTAACAATGTCCTCCTTACTGCCTTTCTGGGTCTTGAATGTGGAAGGACTCTTGCTGTCTGTCTATGGAGAGCTCTTGGATTTCATCAAAAATATCCTAATTTGTGTTCTGAAGATGAACGAAGGTCTTACAGGTCTGGAACGACATAAGGGTGACTAATTGACAGAATTTCCATTTTTGTATCAGCTTTCATTTCAGATTTTTTTGGACAAGGATTTTGGATTTTTTTGCCCTACCATTTATGTTCCACTCAGTGTTTTTGGGTTTGTTTCAATATATTTTGCACCAGTAGCAGCTTTTGGGCCTGAAATGCCGCTTCACCACTGTATATCTGTCGACTGTATTATATGCAACCTTAATAAAAAATGGTTTAAAAAATGGATAATTACAATTACATGAGTTACTTGCAATGTTTTTTTTCTCATATGCAAGATAATGTTATAAGTGATTTGTTTATCTCTCAAAACAAAGTCCCTTTTCTTAGGACTGGAAAGAACATGAACGAAACGCATCTGGGCTACTCAACCTGATCGTCTCTTCAATAAGACCACTCTACAGATCAGGAACCCACAGTAACAGTCAAAAATTGGTATTGCTGTATTTATTTCTTTTAAGCTTCCAGAATAAAAGTTTCCTGATCATTTATACTCACACCCATGTCATCCAAGATGTTCCTGTCTTTCTTTCTTCAGTTGAAAAGAAATTAAGTTTTTTGAGGAAAACATTCCAGGATTTTTCTCCTTATAGTGGACTTCAATGGTGATCAATGGGTTGAAGGTCCAAATAACAGTTTTAATGCAGCTTCAAAAGGCTCTACACAATCCCAGGCGAGGAATAAGGATCTTTTGTAGTGAAACGATCAGGCATTGTCTTAAAAAATAAAAATTGATATACTTTTTAATAACAAAAACATTGTGTAATCATGTTGGAAAGGTCACACATGGTTAGTTTTTCGTCTGTGTACTTCAGTTCGAAAAGGTAGGGTAGGGCAAAAAAACCTCTAATTTTCTCCTCTAACTTCAAAATTGTCCAACATCGTTTAACCTTTTTTGGTAAAGGACATTTGACTTTCTTTGCACGTTCGCTTTGTAAACACTGCCTACGCCACACCTGACCTTTCTAACATGACTATGTAATGTGTGAGGTCAAGCTAGTGCAAGACGATCATTTGTGGTTAAAAAGTATATAATTTTTTATTTTTATTTAGAAAATGGCTGATGGTTTTACTACATAATACCCTTATTCCTTGGCTGGGATTGTGTAGAGCCTTTTGAAGCTGCATTAAAACTGCAATTTGAACCTTCAACCCACTGATCACCATTGAAGTCCACTATATGGAGAAAAATCCTGGAATGTTTTCCTCAAAAACTTAATTTCTTTGCGACGTGAACATCTTGGATGTCATGGGGGTGAGTAAGTTATTAGGAAATTTTAATTCTGGAAGTGAAATAATCCTTTAAATAATCTTTAAATGATGTTGCTCAATTCTGTCTCCCTTTTATTTCCAGGTAGTGGAGAGTAATGCCACCAGCACAGGTTAAGAGTGCAGCTCTCTATATTACGGTCCTGCTGGTTTGATGCTGTTCTCTACTAAAGAAAGACAGATGAAGCTCTCGGCTGAAGTCAATTTTCAGGTAGCGGCGCTGCAGCTTGGCATCAAGCCCTTAAGATTCTGTTATTACAGTCCATTTATCTCTCACTCTGTCTCTCTTTTTGCTGAGCTTGCTTAAGATCTGGGACTGGCCTGGTTTGAAAATATTAGTTTTGTGCTTTTATATTCTTTAATATACTCATGAACACATAAATGTTGTTTCACAGATACAAGCCCATTTCAGCAGTAATGTGTGTTTGTGAATGTAAAACCAAAGACTGTGCTGTATTGAATATAACATGAGGTCTGCCTTCTGTGTACTAAATAGTCATGGTTTTAGCTGGTCTTAAGGTCTCAATAAGCTGTTGTTCTACAGTATAGATCATTAGACACATTTAATCAGGAAAAAGACCAAGGGGTTAAGGCTTTTGCTAGTTAGCGTAGTTTAGTTACAGTTCCTCTGCTCAAAAGCATTAAGCATTAACATCCATTTTGAAGTAGCTGTATATTGCAATAGTGTGTTTTCACAAAACGTCATCAAACGGCCATATTGGTGGCACAGCACATAAACAATGCCACTGAACCAAATTAAACTTGCATATTTTTCTGCTGAAAATAAATTACTGTCATGTTTTGGGCTGTGCTAATCGGTTGGACTGGGATAAACATTTGGAGTACTATAGGCTGCCAAATGTTATAAAAAAATCAAGAAGAAGAGTGCAAAAAACGGAAACAAAAGGTGTTTGTGGTTGGCCAAACTGAACCATGATTTCCAGGGCAAGAATCTTGACAGCATTCGTGCTTTTTCTTATAATTTCCTGTCAGGTAAAAAGTGTGGTTATCACAAACATTTACATAATGATTTACTTATTTAGTGAGCTCAAAATAGTGCAGATATATAATAGTATTTAAAAAGACCAAAAGTAAATGAACATAAAGGTGAGAGGTGTTATGTAAGACGAGTGTACAGTGTGTCCCATAATTTTCTCTCTTGCTTATATTTAGAATCTTTGGATGGATCTGTGCCTGTCAGCTCAAACGCCTCGAGTTGTTTGAAAGAGCATGTCTTGTCCATGAGTTGGGCCAGATTTAGAGTTTGTTTATTTGACAGTTAATTGAATGGAAGTGATTTGACAGAAGGGTAATTTTGCCAATTAATCTGGGACAAAGGCAGCATTGGGGGAGGTTTGACATTTCTGGGAATGCTGCATGGTAAATACCCTACATGCCAACATTACCGTTGGGAACATCGTCAATCAAAAGCAAGGACAGATTATGGCCCTAAGGCATCAGTCTTTTTTGGAAGCCCCCTCTTGTACCCCCACACACATTTTTTTGGCCAGGAAGCCACAAATAGGTAAAAATATCTAAAATCACTTTACATGGCAGGACTCAAAATTAAGAATTTGGTTTTAGCTTCTCATAATATTTTGCAAATGCAACTGGATAAAAATAGAAGTGAACTGCATTTTTGTCATAGTCTGGTGAAGAAACCACCACATTTATCTGAACATTTACCATGAGTGTTTTTATGTAATATAATTTATATAGAAATACACTTACATTCAAGCTGCATTTTTTTAATCAAAAGTACAGTAAAACATTTTATTCTTGTGATGGCAAAGCTGAATTTTCAGCAGCCATAACTTCAGTCGTCAGTGTCACATGATCCTTTTAAAATAAATTAATAATAATAATAATCTTTTTTTTTTTTTGTAATTGATACTTAGCAGATTTATTTAAAAAATGATTTGAGGTAGTCTGCAGTATCTTCAGAGATGTAATCTCAAAATGATTATTATTATTTTTATATACTATCAGTCAAAAGTTTTTGAACAGTATGTTTTTAAGATTCTTTTTATATTTTAAAAAGCATAACATTGCTCACCAAGCCTGTTTTTTTTTAATCCAAAATACAGCAAAAGCAGTAATACTGTGAAATATTTTTACTATTTAAAATAACTGCTTTCTTTTTTGAATATATTTTTAAAATGTAATTTATTCTTGTGATCAAAGCAAAATTTTCAGCATCATTAATCCAGTCTTCAATGTCACATGATCCATGAATAATTAAAACAGTTTAGTACATTTTTTTCAGGATTCTTTTATGAATAGAAAGATCCAAAGATAAGCATTTGACTTATAATTTTAAAAAAGATTTTATTTGAGAGGCTCTTCTGAACTTTCTATTCGTCAAAGAAATCTGAAAAAATGTTCTTCTGCTATTTCTGTTTTAAACATAATAATAATTATTGTAAATGTTTTTTGAGCAGCAAATCAGAATTTTAGAATTATTTCTAAAGAATCATGTGACTGGAGCAATGATGCTAAAACTTCTGTTTTGAAATCACAGGAATAAATTCAATTTTAAAATGTATTCAAATAGAAAAGAGTTATTTTAAATAGTACAAATATTTTAAAATTTTACTGGTTTTGCTGTAATTTGGATCAAATAAATGCAGGCTTGGTGAGCAGAAGAGACTTCTTTAAAAAGCATTAAAAATCGTACTGTTCAAAAACTTTTGACTGGTATTATTTATTTTATTTTTCAAGAGCTAAATCTTTGTCGCAATGACAAACACCATTTTTGTCCCACTCTTGTGAAGAATCCACCACATTTATCTTTGAAAATCAATGAAACTAACCAGCACACATTTGCGATTGTGGGACTCAATGAAACTATATTAAACTGTTGGCCCTAAATGTAATTTCCATTGCAGAAACTGCTCAATTCTGAGCTGTTACACACTGTGTTCAGGTTTATAATGGAAAAGGTAATAATCATGTGCATTTGCTACTCAATACAATGCCAGAATAGGAGAGGAGAATGTTTTCTCATCATTTTCACATTAGTGAGGTTTTAAATAATCATTATAATGCAGGGAATGCTGGGACATGTGAACTCACAGTAACACAGCATTCAGAAAAATTAGTCCTTCAGTGCTGCAGAATTCTGATGATGAGAAAATTATTTATTCTCATTCTCATATGTGTATGTGTGCGATCAGCAAAAGAAACACAAGGAATGGCCTACGAATATGAACTAAGTAAATAGACTAAAAGTTTAAATTGAGAAAAGGTTTCTTTGAGTCAAGAGCAGGTGGTAAATATATGACTATACAGTAAATGACATTATGCTATGAGTCAGTGATTGAGCAGGTGGTTGGACCCACTAATGATTTCTTTTCTGTGTCATAGTCACAAGACTTTTGCCTCTCCTGTCTACAAAACAAACACGCAACAAATCTCCTGACTTTCTGTTTTTAAATGTAATATATTTTAAAATGTGATTTATTCCTTTGATGCCAAAATTGATTTTTCAGCAGCCATTACTCTTCAGTGTGACACTAAGGATAGAACTCAAAATGTTACATAATTTAATGGCTTATGTCCTGTATCTACAAGATTTCAGGTTATGACAGAAAACCACAGGTGTGGTGTTTGCGGTTTTATTCAGTTTTGCTCTTTTCAGGACAAAAAGGAGGAAAACATAATGAAGATTAGAAAGTAACATACAGTGACCATATTTGAAGGTAAAATCTCTCCCACATGTACAGTACATAGACATCTAACAGACTGATTTTTGATTAACTGTATTCCTGCAGTGCACATGTTCTTTAGTGTTTTTACCAGGGAGGCTGGTTTTTTCAATTAGACTGAAGTGATGCACTCAGTGGTGCTGGTGAGACAAACCCCACAGCCACACCGGAGCGCCACTGGATAGGTGTAGGACGGGTCCACGTCTGCTGAGCAGTTGGGCAGCTGCACCGTCTCTAATCGAGTTTCGTTATAGGTGCACACGCGCTGATGCGACTCGATGAAGGGTGGGTCCAGGACAGGCTTCTGCAGTGATTGACAGGTGAAGAGAAGGGTGTGTATCAGACTCATATCATAATGAGGATTTCTCATCTGGGCACTGATTCATTTTTTAGTTGCACTGTACAACTTTAAAGCATCTTCATAGTTTAATATTTCATAATATACTGTAGAATCTTTAATTAAGCATGTTAAGTAATGTCTCAAATGTCTGTTCCAACCCAAATAACATTTACTGAAAGTGAAATTCATCCCTGAAGGAACGTTTTTCTTTAAAAATGAATGTTGTCCTGATCTGATCTGACTAAAATTGAGTGTGATCTAATGTACAGTTGAGGTCAAAAGTTTACATACACCTTGCAGAATCTGCAAAATGTAAATTATTTTAGCGAAATATCTTACAAAATGTGTTATTTTTTTATTTAGTACTGACCTGAATGAGATACTTCACATAAAAGACGTTTACATATAGTCTACAAGAGAAAATAATAATTAAATTAAAAAAATGGCCCCATTCAAAAGTTTACATCCCCTTTATTCTTAATACTGTGTTGTTACCTGATGATCCACAGCTGTTTTTTTTTTTTCATGAGTCCCTTGTTTGTCCTGAACAGTTAAACTTCCTGCTGTTCAAAATCATTTAAGTCCCACAAATTCTTTGGTTTTTCAGCATTCTTGTGTATTTGAACCCTTTCTAACAATGACTGTATGATTTTGAGATCCATATTTTTCATTTTTAAAATACTACAGACGGTTTAAATGCGAAGACCAGGGTAAATTTAACTTATTTTGTCTTCTGGGAAACATTTAAGTATCTTCCGTAGCTTCTGAAGGGCAGTACTAAATGAAAAACATTATATTTAGGCAAAACAAGAGAAATGTACACATCTTCATTCTGTTCAAAAGTTTACACCCCGGCTCGTTTTTTTGTTTTTGTTTTTTCTTCTAAAGTGTCAGTGAGCGTTTTGATCCTCCTGTAATAGTTGCATATGAGTCCCTCAGTTGTCCTTGGTGTGAAAAGATGGATATCAAAATCATACAGTCATTGCTGGAAAGGGTTCAAGTACACAAAAATGCTGGAAAACCAAAGAATTTGTGGGACCTGAGGGATTTTTCTGAAGTAGAGTTGGCAGTTTAACTGTTTAACTGACAAACAAGGGACTTGTAAACAACTATCACCAAAAAAACAAAACAAAACAAAACAAAAAACAGCTGTGGATCGTTCAGGTAACAACACAGTATTAAGAATCAAGTGTATGTAAACTTTTGAACAGGGTCATTTTTAGAAATTCAACTTCTCTTCTGGACTGTATGTAAACGTCTTTTATGTGAAATATTTTATTCAGGTCTGTACTAAATACAAAATAATACGCATTTTGTATGATCCCTCTTATTCTGGTAAAATAATTACCATTTTGCAGATTCTGTGAGGTGTATGTAAACTTTTGACTTCAACTGTATTTCGATATTAGCACTTTTTTTGTAAATTTCTAAGTGTTTGCATAGAAAATAAATGGTCGGTCTCCTTCAGAGATGCTCTTTTCAATTATTAAGAGCAGTAAATAATATTTTTCGTTAAAAAAATCAATTGCAGAAAATCACGATGAACCAAAAAATACATGTGCAACCATTATAAACCAATAAAAACATAAAAAGCCGGGCCTGACTGCAATATCTCAACAATTTTTCTTTATTTTCTGTTATTTTTTTCCTTTAAAGGGGCTATATGCAACTTTTTCCCCAAAATAAACGTAACAATAGCCTTTTTATTTGGCCATTTATGACTCTCAAACATCTCCTGATGAGCATACTGACACCTTGTCAGCTCAGTGGGTGCACCTATAAGCCTGAATCCTATTTTTCCTATTTTCTGTCGGGTCGGATTTTTCGCGCGCTGTCTGCGGATGTGACGTCAAGCGCGTTCATGTTAAACGTTTCAGATCACTGTGCCACCACCACTAGTCAGCAATTAGCCTATTATTGCAAACAAACTTAGTTTCTCAAACAATATATTTGACTGTTCTTACCTCTGTAAACATAATGTTGACTTCTTTGAAGTTTGCACGTACGAGCGCGCGCTGCTAGAGCAAGCAGAAAGGAAGAGCAGTTCCGGTTTTTGGCCACAGGTGTTAGTCGCGAGTTTAAATTTCAGAAAATTGCATATAGCCCCTTTAATTTCCAGCAATCAGCCCAAGAGCTTCTCCGCCTCTCTCTTAAGAGCTCTAAAGAAAAAGCTGTTCAATTTTTTTTCATTTTCTGTTCCCAAAGTGCTTTCAACTGATTTAGGTGTAAAATTAAAACACAGTCCAATCCTACAAATGCAATCAATAATGCAAATGCAAATTATTTTGTCATTTAAATATAATATCTTCACATTTTTGTGAACTAGTCGAACCTTTTTGGATGCTTTAATTTGTATTAAAAGCAAGATCACCTTGTCTATATTTATGCTACTACAGTATGTAATATACAGTATCCGCCGTTTATTTAGATATATTACATAATTATAAAACTCTGTTGCATTAAAATTCTTGTAATAAAACATTTTCACCTTGACGTTTTTTATCAAATCATTTTGATTAAGTATTGATTACATTGCAGGTGTGCCGCAAAAGCTCTTCTCTCATTTTATGCGAGTATATGTTTGTCACGGTCTAATAATATCATTCTTACTTCCCAGGTCTCACAGCGTCCCCAGCAGGCATCAGTGGTGATGTGCAGCCCACCACATCCTGGTTTACGAGCCTGAAAGGTAAATTCTCTGACTGCACAGCCGATGAAACGCTTCAGGTTTAGCACAGAAGCCTCAGAGTGTCCACAACACAGCCAAACAGCCAGCGCCACACAGCACAGAGTAACAGGAGAGAGTCTAACACACATACAGAAAGAGTGAGAGTTTGTGATGAGCGTGTGTCTCAGATAAATAATTAAGTGTTAAATGCTCTGTAGGTTGGAAAAAATCAAGCAATTATTCTTGATTAACATAACAATTGTTTATAAATTGAGCTGTAATGATCCATGAAAACAGAACTGTTTTTCTTTTACTATATTAAAGTCACATTAAAACTGTTTTGTAAAATTTGTACAATACCATTTTTTTTCATTCAGCAAGGATTGCATTATATTGATCAAATTTATATATATTTTTTTTCAAATAAATTTTGAACATTCTATTCATCAATGAATCAAATAAGTATCATAATATGCATGGAAACACATTAAGTTTCAGTGCTTTCAACACTGATGATAAGAAATGTTTTTAAAAAAAGCATCAAATCTGCATATTAATATGAATTTTATTAGAATACTGAGCCGTATTAGAAGAATCATGTGACAATGAAAATCCATCTTAGCTAACACAGGAATAAATTACAATTTAAAATACACTGGCATTCAAAAGTTATGGGATCAGTAGGATTTGTAATGTTTTTTAAAGAATTAATGCTCATCAACGTTGCATTTGCTTGATCAAAAATACAGAAAAAACTGTAACATTGTGAAATATTATTACAATTTAAAATATTGGTTTTCTATTTTAATATATTTTAAAATATAATTTATTCCTGTGATGCAAAGCTGAATTTTCATCAGCCAATACTCCAGTCTTCAGTGTCACATGATCCTTTAGAAATCATTCTAATATGCTGATTTATTACTTTTATTTAACTTTTATTTATCCATGTTAGAAACAATTGCTGCTTAATATTATTTTTGGAACCTGTGATTTTTTTGTTTTTTTCAGGAATCTTTTATGAATAAAAAGTTAAAAAGAACAGCATTTATTCAAAATAGAAATCTTTCCAAACAATATAAAGTCATTGCTGTCACGTTTTATCAATTTAACACATCCTTGGTGAATAAAAGTATTAATTTCTTTAAAAAAAATACTGTGCTGTTACTTTTTATCAAATTAACACATCCTTGGTGAATAATTTTTTTTATTTCTTAAAAAAAGACTTTTAAATGGTAGTTTATATTGTTACAAAATATTTCTATATTTAAATAAATGCTGTTAAACTTTATATTTATAGAAGTATCAAAGGTTCCAACAAAACAATTAAGCAGCACAACTGTTTTCAACATTGATAATAAATCAGCATATTAGAATGATTTCTAAAGAATCATATGACACTGAAGACTGGAGTAATGATGCTGAAAAAGCAGCTTTGCATCACAGGAATAAATTACATTTTAAAAATATATTCACATAGAAAGCTATTATTTTTCATTGAAATAATATTTCACAATATTACTGTTTTTTCTGTATTTTTGATCAAATAAATGTAGCCTTGATGAGCATAAGAAACGTCTTAAAAAAACAAAAATCGCACTGATCCCAAACTTTTGAACAGCAGTGTATATTAAAGTAGATTTACGTTAAAAAATCTTACAACCCCAACAATCTGAAGATACTAAGATAAGATTTACCAAAATATAAGTTCAGATGTAAAAAGGACTATGTAAGTTTCTCACCCATGTGCTCCAGACCTCAGAGGAGCCATTGCTGATTCCAGTGACTGTGGATCTCAGTGGTGTTTTTCTTTAACAAAATAACAGTAATTAATACAATAAAATGATTCATAAAACATTATCCTCACTTATCTTCTATTTGTCTTCTTAGTTTCATTAAGGTAAAAGATACCTGGGTGGCAGATGCAGCACAGCTGAACTCTCCAGAAACTGTGAGAAATCTCACTTCCAGTCCTGATATCACCTCTCCTGAACTACTTCTGACACTCAACTTGCACAAATCTGTAATTTATTAGAAACGGCCCTGCCAACCCCCCCTAAAACACACAAGGCTGTCTCTGTAGCGCCAACTGCATCCAGCAGTAATAAAGAGATGTCACATAAGAGCGAAGACAAACAGGGAAGGAGCCGATGAGTCCATGTGCGTGGAGATTGATCCAGCCCCTCAGGCTCTGAAATCTGTGCACGTCGTACCTGCTGCTCAGGTACATCAGCCGTACATCCATTAACTTAATGAAGAGGAAAGAACCTCCTTTTGTTCAGAACCATCCGCATGGAAGAGAATGGGAAGCACCTTCATCCTCTAATCCATGTATTCATTTATTCATCCATCCATCTTATGGCCTGTGGTTAGTCCTGGCTCCAGAAAGAAAATAAGGAGGTGTCAGGACAGGTTAAATAAGACGTCAGGCTCCAAACAGTTAGAGTTTAGTCAGATACTTACCATGGCAACATGATGGCAGAAGTGTTTTTACCAAAAAGGCCTGATAATTGACACCTGAGGGCGCAGGATGACAATTGGGCTGATTTAATTTCCTCTGAAAATCATTTTCTTTATTACATTCTTTATTTTTTATTCCTCGAATTTGGACTTCATGAAAGACATATGCCTATTATAGATATAATTGTGCTGCCAAAGCAAACAGACGCTTAAAGACTCATAAATTTTAGGGAAGAGTAAATTACTTTCAAAAAGCTTTAAAAACTTTCTTTCATTAGAAAACAACAGTAGAACAGAAACTGGTCGAATAAAGCACACATATCATGCATAATACAGAATGTATTAGCTGAAATGTACAAAGTATTATTTAGAGTAAACGAGTTGTGTTTTTGTCCACATTAAACAAACTGAGACCTTCTTCAGGTAGCGTTAAACAAACTTATGCCACAGTGACGCCTAGTGGTCAACTCGGGAAAGTTTTGGTTAACTTTTAGAGAGTCTACTCTCTATTTGACTCACAGTATCCACCTTTTTCTTCCCGTAAAAGTGAGTGTAGCCATTTGTGAATTTTATGGGTCTAGCTTCCAGTCTTATCCGTTTCCAGCTATTTTTAATTGTACAAAACAACTCGTTTTGCTGCTTGATATTGCAAATTGCTGTCTTATTATTTTAATGTATTATCTTAATTATGAGCACACTGGTTTGTAGTGCAAACAGTTTTACCATTTAGCCTACTGCATGTTATTCTTCTCAGTATTTTTCTATAGCAGCTAATGAACCGGAAGTCTTACTTTCGCGTTAAATTAAATTAACATAAGTGTGGAAAACGTAGGCAGTATGTATGTAGGCCTACTGGCGCACTTTTCAGTGTAAATATAAAATGTAATTTTTTTTAACATAAAATGAAATTAAGGTGTAATTTGGTGTCACTTGCTCTGGAAAACTTCAATTATCTAAAAGACATTTTAAACGAACTCTTTTTGCTATTTGTTATATGTAAATCTATAATAATGTCTTAAACAACAATATTTTGTGCTGTATGCCTATTTGTTGTTTGTAAATCTATAATAAAGTGATTAATATGAAGAATTATGCTTTATTTAAATAAGAATCCATGCAATCCGGAATTTTGGCCAAGGGATTTTGCTTGTGTTTAAAAAAAATCCTTTTTCCTGCAAAATTGTGTCTACATTTTGATAACATGACACCATTTATGTATTTAACATTTATCAGTACCGAAACTTTGTTGAAATCTATGTTGAAACCTACAGAATTGGTGAAAACTGCTACCCCACAACCAAAAAAAAAAAAAAAAAACACATTTAAAAAGCATTTCAAATTTAAAATCTTAGATGTTTACTAAGATCCTTCTATTATCTGTTGAAACCCACAATAATATTTCAAATATCAGTAAGTTTAATATATATAAAATCATAATTTATCGGGTACTTTCAGTTGGTGGCTGTCCCGAACCCTGACCCCTAAATTTCAACTTATATAAATACATATATGTGTGTGTATATATATATGTATGTATATATATATACACATAAAAAAGGGGTATTTTATTCCATTGTTGTTTTTAAAATTATCTTTTTGGTTTAAAAAAAAGAGGTTTAAAAAAATATTTATTTTAGATTTTCTTTGTAAATCATAAAACATTATGTTAAAAAAATTATAATAATTTTTAATGTCACTACCGAAACAGTATAGGTTTTAGTCCACTGGCTGAGACTGATTTCAATTACACCCCTAAATTTATGATCAGGAAATATTCCTGTGTCCCTCTCTGTCATAACTACAAGATGTGAGTAGACAGGCCCCATCATTTTGAGGTAAATTATTTTCAAATCTCTGAAAATCTGTGTAACTTTAATGAACGTCACTACCGAACACCTTTTTTTCTGCAATTAAGCACACTTTTTTAGGAGTTATTCCATAAAATGTAGTTTTTATATGTGTACAACTGTTCTGAACTGTGCTAGTTAACCATGTGCTGATTAGCAGCTTTGAGATATGGGCAGTATCTAAAATTGTTACTACTGAAACAGTCACAACCAAAACATGTCACATTGTTTCGGTAATGACAAATGGGAACACACAGTCCTTTATTTGGGGGGAAATGTACAAAATTTTAGTACACCCTGCTGAAAAAAACAGCATATGCTGGTTAGGTATGTTTTGGTGCTGGGATGCTGGTTTTAGCTGGTTTATGCAGGGCCTTTGCTGGTTTATGCTGGTCCTTGACCAGCTACATGACCAGCATAAACCAGCAAAGGACCAGCATAAACCAGCTAAAACCAGCATTCTAGCACCAAAACATACCTAACCAGCATATGCTGTTTTTTTCAGCAGGGCAGTTATGCATTTTTTTTAGTATTTTAGTATGTTTTAGTATGTGAGTTAATGTGGTCGCTACAAAAACATTACTGTCACTACCAAACACAGGATGTTTTATCTAAAATAAAGTATAGGCATATTAAATGATCAATTAAGATGTTATGATAGTGTTTAGTTCAATATACAGTATATTCAAACTAATGAATCCTTAAGTTTGAAATCAGTATGATAAACTTTTTGCCTTTTACCAAGAAAAATTGGATTCAAAATAAAACAAATCTCATAAGCCACACTTGAAATATTGTTAAAATTGTAATTGTTATTGATTTACCTCTGAAAACTTTAATCCAATAGAATAAATATATTTACAAGGAATATATAAGCTAAACCTTAATACATTTCTTAGTAAATTATATATTACTGTGTTTCGGTAGTGACACATTTTGGGAAAGGACAAATCTTCCAAAACTTTATGAAAATACAACATGAGAATGAACTGCACAATTACTAGAAATGTGTATGCTACAACATGCATACATTCAAAATTTGTGGAATTTTTTTTTTCAAGACGTTTCCAACTCTAACTTTGTACCAGTTCTGAATGGCCCATAGCCTACTTGTTTGCGGTAACTTTTACTACCACGAACTCTATTTTGACATCCGATCCTACTGAGTGTCTGAAGCGTTATACTCATAATTCGCACCTTGAGGTTATTGATCTACAGGGGGGTTAATTTACTAGTTTGCCTGCTGTGCTCCTTTAGGTCCGCGCTCTGCCCTGAGTGGTCGTTATAATTAGAGACCCCCATGGGCGCGTCGGGTTACACTCACACCGCCGCCCGGCCGCTTCTCCCGGTGAGCTCAGCTGGGAACGAGAGGGAATATACAAGCTTCACTACATTTCGCTACACGCAGTAATATGAACTCCCTAACGATTCGTATTTGTCGTTATTGACGTAGTTGACGGAAAACATTCAGCAGTTAGTGCAACTGGACATTTAAAGAGAGTTTCAAACTTTGCCAAACATGTAAGTACAGTTTGACTTCTTCTGAACATACCCACCTTGACAGATATAAGGTCATTGAATTACGCATAACTCAGATTCAAACGTAATAACACCATGTTTATTTAAATGTATTGTTGTTATTAATTTTGAGTTTAAGTCGTTATATCAGTAATGAGACTATAGCCATATTATATATATATATATATATATATATATATATGTTTAAAAAATATAGCCTATATAATGTCACTTTATAGGTGGCTGACTAGGCTTTCAGTTTATAAGAGTACCGTCAGGTTTCAAGTACGCCATAAAGCCATGCAGTAGAACTGTATACAATATGTGTATGATAGTTGATATTGATATTGACGTGTGGTTTATTGTGTTCTACTTGTAACACGTGCCCGCGCCAGCGCTATTTTGGGGCAGTGGAGCGCGCAACGCCCATCTCGCGCTCAAGGCATACCGTGTGTCAGAGGTCACGCTGGTTATTCTGGACCGTGTGCGGAATGTTTCTGCTGCCTATGCATGTAACTCTGATAAAGACTCAATTCAGCTGAAATGTAATTATTTATTATTTAAATGGACAAAACGCAACAGCATACACAAAAACCCACATACAGTGGCATACCAAGTCAATGGCAGAAAATACATATTATTACTACTAGTAGCCACACACACTTTATTTATTTATTTATTTATTTTTACAATTTTTAAGGTTTTGGACATTGGATTAATTAGTCATGTTACTGTATGTAGTTAATATATCTGGAAAACAGTTGCATAATGAGCTTCATTAAAAATTTAAGTGGGTAAACAGTTGTACATTCTGGGTGAAGACAGTTATTAATAATAAAGACAGTCTTGTTCAAAGGGAGTTTTAGACACTTCACTTCTTTTGTCACTTCTATGTTTTTGTAGTATTCAGGTCAGGCATAGTAAAATAGTGACATATGTTCCTCTGCATAGGTGATCTTTCTGTGGGAGTGTTGCGTACTGTTCGTGTGAAATGCTTTACATGCTGTTGTGGTCAGTCTGTGTGGATGAAGTTTCCATGCAACTCTTTCTGTCATTTAGTGAGATTTGACTATGATCCCAGCACTCTGATTCAGAGAAAATGCACAGATCTCTGAGAAAATGGTTTGATCTCTGAGAATGTGTGGTCTTAATACCTGCTGTGTTTTCATTCCACATTATTATGCCAGTATGTGCACTCTCTTTCTCTCTCTGGTTATGTTCGTGAGAGTCCAGCTCAGGATAGCACACATTCTTCCACCCCTCTGTTCTTTAACAGAGTCACGTAGTGCTGGAAGGACATGCATTCACATGGTCACAGACTGATTGATGCAAGGGCATTTTGCCACGACTTTCTAATTTTACTGTTTATTTGAGAAATTTGTGTTTATCTACAGCTTATAATGCTGATCAATTTAACCACACCTCACAGATTCTGAAAAAAATGGCAGTTTTGGCTCCCCAGAGGGTGCCATTGCTTTATTTGTCTACCCACAGGAACTTAAGGGTCATTGCTACTCTGTGTTATTCAGTATGTTTGATTTCCTCATCATACGTCTTAATATAATGGATAAAATATTAAACACATAGTTATTTCTGTGTTTCTATGACCTTAAATGTGAAACAAAAAAACAACCAAAAATGTTTCAAATTAAACTTTATACACTACCATTCAAAAGTATTTGAACAGTAAGATTTTTTGTTTTTTAACAGAGTCTTATCTGCTCACCAATCCTGCATTTATTTTATCCAAAGTAAAGCAAAAACAGTAACATTTTATAGTATTTGTACTATATTGTACTGTTTTCTATTTAAATATATTAAAAAATGTAATTTATTCCTGTGATTTGAAAATTAAAATTTTAGCATTATTACTCCAGTCACATGGTACTTCAAAAATCATTCTAATATATATATAATATCTATTATTTTTTTAATTAACATGCATTATTATTAATATTATTATTATTTTGAAAACAGATGAGTAAATTGTTTTTCTGTTTCTTTGATGAATAGAAAGTTCAGAAGAACAGCATTTATCTGAAATATTTTGTAACATTATAAATGCATCCTTGCTAAATAAAAACATATACATTTCTATAATTTTCTTTCGCTAAAATATAAAATAAAATAAATTATTTTACTGACTCCAAGCTTTTCAATGGTATAGTGTATAATGTTACGTCAAAGAATCCAAAAAAATCTGTTTTAATTATTGATAATAATAATAATAATAATAATAATAATAATAATAATAATAATAATAAAATGTTTCTTGAACAGAAAATCAGCATAATAGAATGATTTCTGTAGGATCATGAACACTGGACACTGAAGACTGGAGTAATGATGCTGAAAATTTAGCTTTGATCACAGGAATAAATTACATTTAAAATATATTTAAATAGAAAGCAGTTATTTTAGATGAAATATATTTCACAATATTACTGCTTTTGCTGTATTTTGGGTCGAATAAATGCAAGCTTGGTGAGCAGAAGAGACTTCTTTAAAAAAACTTTTAAAATCTTACTGTTCAAAAACTTTTGACTGGTAGTGTATTTTGAAAATATTGCTTTACGCAGTACTCAGTTGATAGATTTTTCAACTGACATGTCCTCAAATTAATTTTTGGAAGGAAAATAAAAGCATAAACAACCAGTATTAGCAGTGGAATTATTTTTTTAGGTAAATAATCAGCTAGTATACCTTTTTGTAGAAATGCTTCCTTAAAGTACAAAACAAGCATTTCATAAAAGTTGCAGAGACAAAAAATAAATGCTTAACAGAAAGGACTCTTAATGCACCCCTCTGTTTATTGGCATCTATGTCTTCATAAAAACCTTTCACATCCATTGAAAGCCTTTAAATAAATCTGACATTTAAAAAAAAAGTTTTTCACACTAAAAAACAGAATAGTTGGAAGGTTGCAAGGTTCTTTTGGGGAATCAAAAATAATTATTCTATGGAATCACTGTGACAAAATCGTGGAACCTTTATTCTTAAGAGTGTAAACCTGAACTGCTATGACATCATTTGTCCCCTCCACAGATGCTGCGATGCCTCTGGTTGTTCTTAGCTGACCTGACTCTGTGGGAACCATGACATCACAAAGGACATCCAGAGACCCCCCTGATGAACGTGGCTCACTCCCACTGGACATCGATGATGTCCACATACTACTGCAAGGTCAGATTGAAGATTTTATTAAGCAAAACTAAAATAAAATATTGCTTATATCCGATTTGGTGTGTCAATATCATTCTCTGGTATAGGTTTGACAGTATCGATAGGTATATTTACAATTACGTTTAGGTATATAACGCAATGAAACTTTCAGTGGACGATTCTTTGAATTCATTAATTCATTCAACAAACTTTCTTCTTCATCTGTTTATTCAAAAGCAGATTAAAGTAATTTATTGGTGATGCCAAACACTATGGGTTAAAATCTCTTTGTCGAGCTTGCTCTCACATACACACACGCAAACACATTAAGCTGTGATATTAAATCAATGACTTGAATATGGCCTAAATAATGCATAGTCACATGTTTCGCAGATTGTTTGGAAACAGAGCGATGTAATTAAAGTTCTGTTGCCCTGAGTCATTAAGAGTTGCACAATTTTTTTCTAGAATACAGGGTGCGGGTAGTTCAATTTTTTTTAATCCACAAAAATCTTCACTGTCTCTGTTGTAGTGTCTTTGTTATTGTTTTGAGAGTAAGGTAAGGTGGATGTGTAGATAAGATTTCTTAAAGGAATAGGTCACCCACAAATGAAAACTTAAAAACTTTACTCACCCTTGTCAAAAAATCCTTTTATCCTTTAGAATCTTACTGGATTCTTAGAATCATTCCGATTTATTTTAATGGAATTTCACTTTGTCCTGTAGGATTTTATTTGATTCTTAGAATCCTATTGGACATTCCGGTTTATTTTGATAGAATTTTACTTTGTCCTGTAGGATTTTATTTGATTCTTAGAATCCTATTGGACATTCTGGTTTATTTTAATGGAATTTCACTTTGTCCTGTAGGATTTTATTTGATTCTTAAAATTCCTGTTGGACATTCCGATTTATTTTTAATAGAATTTTACTTTGTCCTGTAGGATTTTATTTGATTCTTAGAATCCTATTGGACATTCCGGTTTATTTTAATGGAATTTCACTTTGTCCTGTAGGATTTTATTTGATTCTTAGAATCCTATTGGACATTCCGGTTTATTTTAATAGAATTTTACTTTGTCCTGTAGGATTTTATTTGATTCTTAGAATCCTATTGGACATTCTGGTTTATTTTAATGGAATTTCACTTTGTCCTGTAGGATTTTATTTGATTCTTAAAATCCTGTTGGACATTCCGATTTATTTTTAATAGAATTTTACTTTATCCTGTAGGATTTTATTTGATTCTTAGAATCCTATTGGACATTCCGGTTTATTTTAATGGAATTTCACTTTGTCCTGTAGGATTTTATTTGAGTCTTAGAATCCTATTGGACATTCCGATTTATTTTAAAGGTGCCATAGAATGGAAAACTGTGTTTAGCTTGGCATAGTTGAATAATAACAGTTCAGTACATGGACATGACATCCCATAAGTCTCAAACACCACCATTTCCTCCTTCTTATATAAATCTGGTGTTTGCAAAAGACCACCGAAAAATAGGTCAATTCCAATATAACACCGTCTATTACGCAATAGTCCTGATCTTTAATAGTTACGCCCCCAACATTTGCATAGCCCAATCATCAGTAACATCAGTACATCAGTAAAATAAGGCGAGCCACTGAAGGGACATGGTTAGCTTAATGTACATAAGATTTTACTTACCACATAAACGGAGAGATGAGTGCACTGATGATGGCCAATGATTTACAGATCCTGAGCATCACTAAAGCATCAAAACTTGTGTGGTAAGTCCTTCTTATGTTATACTACTTCGCTGCAGTATAACGTTACACAGAGCACATGCATCACAGTAGTGAGAGAAAAAAATGTCGCGGATTCAAAACGGCAGATTCAACAAACCGCATATTAAAAGCGGCTAGAGTTAAATAAATGAAGCGGCCGTAATTAAATATTTATTTCCTCCATGTGTTTCCTTACAGCTGTGTGAGCGAGCCACTCTTTGAGACAGCCAATTAGAGCAGAGCTCCTCATTATTATGCAGGAACCTTCCAAATAAGGCAATAACAGAGCATTTCATTCTAGGGACAAATCCTAGGGTTGGAAATGGACCTGTAAAACCATTTCTGCAGATGTTTTGCCCTTTCCTATGCCTTATACCTTCTATGTAGATATCAGAGAACAATTTAAAATATTGTTTCAATGCATTCTATGGCACCTTTAATGGAATTTTAATTTGTTCTGTAGGATTTTATTTGATTCTTAGAATCCTATTAGACATTCCAGTTTATTTTAATGGAATTTTAATTTGTCCTGTAGGATTTTATGTGATTCTTAGAATCCCATTGGACATTCCAGTTTATTTTAATGGAATTTTATTTTGTCCTGTAGGATTTTATTAATCCTATTGGACATTCAGATTTATTTACAAGTTTCTTATTAGAATCCTTTAGGATTTGATCCCATAAAAAATCCTATAGGAATGATCCTGCAGAATATTTATGTCTTGTCCTATAAGACTATTTCTATCAAAATCCTATAGGAACGGTTCCAAAATATGATAGAAATTCCAATAAGAATCCTGTAGTTTCTTATTAGAATCCTTTAGGATTTAGGACAAGGGCTCTCAGGCCATACTAGATGTAGATTTAAAATTTAGCATTACATCACTTGCTCACCAATGGATCCTCTGCAGTGATTGAATGGGTGCCATCAGAACAAGAGTCCAAACAACTGATAAAAACATCACAATAATCCACAAAAACTATGCTTGATCTGTGCATATTTCCGTCCTGATTCCAAAAAGACATTTTTTTTTTACAGGAAATACACAAGAAATATACCAGAATCGTCACTTTAGGTGTTAATTTATGGACTGGAGACTTGTGGATTACTTGTGGATTATTGCGATGTTTTCATAAAATGTTTGGGCTCTCATTCTGATGGCACCCATTCACTGCAAAGAATTCATTGGTGAGCAAGTGATGTAATGCCAAATTTCTCCAAAATCATTTGGATGAAGAAACAAAATGGCTTGAGGGTGAGTAACTTTTCAGCAAATTTTTACTTAGGTGAACTATTCCTTTTATGAACACAATTTATGTAATTATGAAAGCATGATTACTTTTGAAAAAAGCATAATTGCTCACTGCTCATTTGTGGAGTCAATCAGTTGACAAGAACTGATATGTTTTAATGTGTTTTCAGGCTACTTGTTCTGTCATTTTTAAATCATTAGAAAAAAAAATGACAGTGACTTAGGTAACATTTCTCTCTGTCAGTGGAAAAAGTGAAAAAAGTCAGTGGGAGTTACTAAAAACTGATGGCAGGTGAAATTGTGTTTCACAATATATGTTCCATGTCTCAAAAATCGGTGAATAATTAATGTCTTAACATGTTGATCACTGCTGCAGCCCTAAGGATACAATAGAACTGCATTATGAGAAGCATTAATCAGCACCTGTGTGGACATGCTGTGCGCGTTTCTTTTGGCATAAATAAAAAGGAGGAGCTTTTTTTGAAACCTGCCGTACTGGCACTTGATCCTAAATGAATTCACTAAAGGTTACCAGACAAGTTGTGCCGTGTGTGTGTTTACGGTAGTTTTCAGTTCTACGTCTGACACATGCTCTTCAGTATTTCAATGCGGGAGTTATGCGCTGCTTTGCTGTATTGCAAGATGAGGCTGGTTTCTGAAACATTTCTGTCGTTGCACACTTCAACATGCAGCAACTGATGATAATACAGGGAATTATGGGATAGCAAATCTGCTGACAGCAGCATGGGTGAGTTTGAAGCTGGTTTGAAATGAGTTCCTCTGTTGCAAAATAAAATTTAGTGGATTTAACTGACATTAATACTATTCTATCATGCACATCTAAACATTGTTGCTGATGTCTCCTTAAAAGACAACAAAAAGAAGTTGCCTCGTTTTGTCGGGCTTGAACACACATCTGAAAGGTCTCAAACGAAGAAACATGAATCCCAAGGTGAGGCGCACATCATTTGTATAAGAAAAGATTTTTTTTTGCAAATTCTGCAGTGCAATCTTACAGAAAACAGACTTTTAAAAAATAATAATAAAGTAAATAATCGTTCAATATTGGCTGTATGTCTTGAAAGAGTACTTTAACATTACAGTATAGAGCTTTCAGTTAATTCAGTTTAGAGTATTTGATTTTACTTCCCTATTACTATGAATCATATCTGTCCCGCCTCAGTGAAGTGCCAGTCAAAAGCTGTCATCCATGTTATGTGTCTTTTCTATTTTTTATCTCCTCTATGGTTTCACCATTGTTTCCCCTCCCTCCCTCTGTTGTTCTCTCAAAGGGAGGTGTTGTCTCTAACGATTAAAGAACTGCACCTCCCAAAAAACATTAGACCATGTGATATGAACTTTGTTCCGTGGAAACATTCCAGTCTTTTCTGTCATTGTGTTTCTGTGGAGTTCATTTAAATGATGTCACCAGTAAAGGGGAGTGTTTACTGGGAGGATTTTGTTGTTCTGAGGTGGATCAACACCTTGGCTAATGATTCAGTTTTTAAGTTTACGTCTGCCACGTAATTTTTCCCTCGCTTCACTTTGCTGTTTTCTTTTGAGTTATGAGTCATTCTATTGGACTTGGTCTCTGGTGGGAGTCCTCAGTTACAAATCCCAGGAACCGAACCTGATCCCCGTGTCAGTTTTTATTTTGCGTAACAACAACACTAGCAACATGCAGTTTCATTTTTTTTTAAAGACAACAGATGGATGTCATTAATGAATGTCATTAATTACATTTGACCAAAACACATCAGTGTGTATATGAAAATACTTTTCACAAGATGGTTACCTTTTACCTTTGTTATGGGTCTTGTGTACAGGTTTCTTTTACCTGTTGTGTAACAAAACAACATATAGTATTACTGTATGTACAGTTGAAGTCAAAAGTTTACATACACCTTGCAGAATCTGCAAAATGTTAATTATTTTGACCAAAATAAGAGGGATCATACAAAATGCATGTTATTTTTTATTTAGTACTGACCTGAAAAAGAATATAAAAGAGAAAATAATAGCTGAATTTATAAAAATGACCCAGTTCAAAAGTATACATACACTTAATTTTTAATGCTGTGTTGTTGTTGTTTTTTTTTGTTTAATGATAGTTGTTCATGAGTCCCTTGTTTATCCTGAACAGTTAAACTGCCTGCTGTTCTTCAGAAAAATCCTTCAGGTTCCACAGATTCTGTGGTTTTTCAGCATTTTTGTGTATTTGAACCCTTTCCAAAAATGACTATGAATTTGAGATCCATCTTTTCACTGAGAACAGCTGAGGGACTCATATGCAACTCTTACAGAAGGTTCAAAAACTCACTGATGCTTTAGAAGGAAACACAATGCATTACAAGCCGGGGGGTGAAACCTTTTTGAATTTGAGGATCTGAGTAAATTTTACTTACATGTTTTCCAGAAAACAGTAAAAGTAAGTATCTTCTATAGCTTCTGAAGGGCAGTATTAAATGGAAAAAAAAGATATTTAGGGAAAATAAGAAAAATGTACACATCTTCATTCTGTTCAAAAGTTTACACCCCTGACTCTTAATGCATTGTTTTTCCTTCTAGAGCTTTAGTGAGTGTTTTAACCTTATGTAATAGTTGCATATGAGTGTGAAAAGATGGATCTCACAATCATACAGTCATTATTAGAAAGGGTTCGAATACACAAAAATGCTGAAAAAAAACAAAGAATTTGTGGGACCTGAAGGATTTTTCTGAAGAACAGCAGGCAGTTTTAACTGTTCAGGACAAACAAGGGACTCATGAACAACCATCACTAAACAAAAAAACACAGCTGTGGATCATTCATGTAACAACACAGTATTAGGAATCTGTAAAGTTTTCAACAGGGTCATTTTTATAGATTCAACTATTAATTTTCTCTTGTGGACTATATGTAAACGTCTTTATGTGAAATAACCTATTGAGGTCAGTACTAAACAAAAAATAACATGCATTTTGTATGATCCCTCTTGTTTTGGTAATTCTGCAAGGTTTACATTTTGCAGATTCTGCAAGGTGTATGTAAACTTTTGACTTCAACTGTAGTTCCTCAGTGCTTGACAAATCACTTTCCGAGGTAAAAATGACCCTGGGTTAACTATGTCAAGTGTAAAAGCGCATTAGTATTTGATAGCTGAACTTTAAATAAATCCTGCGGAAACTTAGCGTGGGTGTCAGCTGATAACTTTAACTGTTTCAAAGCTTCCTCTCATCCTGTGCTGCTGATACAGGACTGTTAGAACAGTGACTGTCAAACCCTTTCAGTCCTATCAAGGAATCTATTCAAACACATTCTCTCATTCTCTCTTTGTGGGTCAGTCGGTCAACTGCAACATCTCTGAGATTTTATACTGAAAACTGACCTGAGAGTCTTATTCATAGTGAGCGTGGCCATGTTTAGCAGTTAATGAGGGAGAGCTCTTTTAGGACCACCGCAGGCTGGCAGAGAGACTCAGGTTGGCAGTCAGGTTTGTCTCATTGGTTTTCACAGAAACAGTGGTCAGAGATTTCACGTGTTAGTTTGAGAAGAGAGTTGTAATCACTGAGAAAGCAGTATTAGCAAAGGTGATCTGCGTAGACTTGGTCCTATTGTGAGAGATTTTAAGGTCAGGAAGAAGAATGGAAGAAGTGGATTATGAGAGAATGGAAGAGAAAGATGTTCTTCACACGGTGGATGAGCTTATTGACTTTGTGGAACTTTATAATGGTAATCATAAAGCGCTGTATTTGATGTGACTACTGCTTTTAGGTCTGTATTGCATTTTATGTGGAGCGCATGCAAATTATTAATATGACAAATGATGGTATAAATGAATTAATGATTTTTCTCTCAAACATGTTTTTTTTTCCAGTGTGTAATTACATTTTGTCCCCCTCATTTAATCAGGGTAAAAGGATATGCCATTGCTATGAATATTATGTATTAAAATTGACAAAGACAAATCTGTTCAATTGTCATTATACCCTCCAGATTGTTTTTTTTAAATACAAACGCACCTGTTTCTTTCTCATGCATTTATAAGATCTATTCTTAGACATAGTTTGAACTAAACTGAACATGGCATGTAGTGATTCAGTCCTGCAAATGATGTGTTTCTACATGCTGGTTTTCATGATGTTCTCCTCTCTGTTTTGCCCTCAGTTGAGCAGGAACAAATTCAGAAAAGAACCTTCACGAACTGGATCAATGCCCAGCTGTCTAAGGTGAGGGTCAAAGTTCAAGAACTGCTAAACTTGACTTAGAAAAGCTACAACAGTGATGTTGTGTTTATCTGAATCATCGTTAACTTCACTTGTATGATTTTTAATCAATTGTATTGGGTGTAAATAACAAAAATAGAACTTTTTTGCATTAGAAAAGACAACTAAATGACAGGCATGGAGAGTTTTGTTGGTAGAGGTCATTCCTGCAGGTTCTCCAATAGCGGAAAGGCAATGAGGGGTGGTGGGCAGGGGGTAAATATAATCTTCTCAGACATGGGCCAGAAAGACAGACAGCAACAGGAGTTGCTCAGCACACACACTCGTGAACACTCATATTCACACCCACGACTACTTTTAAAGTGAGCAAATGACACAATTAGTTTGTCGTGGCTTGACATCTTACATGCATGAACAGGGGACGTATAAGAGGTGTTATTTTGCTTTTCTCTCCATCTACCCAGAAAACGCTTACTTATGCCTGGAGCTCTCAGTTTTATGTAAAAGGATTTAGGAGGATAAGTTGGAACAAGCTTTTCTGATTTGATTTCTCTAGACATGAATTGCTGCTGTTACACTTTACCTAGTCTCGCGTAGCCAGACCTTCAGACTGACGGCTGAAGGTCTGGAATTCATGGCAGCTTTCATTGGCCAAGGCCCGCCCATAAGACCGTTTGATCGACATGTCAAACAACCAATCACAGTTCGTTTCGTTCAGCGTCACGATTCGGTGCGTGGAAATGCCCCCACAGCAACAGACTGGCGTGCAACAAGTCAGTCATTGAAATAACCAGCATTGAAAGATAACGAAGAAGAGGGAGAACAAGCAGTAAGTCAGTAATTTGTTCGCGAACGTCGTAAATGTGTATAACAACAATGGCGTCTGCATAAGCACCTTTTAGCAAAACTAAAACGAAAATAAACGCGACACTCGCGTCTACCGGAATTCCGGTCAAATTCAACTAATCAGATGACGACTTCGACATTCCTGAAGTGTTTCCAGTTAAGTGTACCATATGCATCAGACGTTTAGCCAACGTTCCGTGGGCGTGATGTCTGAGGCTGAGACTACACTTTACCTAACAAAACTGCTACTAATGGAAACTAAGCAATATTCCCAAAAAAGTTTGGGGTAGATTTGAAGGGAAATATGCTTAATTGTAATAAACAAACTTTTATATATATATATATATATATATATTTAAGGGTGCTACATGTGACCCTCGACCACAAAACCAGTAAATTTTTTGAAATTCAGATTTATATATCATCTGAAAGCTGAATAAATAAGCTTTTCATTGGTGTATGTGTTTGTAAGGATAGGACAATATTTGGTCGAGATGCAATTATTTGAAAATCTGGAATCTGAGGGTGCAAAAAAAATTAAAATATTGAGAAAATTGCATTTAAAGCTGTCCAAATGACGTTTTTAGCAATGCATTACTAATCAAAAATTAGGTTTTGATATATTTATGGTAGGAAATTTACTTAATTTCTTACTGATTTTTGGCATAAAAGAAAATTTGATAATTTTGACCCATACAATGTATTTTTGGCTATTGCTACAAATATACCTGTACTACTTAAGACTGGTTTAGTGGTCCAGGGTCACATATGAGCCAGAAATGTTTTTGAACCTGTATAGTTTAGTTATGAATTTGGTGTTTAATATGTAATATTTCGTTTTGCTCTCTCAGAGGAGTCCTCCAGTTACACTGGTGGATCTTTTCAATGAATTCAGAGATGGAAGCAGACTGTTGGACCTGCTGGAGGTGATGAGTGGTCAGAGAATGGTACGTGTCTGATTCATTAGTGGTCAACTGATTTTTCTATAACCTATGCTGATCTCTAGAGAGCAAGGTGTCCAAAGTTACCGCCTATACATCTGTATAATTCAATCAAATTTAATGTGAGATTTATGAAAAGAGATTGAAGTGCCCCTAATATGCCATTTTTAAGGTCCCTAATGTTGTTCTGGGAGTCTCCTACAATAGGTTTACAAGCGTACAAGGTCAAACAATTCTTTTGTTTTCTCAAAATGTGCATTATCACCTCATTTCAGGAGTTCAAAGATTCAGTCTCTCTAAATCCCTCTTTTCCATGAGCCTACTCTGCTCTGATTGGTCAAGATGGTCTTGTCTGTTATAATCGGTCTACCGCATACAGCACATGTTGGAAACAATATACTCGATAGAAAAAAAAACTATTATTTATCATACTCTTACAAGGTTGTGATTCAGTGGAGCCAGCTGGTCAAAATAAACTGGGTACTGAGCCATCTTTCAAGAGCAGGCGTTTTGTGAATCCCGCTTCGAACTCACTGAGATTAGAGAAGCAGTCGTCAGTAAAATTACGTGTTTGAGGGTTCAAGTTGTTTGCGTTGGCCAATGTAAAACATAGGCAAGTATTATGCAAATGTGTTACACCGTGACGTGTAGCTCTCACAGAATTGTTATGCGAATTACTGACGACTCGTTCAGGCTTTTCAGAGTCGATTATTTATTTTGGGAGCACTTTCAGTTTTACAACTTTGCAGATGCATTCACATACAGCTACATTACACATTGTATACAAGGGCAATATTCAAAATGGCATAACAGGGGCACTTTATTTTTTATTTTGCACAATAATACTCCATATCTGTCAAAAAAAATGTTTGAAAACAGAAGAATGTGTAGGTTATTGGTTGTTTTGGAGCTGTTATTTGCTCATGTAGGCATGACTGATAATCTCAAAACACTGGCAGATATACCATTCTTTTACAAAAACATGAGCAGTGATTTTGTGATACCCACAACTTACCTTCATTTCGTCATTTCAGAGCCGGGAGAAAGGAAGAGGGACATTTCAGCACCGAACAAACATTGAGAAAGGTCTAGCGTTCCTTAAGAGGAAATCGGTAAGATGCACCAGCAGTGGCTACACTGGAAAGTACTCATGGAAATATATCAACACATTAATGGATCAACACAATTCTTGACTTTATTCCAACAGGAGAACATTTTAAACTTGATTTATTTGCATGCAATCAATTTCAACTTGTTGAAAAAAAGTTAATTAATTTGTGTTGGATCTACATTAATGATTTTTGCTTGTTTGGTCAGGGGATTTTCTGTTCCCAACATACATGCTTTGCAGAACAATCTTTTTTTGGCCCCTCCAGCCAACATCATGCACTTCACACAATTGTATGGAGGTGAAATATCAAGAACTGTTACTTTATCAACATCCTTGTCCTACAGATCAAACTGGTAAACATCAATGTCTCAGACATCATGGATGGGAAGCCTTCCATCATTCTGGGTCTCATCTGGACCATCATCATGCACATTCATGTAAGTTTACTGTCTCAGAGTTGGGTTATATCAACCCTTAGACTCAAGAAATCCTAATAAAGTGTACTAATGTAAAATATACTACAAATATCCACCTTTTTCTTCCTGTAAGAGTGGGCACGACCATTTGTAAATTTGTCTGGCTTCAGGTCTCATCCACGTCCAGCTATTTTTAGCTGTACAAAACAGCTTGTTTTGCTGCTTGATATTGCAAATTGGTGTGTCTTACCATATTATTTTAATGTATTGTCTTAATTATGAACACCAGTTGTTATTCTTCTCATTATTTCCCTATAGCGGATAATGAACCGGAAGTCTCACTCATAGACTTACTTCCACGTTGAAGAAAAAGTTGGATACTAAACTGAGAAGAGTCATTGTCAATTTTGTCATTTTTCTAATGTGTCTTTTACGTTGTTTAGATCGAAGAGTTGGCCAGCACGTTGAACTTCAGTTCTCGTCAGTCGTCTCTGGAGTCACTGGCGAGTTTGGACACTCGTTCGACCAGCAGCAGTGCCCGCAGCAGTCCAGTGCCACCTCGTGGTTCGCCCCTGCACAGCCGTTTCCGCGTATCTGCCAAGAAAGCCCTGCTGCTGTGGGTCAGAGAGCAGTGCCAGAGGTGAGGAACAAACTTCTAGAAGGGGTTCTTAGAACTGTGAGACTGGTTTATTAAACCCAATCTTTTTCCCTCTTTTCTCAGAGCTGGTTGTACTCTGAATGTGAAGGATTTTAAGGCAAGCTGGAGGAGTGGTGTAGTGTTTTTGGCCATACTTCATGCTCTAAGACCGAATATAGTGGACCTAACCAGAGCCCGAACAAGAACCAACAGACAGAACCTAGAGGAAGCCTTCCACATTGCTGAAAGAGAACTTCACATCCCCAGACTACTAGATCCAGCAGGTAAGTGTGTGTTTGTGCCATGCAAATATACAGTATGCTGTACTAGTTTGATGTATGCATGCAAAAAACAGTGATGATTTTAGGCTTTTGTTTTCTATATGATCTAATCATAGAAGAATGGTGTATTTGTATTTCAGATGTTGATGTTAGGGATCCTGATGAAAAGTCCATTATGACTTATGTTGCTCAGTTCCTGCAGTACTCTAAAGACGCTTCTGTTTCTGACGAGGAAATGCAGGTTAGCCACACGCACACAAACATGCACACTTTTCTTATAGATGTTTTTGCTGTTTGTACTCTAAATTATGTCTTTTACAGATGCCTTTTGCCATTTTCGTATTTTAATAAAAACAATATTTTAAATTACTGAACACTATCCGATTCCATGTCCTAGGCATGAAAATGAAATAACTTTTCATGCAAAAATTAAAGATCTGTCATCATTTATTCACTCTCTTGTTCCAGCTATTCCTTGAACTGTTCCTTTAAGTGGTTTTACTTCAAAATCTCATTTTTAACCACAGTCACAATTTTCTTCAACTGGAAATTTTCCACTAAGCATGCATCCTTAGGTTTTACTATATTTTTGTGTATTAGCCAAGCATGCTATTTTAAAACAAGTAAGCAGGACAGTATTCCTTCAACATTTCAGACTGCAAACTAAGATGCTTTTCTGATTCTTTATTCTCTCACATCTCTTTTTCTCTTCTTTCCCTGTTTTTCTGTCTCTTTTTTTTCTTCCGATGGTGGTTTAGTATCTCACTCCTCCTCAGCGCCTCTCTCCTGTTAATCTGCCAACAGACTTTACTCCTTCTATAGCTGCGTCACCTTTAAGACAGGTACTTCTATCTGTCTGTCTGTCTGTCTGTCTCTGTCAGTTTTATCTGCTGAATTCATTAATTACCTGCCTTTTCTCTTTTAGTTTGGTAAAGGTGTGTTAGTTTTTGTTACCATGATTAGTCACAAGTCTCTATCAAAGGTTAATTGGGACTTGTCTGGCCTGTTGTTTAACCCTAAACCAGTGTGTGAGTAAATCCATACACTCTCAAAAAGGTACAAAAGCTGTCACTGGCACAGTACCTTTTCAAAAGGTGCACCTTTGCACCATATTCATAGATACAAAGGTACATTTGAATATGAATACATAAGGAAAGTGTATACTGTATCTTAGATTCAAAGAATATATAAGTGTATATCTTAGGTTGAATATGATTTCTAAGTGTCTTAATGATTTTAAACTTTTTGACTGAAGAGTTTGACTCAATTTTTGCTATTGTCTACTTGTGTAATTGTTTTACTTGAACTGTTCTCTGATCAGGTTCACCTGTTAATACCTTGTCCAATCAAATCAGGCCCTCCCAAATCACCTGAGACAGCTAGTGCAGCTACCCCTGGGGTAAAATATCAACCCTGTCCCCTTTTAAGATGCCCCCTCTGCTGCTCAGTAACTACTAGTGTCTTGCATATATAAACATGCTGAGAACTGTAAACTCAATTATGAAAATAACCCTAGAAGCTACAGAGCTAATCTATTAAATCCAGACATCATAGATATAATCCACAGAATTAAAGAGATGTTTGAAGACTCTAATACGCTGAATTTGAGCTTTCATGGAACTTACCAGAGGCTTTTTAATTACAGACATGCTGACAAAGTTGTTTTTTATTAAGAACTTGCTTCCTCTAGAGGACTAAAGTACTAAACTCTGCTTTACTGTTCAGTGTGTAATGCAAATAGTGTTTAACTTGTGTACAGCTTTAATCCAGATTTAATCTATATCATTAATATGAAAATTATTTGTTTTGTATACCTTGATTATAATGGCACCATAAACTACTTCTAAAAAAAATCAAAGGCTGCGTCCGAAATCGCATGCTCTTTGAGTCTGAGTATGTACTTTTGAATAAGTAATGAAAAACTATGTTCTATAATATGAATCCATGTTGCCATGTGTCATGTGACCTACCAGCATTAGTTGGTAGGTCATCCAGGTACTCTTTTTGCGAATTTGTACATATTTTTCTTTCCACATAATGTTTTTATATTACTATACAGTAGGGCAGAATGCAATTTCTAATGCAGCCAAACAGTTATTTTTGTTTGTTTGTTTGTTTGTTGATCTTTCCTTTTTGTTCCTGCCTAGACCTCAGCCAATCAGAAGGCTCAGGAGGTCACATGCTGGTTGGATCAGGCTTATCAAGAGCTGATAGAGGGGTGGGACTCCACTGAAGGAGAGAGCTATGCTGAGAGATACCAAGTAATACCTAAATTCTTATTTTTCAGTATAATCGTATTTTAACAAAAACTGTTCACAATGCTGAATGAAACAAGGTGCACTGGGAAATACACTACCAGTCAAAATTTTTTGGACAGTAAGATTCTTAAAGATTTTTAAAGAAGTCTGCTCACCAAGCCTACATTTATTTAATCCAAAGTATAGAAAATTGTAAAAATATTTTTACTATTTAAAATAACTGTTTTCAATTTGAATATATTTGAATATGTAATTTATTCTTGTGATTTCAAAGCTTTTAAAGCATGATCCTTCAGAAATCATTCTAATATTCTGATTTTCTGCTCAAAAAACATTTATTAGTATTATTATGTTGAAAACAGCTGAGAAGAAATTTTTCAGATTTCTTTGATGAACAAAAAAATTAATCCAAGCATTTGAATGGCATAGAGTATAATGTTACAAATGCTTTTAATTTCAGATAAATGCTGATCTTTGGATCTTTCTATTCATCAAAGAATCCTGAAAAAATGTACTCAACCTTTTTAAATATTGGTAGTAATAGTAATAAAAAATATTTCTTGAACAGCATATCAGTATATTAGAAGGATTTCTAAAGGACCATGTGACACTGAAGACTGGAGTAATGATGCTGAAAATGTAGCTTTGATCACAGGAATAAATTACATTTTAAAATATATTCAAACAGAAATATTTCACAATATTACTGCTTTTGCTGTATTTTGGTATTGTCCGTTATTTTACTTGAGCGAATTTAGATTTATTTATTTATTTGCAAAAAAATTAACATATTTTTTGTTCCAGAAAAAGACTATATTCCAGTTTTTTTTTAATCTATTTTAATCTGTTGTCTATGTTCAGATAATGAGTAATAATATCGTAGAAATTAAAACACATTTTTAGATTTGTACCGGTTGATTTGTACATGATTATTTGCTATTGTTGTTGATTTATTTTCTCTTTCAGGTCTTTCACACCTTCATCGTATCCTTTAACGAACAGCGGCGGCCTGTAATGCCATTACTAACAGCGATGAAGAGGACTCCTCATCTCAGTGCAGATCAGAAAGCTCTTAGACGAGCCTGGGACGCTCTCGCTGAGAAGGTCAGAAGTCACTTAATTATAGAAACTTTTTCTGTTATGTTACTTTTTTGATATTTGATTGGTTTATTATTCTATTTTGAATATTCAGTACTCAATAGTAAAAAGTCTGAATGCAGGTCATCTAAATAGATACAGTTTCTTCCTAGCATATGTGACCCTGGACCACAAAACCAGTCTTAAGTCGCTGGGGTAAATTTGTAGCAATAGCCAAAAATACATAGTATGGGTCAAAATTATTAATTTTTCTTTTATGCCAAAAATCATTAGGAAATTAAGTAAAGATCATGTTCCATGAAGATTTTTTGTAAAATTCCTACTATAAATATATCAAAATGTAATTTTTGATTAGTAATATGCATTGTTAAGAACTTAATTTGGATAACTTTAAAGGTGATTTTCTCAGTATTTTGATTTTTTTGCACCCTCAGATTCCAGATTTTCAAATAGATGTATCTCGGCCAAATATTGTCCTATCATAACAAACCATACATCAATAGAAAGCTTATTTATTGAGCTTTCATATGATGTATATATCTCAGTTTTGTAAAATTTAACCTTATGACTGGTTTTGTGGTCCAGGGTCACATATAGATATGTACATTAATTTGAACTATATGTGTGTCTATGGTAGCTGCGTGAGTATAAAACAGAGCTGGACCTGAGTCTTCCATCCCCACTGGACACCGTAGGCCGCTGGTTATTGCGTATTGAAGAGGTTTTATCTGCCGAAGAGGGCGAGCCAATAGATCACGCCCGAGCCGCGGAGGAAGCCAAGGAGAAACTCGAGCTATTAAAGGTTTGACTGACTTCCTTGTATAAATATTATTACAGCTATAGAGCTGTTTAGTCATAAAATGAAAGTAATGTCACATTTCTGCCTGTGTGTTTATCTGCAGGTGTGTTTGGAGGAGATGCCACATCATATCAAGAGGTTTAATATGTTTCAAAATACAAATGAGTTTGGAGAGACTCTGGTGCCAGCAGACAAGATGGAAGAGATGAAGCGAAGGTGAGTTTGATTGCTTAATCAGATATAACAGCGTCACTTTTAATTACAGTATTGCATTCTTGTTTCATGAAGTGCAGGAAATTATTTAACTTTGTTTGTGTATGCATCCATTTTCCAGGTTCACTAGTGTTCGTGTAACAGCTAAATATCATGGTATTAAACTGGAGTACCGTGAGCGCAGACACACAGTGTTAGACCTTCTGAATCAACTCAACGTTAAACTGCGATCTTGGAAAAGAGCCTACATTTCCCAGGAGGCAGTCCGTGTGCTAATGCAGGACTGGAATGTGAGTGAGAGTTTTAGTGTGAACTCAAGCAAAGTGACTGAATGCTAAAAATATATTTGCTGCCAGGCATTGCTTGGCAAATAAAATTAAACATTAAACTCTGAAATTACAATGAATGTTTTTAGGAGACTGTGAACAAACAGGAACTTACTTCTTTGCTGGATGGAGCCCTTCATAGACTCAAACTAATCGCCAACAAATACACCAGCAAGGCTGCTTTGGGTAAAGAAACTGTGTATGCATGCTCAAAATGAACAAAAATAGTATACTGTAAATAAGTACCTAACTAATGATTTTTGATATTCTAATGTCTGCTTCAGCTGGAGACTCAACTCAGGTAAATCGTCAGGTGGCTGAACTGGAAGCAGATGTCACAGCGACTCTGGAGGGTGTACGAATGGTGAGGGGAACTATGGGACGTGTGTTGGCAGCATGGGACTCTTACAGTGATATCTACACCTCATTGCGAGCATGGCTGGAGCAGGGTCCACATGGCCAGCGACATGGGCAGAGAACAGAGGTATAGAGAAAACTCTGATTTGACTTTGTTACAGAAGTTACTATCAATCCATGTATTGGGTTTTTAATGGCTGTTGGTGGTATTTTTGAAATGTAAACATGTCCTCCCATTGATTTCCTAGGTTACATTATCAGTTATGTCAGAGTGGAGTTCTCGCCAGGCTCACCTGAACGAGGTGGCTAACTACCTGACAGAGGTCACAGACCCACACACTAGCCGTGCTATTTCAGATGAACTCTGCAAGATAAATCTGTTCTGGGCTGACTTTGCCAAAACAGCCCAGTTTGTAAGTAGCCCATTTTGTTCAAAACTGGATACTCCATATGCCACCATAAAATAAAGTGTTAAAAATTTTGTGCTTATGTTGAATAGAGACAATACACTGTTTTGTCTGATTGCACTGAACAGAGATATAAAATAGAGTGCCATTTGTAGTATTTTGATGTATTTAAGTTGTATATTCCAGTCTTTAGCAGAGGAGCCTGGTGCTGGCCCATCCAGTCATCAGACAGTTCAGTCTCTGATAAGGGAGGCTACTCAGTTACTGAAAGAACCTGTGGAGGTGGTTTCTGGATCACTACGTACTTACACAAAGAGACTACAGGTATGCAGTGTGCACACACACTTATGCACACACTCATGTATACAATATATACTTCGTATAGTTTGAATTAGCTAAAAATTGTTATTTATTCCAGCTTATGATGAAGAAAATAAAGGATGTGGATCTAGATGCCCTCTCGCCATCTCTAGACTGCTCTTCTGAAACCCTGAGCAAACTACAGCAAGCCATTCCTGAAGTAAGCAACCACATAACTTTGGTTTACCACTTAGGTCTTCATGTGCATTGGCTTAACATAACGTAAATTATGTTTCTTACTGAAATATGTAGTAGAAAACCTGTGAAAGATATATGTAATTTTTTTTTGTGTTACATCTTTTATACATATTTTGGACTATGGAGGTACCATTATTTCCATTCCATTCCAAATGCACTTATTACTGGTGCTACCTGTTGCTATTTTACCTCTGAATACACAGCTTGGAAAATAAAATGCTGATAAGATGCCACATTGTGCAGCTTTTGGTTGTTATTTTCAGGCGGGGGCAATAAGATAAGCAATGTAAGTATGCACTGCTTTCCTAGCTATAAGAAGAGGAGAAAAGGAATATACCTGTGGAAGAATAAAACTTCCTAAAGACCCGTGTATTTGTTCTCTCCACTTTGGCCTTGATGCCTTTGAGGCTTTAAGTAGACCACAGCTACTAAAAGAACGTACAATTGACAGAAATGCTTGATGCTATCCTGGCAGGCTGCGAATATGCCGACGCTTGTCATGACGTCACAGCCACTGAGCGAGTTTCCAAACGTTGATTTCATTTAATATCCAGAGGCGTTTAGACTCCTTGTGGGGAAAAATTGATGGTAATGGAAAATTTGATTATATTCATTGCCACCTGTTTTAGTAGCTGTGGTCATCGTATCAGTATTTTATTTTGTGGGTTGTGTATTCCGATATTTCGAGTTGTGTTGTTGTAAAAATAGCAACAGGTTGCGCCAGCTGCTCACTGAGTGCGATCATTTCACATTATTAATGGTGCCCCCATAGTCCAAAATATGTATAAAACAATGTGGATTTTTTAAATTACAGAAATATTTCATGGGTTTTCTATTACATATTTCTATAAGAGACATTTACGTTATATCAAGTTATACAAGTCTTAATACCCGGGGTTCCCTTCAAAAGTATCTGAGTTGAACCAATCCATATTAGTAGAATGTTACATTTTTAAAATGTTAGTCTCACACTAATAATAATCTTTACTGGTACCTTTAATTATCTTTGATTTTTGTTTTTGTGTGTGTATATCTAGGTATTGCAAACACTCTGTGAGGCTGAGCAGGTGTGTGATGAGCTGCGTGTGAGTGTGAGCGGGTTGGATGGGCGTCTAGCTGAACTGTTACACTGGGAGATGGAAGCCAGAGAGCTGTATCAGCTCCTTAAGGAGGAAACACACAGGCAGAAGAGAGGACAAGACCCCAGAGCACGGGTGAGTATCTACAAGCATCACAAAATTTTCATACGTCTCTTTACTTAAGTGATTTGGTATAAAGGACTGTTTTCTCTTTTCCTGTAGCTGTTGATATCAAAGGGTCTGCAGTTAGAGGGTCAGGTGGTTATGGAGGAGCAGGACCTGCAGGTGATGGTTATGACAAGTCAAAAGACTTCACCACTGCAGTATCTCATCGCATCAACCATGCAGGACAGAGTCCGCAATGCTGTTGAAAAGTCACAGGTCTGTCCACTGGTTATATCTTAAAATGCTGTCAGCATGATTACAAGTAAAAAATCACTTTAAATTAATGTATAAAAATGTAAAATGAATGTAAAAAAAGATAATCTATATTATTGAACCTTCACTTTCAGTAATTATCAGTTATGCCATAAACTATGTTTTCTGTTATTTTCTTATAATGCCTAGGAATGACTAACCTTGAAATTCTGCTAAATATCAACAGGAAGCCGTAGGAATGCTCAGCTCTTTAGGGGCTTGCAGAGACAGAAGCCCTGTTAGAGACCAACCCCCTTCCAAGGTCTTTGTCCAATATCAGGAGACAGAGGAAGAGTCCCCAAAACCATCTTTCCAGCCTGTCTCTCCATCAGGAGCCCCTGGCCAACCAGAACCTCAGCCTGCAGTCAGGGCCAAAGTCCCAAAACGTTCTCAGATACCCTCAGAGGTATCTTCTCAAGCTGTAGACCACAAGGCCCAGTCTTGTAGTCTGCCTGTGCCGATGATTGTTGTTCAAGAATATGAAGAGGAGAAAAGTAGTCCACAACCACAAATGCATCCCTCTGTGGAAGTGAAAGACTCTCAGTCTGTTGAAGTTAAGTCAGAGAAAGTCATCCATGCTCAAACAAAAATCAACATAGAGCATCATGTAGAAAGCCAAGCATCTTTACCACAACCTGTGACACAACAACAGACACAAAGCCAACCCTCACAGAACCTGCAACAAGCAGAATCACAAGTACGTAATGAACAACAATTAGCAACACAGTCACATGTACACATCCAGCAACAAGAGAAAACTCAGCTTGCAAAACAGCAAGTACCAGTTCAGTCACAGCCTCAGGGCCAACTAGAAACCCAAACACAGCAAGCTCCAAAGCAGCAGAGGAAAGTAAGGAAATCCCAAGCACATCTGCAGAACAGACCTTGGCTTCAGCAGAAGAGTCAACTGGAAAATGTTACCCAAAAACCAGTGCCACAGTTGGTGCCACAATCTCAGTCAGAACCTGAGGACAAATTTCAGTTAAATTCTCAAGCACCACCACAGCATATAGTGGCTGTTAGCTCATCCGAGGCTCAGGGATCTTCTCAAGGCACAGCACAGACAAAAAGCATTGTTGAGAGTGATGAGAAACAGCTGAAGCCAGCTCAGCCTGTTGCACAAGAGAAACCTCTTGTAGTAAAACAAAAACTACCTCAGACTGTACTAGCAGTTCCAGCACAACCAGTGAGTCAAAAACAACCGCAACAGCCAGTGGCTGTTCAGATTCATCAACAAGTAATAACCCAACCTCAGGCCTCTTTATCAACCCAAGCTCAAACAACTTCACAACAACCACAAGCTGTTGCATCCATTAGGCAACTAAAGCAACCGCAACAGATAGTGACACCAGAGCAACCTCAAATAATAATCCAGAAACAGACACAGTCTCAATCTATGACACCCATGCAACCACAGGTTATGGCCCAATGGCAGCCACAACAGACTATCGCTCAGCCTCCTGCAGTGCCACAATCACAAAGATTTCCAGTGGCCCAAACAATGCCCCAAGGCATTACCAGACCAGTCCAACAATACCCAACATCTCCAGTTCAACCACAAATAATGATGCAGAGACAACAGTCACCACATGCTGTAGTGCACGCTCAGTCCCAGCAACCCACAGTGCGCAATCCGACTGTAATTTCCCCTCAACCCAGAGGTGCATCCCCCATACAACCCCGAATCATCTCTATGCCTCGACCCCAGATGCCTGTTCAATCTCAAACCCAAACTCAAGTCAAAGCACAGGGAAGTGTGCCACATATGATTCAACCTCAAGGGCAACCCCAGTGGTGTCAACCAGGAGAGGTTACCCAAACATACCCAAGAGGACCAATTTCTGTTGCTGCCCAAATGCAGCCTCTGGCCTATTTACAAACTCATCCCCAACTTCAAAGTATCCCTCCAGCTCAACCTCAGCAGTGGTCACCAATAAGACCAGGGATAGTGACCCAATCCTACCCCACTGTCCAAGTTTTAGGTCAGGCAGTCCAACCTCAACCTCAAATGCCAGTTTACCCTAAAATCCAGCCGCAATCACAGCCTCAGCAGTGGCCCTCCACTAGACCTGAATCACCTTGGAGTCAATCACAGTTAAGACCCCAAAGTCCAGCTCAGCATATGGTTCCCTCTCAACAATGGAGGCCTGTCAGTCCAGAGAGAGTCAGTCCAGTATACCCCAGGGCTGAAACCCAAGGGCCCAGGGGACCACATCTTCAGCCCCAATATCAAGCCCTACCAAGGCCACCAAGCCCTCAACAACAGTGGGGCCCAGTCCGGCCAGAACATCAGTTTCAAGTCTCTTCCCAGACTATGTTCCATGGTGCTCCCCAGCCAGTAGCTCAATGGAATCAACCACCTGCTCAAGCTCCTATAAGACCTCAGAGTCCACAACAGTCTCTGCAAAGTCAGCAAAAGTGGAGTTCATCCAGGACAGAGGCCCCATCTGAAACTCTTACCCAAAGCCAAGCTCCCCAGGCAGAGCTTCAGTCCCAAGAACTGGCTAAGCCTCAGTTAACAGTACAGGAACCACCCCAACAACAGTCAACTCCTCGGGTTAAGCAGCCGGCACTTGCCCAGGCTCCCCCTAAGGCCTACACTGAGGCTTATATAAAGGCACAGGCCTTGGTTAGAAATAGATTTGAGGAAGCCAAGCACTGTCTTCAGGAGCACATTCTAGAAGCTATCAATGTATTCAAGGACAAGCGAATGACCGACGAACAGGCATCAGTTAAGGAGGTATGTCCATTTTAGACATATGTTAGTTTGCTTACTTTTCTTAAAAAAGCAGTAGCCCCTCACGAAGTTACATGAGATCCAGGGGCCGAGGTTACAACCACATCCATGGGGTGGAGATTGGTAGTTTTAGGGATATGTAAGATGGGAAGAGTTGGATCTGGATCCAACCTCGCCCCCTGGATCTTGTGTTCTGCAGTGAGGACCCTCTCTACAAAAGCTATTTGTATCTTTTATAAGAGATGTTGGTTAAGGTTTTTTTTTTTTTTTTTTTTTTAGGAGACGCTTCGGACTCTGGACCCTGAACTTCTTGAAGAGTTCTTAAGGGCTGCCGAAGGGATGGAAGCTTTCTGCACCCCATCTGAACTTAGAGACATGGAGTTTTTCACACAATCTGTTAGAACACAGTGGAAGGTATCTGTATAGTAATATTAGTGCTTGTTTTTTCTACAGGCGCTTTTGCACCACAAAATTTCTAAAAACTCAGTTCTAGGAGGTACTCAGCGTAGTGGTTCCTAAAGAACCGATTTCCCCCTTAGGCCGTTTTCCTGGTTGCATTCGCACTGGCAGCAGGAACTCTGAAGCGGCATTGAAACATTTTGTCGTGTCCTGGGTTTCGTGATGACGGATATGGAATGTCAACGCACAATTTGCGCGATTAAAAGAACACGAAAATTTGACTAAATCTCCTATGACAACTTGCAGTGTTACATATATATCGAAACTGAGAAAAGAACAACTCTCCAGACAACAGGTAGCTAAATGCCATTATATTTTTCCATGTTTGTGGAGTAAATATTTTTACTCTGCTTTCTAAAAATGCTGGGCAGCTGGTGTTTCGTATGCATTTGGCCAATCAGTGTATACTTACCCTGTTGAAAAAACAGCATATGCTGGTTAGGTATGTTTTGAAGCATGGCTGCTGGTCTAAGCTGATCCTTAGCTGGTCATGTGCCGGTCCTAAGCTGGTCCTAAGCAACTAGCTCCTGCTCAGGACCAGCTTAAACCAGTTCATGACCAGCACATTACCAGCTTAAACCAGCTAAGGACCAGCTTAAACCAGCAGACATGATTTTTTTAACAGGGTACATTACTGGCAGTTCCTACAGAACTGTTTTAGACCCTACTCTGAAGTAGGAGCTAATTTAGTTCCCCCCCAAAAAATACGAACTGCGGTTCGAACACGCCAAAAAGTAGGAACTTGAACAGGAACTATGAAAAGGTTCCTCCGGTGCGAAAGTCACTTATGGCTGCAGTGTGACTTTAATGTTATTAACCAGTTTTATTTTAGATACTAACTGAAATGCTCTACACTGTATTAAACTGATTGTATGTGAAGTTGCACTAAGGTTGTGTGCCTGCTGTTGTGTGTTTTATTTTGTTAACATTTTTAGGATGTTCGAGTGCAAATGTCAGAATTTTTGAAGCAACTCAGATTTGAGTTAACCTGCCTGCATTTTAACCGTGTGGTTGAGACATGTGAGAAACACTTTAAGAAGGAAAAACTCAACATTAAGCCTGAATCAATATCAGAATCAAAAGAAGAGGTAAAGTTACAACTACTCTGACTGCAGAGCATGAACAGTTATATAGAAAAATGGGTGTGGGGATTAATTTCTCTTAGCTACGTTTTATCTCCTACTTTGTTTTTTGAATTGCTTTTGGGGTCAATTAATCCCTAAATTATTTTGTTTTTGTCTTTCCTCTTAACTACATCACCACTACTCACTCGCTTGGCACGGCACAACTTTATTTTTATTTTGAATGTTGCAAATGAAAATTAAAAATTCTGCAAAATAAAACAACAATGTAAAGTGATTACATATCTGTAGGTTTAGTTTTTCCTCTCTCTCTTCCTGCAGGCTTGTTTGTCTGCAGAGGGAAGTTTGGCAGAGGCAGGTCTACAGCTAGAAGCTCTGAAGGAGTTGTGTGATACTCTGAGCCCTGAGGACGCGCACAGACTCGCACAAGCCCAACTCAGAGAATGTGAGAAACGGCTTGCTGCCATCCAGCGGCAGTTCAGTGGAGACACAGATACACCTTCTCCAGACACTAGGTAACAGAAAGAGCCTCTCTCATATCAGTTATTTTTGTCTGATAAAATCATTTAACAAAAATGTATTTTTTTAATGCCTAATAGTTTGCAGACAGAGCAAATAAAAGAGCCACCCACTCAGAAAGCACCAACAGTCCCACCACCCCCAACTGAGAAGCCCAAAGAGGTTATTGTTTCAGAGGTACAACTATATGATTATTTTACAGAACATGTGTTTTTTTTTTTTTAAATGTTGTGTTATTTTATCTAAAAATCTTTGTGCATTTTGTTTTAGGCTGTTACACCGGTTAGCCCCCAGCGACCGAGAACTGTGGAGAAGAGAGAGATAGTGAAACAAACGAGTACAGAAGAGGACAGGTATGAATATAAAAACTGAATAGCCATGTGATTTTGTTTCAGAATCTTATGGTTTACGTCCTTTTTTTTTTGGACTCCTCAGGTACCGCAGCTCCAGATTTGCATTACAGGCTCAGCTAAACAGAAATGAGCAATGCATGATTGGAGATCGTACCTCAGAATCGGTCACTCCCACAGACCTTCAGAAACGACTGAGAGAATTAAAGGTAACGCTCAGTGTTTTGATTTAAAGTTGGCCATTTGATATTATTATGCATTTTCAAATGACATTTACTATACACAATCTTTTTTGTCTGTGTTTAAGTCTCTATGGGATGAGACAGAGTCTTTGTGGAAGGAGTATGAAGTGCTGTGTATGCAGTGTGTTCAGTACAATGAACGAGCTGTTGAGCAGGACCGTATGGAGCTCACTGTCAGGTGGAGAGAGCAGAGGTCACAGTTACAGGGCAGGTATGTGTTTGCATTTCTGCCATATGACCATGTCAGACATGACATTACACTGATTTTTAAGCAGTATGAGCTTTAATGTGTGTTTAAATCTACCAAGCTGAAATTACTACTACTTTTGTTCACTTTCACCCTGTGCCACCGAAAGAATCATATGATCTGCTCAAATGAAAGGGCTCCTGAGAAAATATCCTGTAGCTAGACTGTGAATGTGTGTGTGTAAGTCTTGTGTTGTTTGTTAAATAAGTCTATGCATTCTGTCAGGGTGGATTCACTGGGAGCAGCACTTGAGCTCATGGACTCTATTAAGCTGAAGATCTCTGAGATCTCTGAAAGACTGGACAATTTCATCAAAGACCCCAAAGACATTAAGGGATATACACTAGCTAACCCTGCCATTTTGAGAGATGTGAAGGTGAGAGGTGTTTTTAATATTTTTTACATTATTCATAATTATATTTGCTTATTCTATTGTTATGTACTCAAATGCCATTTTATTTGTTAATGTTGTTAATTTTGCCGCACATAATAAAATATATAATAATATAAAGTTATTGTTTTTAATATTTTAATATTATTAATAATAATATTTACTATTTTGTATAATAGTACAACATTTTAATACGTTTTCAAACTGTTAAGGCTATCAATTCAACACATTCTGTATAATTATTTATTTAAAAAAATTAAAAATATGAATGCATATAATCTATAAATAAAAATACATATAAGGCCATGTCTATTTAATTACATGGTTTAATTCAACTGTCAGAATTTTATAATGTTTTTTATTTTTAAGCATATACACTGTACTAAAGTTTGGATCAGTAAGATTTTTAATGTTTTTTTTAAAGAAGGCTCTTATGTTCATCAAAGTTCCATTTATTTGATCAAAAATACAATAAAAAGTAATATTATGAAATATTGCTGCAATTTAAAATAATAGTTTTCTATTATAATATACTTTAAAATATGATTTATTTCTGTGATGTAAAGCTGAATTTTTATCAGCCATTACTCCAGTCTTCACAATCCTTCAGAAATCTTTCTAATATGCTCATTTATTATCCGTGTTGGAAACAGTTGTGCTGCTTAATATTTTTTTGGAAACAGTGATACTTTTTCAGGATTCTTTGATGAATAGAAAGATTAAAAACAGCATTTATTCAAAATATTTTTTTCTAACAATATAAGTCTTTTTAACGTTTTATTCATCAAAATGAAAAAAAATCCTGAAAAAAGTATCACAGGTTTCAAAAAAATACCACACTTTCCAACATCGATAATAAATCAGCATATTAGAATGATTTCTGAAAGATCATGTGACACTGAAGACTGGAGTAATGATGCAGAAAATCCAGGAATAAATTCTATTTTAAAGTATATCAAAATAGAAAACCATTGTTTTCTGTAAATTGCAATACGATTTCACAATATTACATTTTTTCTGTATTTTTCATCAAATAAATGCAGCATTAATGAGCAGAAAAGACTTATTTAAAAAACAGTAAAAATCATACTGATTCCAAAACATTTGAATGGCAGTCTATATAAATATGATTATTTGCAATTAATTACAATAATCTATCAGTGCTTGGTGCAGTTACTATTTAAATATAATATACAATAAAATAATTTAATCTGTGAGTCATCTAAAGGATTTAGACATAATTTCACTGCATGTTAAACTTTTGTCCATTTTTAACTCATTTTTTAATCTAAATATTTACATCATACCTCTTATTTTCAGGACTTAGATGAAAGTATCCAGACAGAGATGGATCGTCTGTCTCGGTTTGACTCTGAGCCCAGTCATTTAGATCTGCGTGACCGATCACCTTTGACCCAGGTGGTTCTGAATCACAGATCCAGCCTGGACCGTCTCAGGCAACAGGTGCGCAAGAGCGACGCCGCTGCCCGTGCCCTTGACCGCTTCCTCATGTCCCTTCGCACCGTGGAGCTCGATGTCTCTTCTGTGCAAAGCGCCCCCAGCAATGATGCTGTTGTGCTGCAGGACAGCAGGTCCAAGCTGGCACTAATCAGAAAGGGAGTCAGCAGCCTCAAGGATAAGGCTCCTCAGCTGGACCAGCTCTTAGGTGGAGCACAGCTCGAAGTGACACAGGATGGGAGCCCTGTTTCCTGTTTAGACATGGTGGGGGTACTGGTCCTCAGAGTGGAAGAAGCAGACGATCGGCTGATGATCCGACAGAATGAGCTCCAGAAAGAACAGCAGAACCAGAGCTTTGGCCTGAGGAAGAAGACTATGCAGGCTGAGTTGAGGAAGGTGCTGGCAGCAGCAGAAAAACAGGGTCTTAAGGATCCCACCATGCCAGCTGTCCAACACCGGTATGGATGTTTCTTTCCTAAATCTCATAATGCCAAATGAAGCCGAAGAGTAAGTCTGCATGTGTATATAGCCTAAACGTTTAAAAAGGGTGTATATTTGTGTTATTTGTGTTCATCTCAGAGACGCATCTCAGAGACGCTTAAAGGCATAATCCACCCAAATGACAGCCATAGAATATTCAAGATGATTTTTTCTATGCAACCAAAGTTGACTTAAAGTAACTAGCACTGCTCCAAAAAGGACTAAAAGTACCATACATTTATCATACAAATAGCATGTTACAGTTGAGGTCAAAAGTTTACATCCCTCTTTCAGAATTTGCAAAATGGTAATTATTTTACCAAAATAAGAGGGATCATACAAAATGCATGTTATTGTTTATTTAGTACTGACCTGAATAAGGTTTTTCACATAAAAGATGTTTACATATCCACAAGAGAAAATAATAGTTGAATTTATAAAAAATGACCCCGTTCAAAAGTTTACATCCTCTTGATTCTTAATACTGTGATGTTACCTAAATGATCCAAAGCTGTGTTTTTTTTTAGTGATAGTTGTTCATGAGTCCCTTGTTTTCCTGAACTGCCTGCTGTTCTTCAGAAAAATCCTTCAGGGACTAATATGCATCTTTTACAGAAGGTTCAAACACTCACTGACACTCCAGAAGGAAAAACAGTGCATTTATGCCTAAATATCGTATTTTTCCATTTAGTACTGCTACAGAAGATAGTTACATGTTTCCCAGAAGGCAAAATAAGTTTTTACTCTGACCTTTAAATTCAAAGTTTTCACCCCCGACTCTTAACGCAGGTGTTTTTTCCTTTTGGAGCATCAGTGAGTGTTTGAAATTTCTGTAATAGGTGCATATGAGTCCCTCAGTTGTCTTCAGTGTGAAAAGATGGTTCTCATAATCACACAGTCATTGTTAGAAAGGGTTCAAATATATAAAAATGCTGGAAAACTAAAAAAAATTGAGGGACCTAAAGGATTTTTCTGAAGAACAGCGGGCAGTTTAACTGTTCAGGACAAACAAGGGACAACACTAAACAAAAAACATGGCTGTGGATCATTCAGGTAACAACACAGATTCTGAAAGGGGAAAACAGATTCATTTTGCAGATTCTGAAAGGGGGATGTAAACTTTTGACCTCAACTGTATCTCTGTGTGTTCTATGTTACTCTTTTAACACTGTAGTTGCATCTATGTTTAGGATGCGAGCGCTGTCCGATCTGGAATCGCAACTGAACTGTCTTCGTGCTGAATACCAAAGCATCAAGGCTTTGTCTGATCCAGCAAATGAAGAGCTGAACTCCCTTTGGGAAGAGACTGAAAGAGCTGTGTCTGACAGGTGGGTTCTAGACCTAAGTTGAGAGTTACCTTAATTTATTTCACATATTTTTCTTCCTTAAAGGGTTTTCCTGAAATCTGTCCTCATTTACTCACCCTCAAGTTGTTTCAAACCTGTATTAACCCGACTGGCTTCAGTCAATGGGGACCAGAAACTATTTGGTCAGAAGTGTGATTGACAGAAACCCAGAGCGTTACTCTGTTTATGTGTGTGTATTTGACAGACAAGAGCAGTGCACTGTTCTTATGGAACTGCTGAAGAAATTTCAGAACTGTCGCAGTTACCTGGGCAACACTCTCCAGAGGGCGGAGCAAACAATCAATGAGCAGGCATCATACATGGGCAAAGACAACCTACAGCGACTCCTTGAGAAAGTATGTAAACCTCAGACTAATCACAATACATGCCAATGTTATAGCCTATTGTAATTTACCAAAAGTAATTTTATACTGGATTTGCACCACCAGGGGTCAGTCATTACTGAAAATAACTTTTATTTTTTAATTACAAAATAATTAGTTTTACTCTCCAGCACAGTATGTTTGTTTGAATAATAAAGACACAAAAATAACCCCATAATTACGCAGATTTTACAATTCAAATGCAGATGTACAGTAGAGCTCAGTATGAAGCAGTCTTATTTTTTAAGTTCATCCTGTAATTTAATTTTGTATCAGCACTTATCACAGTTTGCTTCATCTGCATGTACAGAAAGGGCTTCACTTCTGTTAGTCTCAAAGAGGCTTCTCTTTCCATTTTGTTCTGGCAAATCAGTGCCAGTGTTCTATTAATTTTAATTAATTTTAATTTTATTATTTGGCTAAATGCTTCATGGCCTGCAGTACATTTATTTGCAGAGTTATGATTAATAAAGCACAGTCATTTTTTCTATACATTTTTTTTCTATTAAAAGGTAACACTTTATTTTAAGATTGTCATTGTTACCCTTGTTGCATGTACTTACTATTATAATAACAATTAATTATGCCTAATTACATGCAAGTAACCCTAAGCCAAACCCTAATCCTAACCCTAACCATATAGTAAGTACATGTAGTTAACTATTACTACTCAGTTCTTAAATGTGTAATCACACTAACACACTAACAAGGGCACTTAAAATAAGTGTAAACAACACTGAAACCACACTGTTTCTATTTCTGTTTCTAATAATGTTTCTGTCTGTATATTGTAGGTGGTTGGCATAAAGGAGGATCTTAATAGCCTCGGACCCAAGATGGAGGAGTTCAGATCTGTGTGCAGACAGTTGCAGTCCCAGCTGAAGAAAATTCCTGATTGCTCAGAAACTCCATTTGAGGCAGAGGCAGATGCATTGGTGGACACATGGCTGGATGTGAGAATATAAAAAAAAACATCTATTCGCATGCATCACATTTACATCATTTTAGTTTCTCTGTAAATCTGTGTGTACCTCTCGCAGGTGTCAGAGAAGACAGACAGTTACATGGATAACCTGCGTGTTGGTCTGGAGTTGTGGGAGAAACAGCTGGTTCTGGGTGGAGAAGTGGAAAGCTGGACTTCTACTAAACTCATTATCTTCTCAGAGTCTCACCCTTTCAGCAGTGAGACAGAGGTTGACAGCATGAAGGTGTGTTTTCTTCTGCCTTAAAAGAAATCAAAATGTTCAAAGGCATGGACTAAAATGCACTAAATTGTCATTTTGATTCCATGGTGTCTTTTGTGTGTTTGCTAGAATGAGATTCAGTGCCAGGAGGACAACCTTGAACACTTCCACAGAAAGTTAGAGGAGATCCAGGAACTGCTGCAGAGCAAAGAATCTCCTCTTGAGTTACAGGTGAACGAACGTTCATCTTACTCTTTCTGTTTATTAAATGTGGACCACAAAACCAGTCATAAGGTTAAATTTTACAAAACTGAGATGTATACATATACATATACATATGAAAAGCTAAAAATAAATAAGCTTTCTATTGATGTATGGTTTGTTAGGATAGGACGATATTTGGCCGAGATACAACTATTTGAAAATCTGGAATCTGAGGGTGCAAAAAAAATCAAAATTCTGAGAAAATCACCTTTAAAGTTGTCCAAATTGAGCTCTTAACAATGCATATTACTAATCAAAAATTACATTTTGATATGTTTGCAGTAGGAATTTTACAAAAAATCTTCATGGAACATGATCTTTACTTAATTTCCTAATGATTTTTGGCATAAAAGAAAAATCAATAATTTTGACCCATACTACGTATTTTTGGCTATTACTACAAATATACCCCAGCGACTTAAGACTGGTTTTGTGGTCCAGGGTCACAAATGATTAGACTTTCCTAATTGCTAATTAATCTGAACTTTAAATGCACACACACACACACACACACACACACACACACCCACTGTCTTCTTTAGGTAATAGAAACAAACCTGAGGAAGAAAATGGAGCAGGTGAAGGAACTCTTTTCCGACTGCACTGAAGTGTTCCAGGAGCTCCTCACAGTTAAAGCTCACCTCATAGAAAAGTTTGACACCTATCAATTATCTGTGAAGAATATACGCTCCTCAGTAGATATGATCAGTTCAGAGAATCGCGCAGAGCTGGAAGCACAATTACAGGTATGATTAACAGACTGACAAGCAGACATACACAAACACACTGTTTTGGTATATAACCAAGTATATTTTCTGTTTGTAGGACCTGTTTGAGCAGCTTTTGGACCAGGAGGAGCAGGTTGAATCTTTGCTGAAGGAAGTCAATCTGATGTCCAGCATTACTGGACCACAGGCCTTAGAAGAGCTGACCAATCATAGTAAGTGTCTCAAAGACAGCATTGAGGAAACACAGGAGCTGATTCGTCAGAAGAAGGAACAAGGAGAGAAAAGCTTCCTTCAGACTGTTAAAGGTTTGAGAAACTGCATTCTGCATTGTGTCATTGCTACAATTAAACAATATAAAAGTGGAAAAACATGATTTGAGTTTTGTCCCACTGGTTCTCTGCAGAAAAGTTTCAGTCATTTGAGGAATGGTTACAAGATGAGCAGCTCTCTGTGAATGAATGCTTCGAGAACCCTGAGAGGAAGCAGGATGTTGAAACGTCCATGCAGAGACTGACAGTGAGTAACAATGACGTCCCAATCCTATGATTATGGTTTCTATTGTGGTTAGGACATTTTGAAAATACTTTTCAAACAAAGAGACTTGCTTTACAATACACTGATTGCATGGACAGCAATCCAGTGGCTAGAGTCATCAGGTGTTAGCAGCCTTAGTCAGAACCATGATTGTAAAATGACAGAAAGGGTTCAAATTTAGTTCAGCAATGCTGAATAGTTTTTTTCTCTTCAGAGTTTTCTGACCTCTAAAGAAGGAGAACAACGTCTGGGTCAGTTGAAGGAGAGGTTTGAGCAAGGTGGACAGGCAAAACTTCCTGCTGAGGCTCAAGCTTTGCTCTTCACGTGGCATCAGGAACAGGAAGGAGAACTGGCCACCCTCAGGGCTCACTGCCAGGGACGCCATAAACAGCTAGATGACATTCTCCATAACCTCAACAAGTACTTGGAAGATGTTCTCATTATAGCTATTGGTTGTTACTGTTGTTTCAAATCATTCATGTCTTTATGTCTTTAGTTTGCAAGAGGAACATAACCATTTGAAGGACTGGCTGCAGCAGAGAGAGAAAGTGCCAGAACAGAGAAAAAAACTAAGGCAAATCCAAGAGGATTTTCTAAAAGAAAGGTACCACTCACTAGGGGTGTGCAATATATATTGTATATATATTAGGGGTGGGCATAGATGAATTTTTTTAATCTAGATTAATCTAGATTAAATCTTGGAATTAATCTAGATTAATCTAGATTAAAATGGCTAATTTGAATTCTGCTGAAGGCATTTTCAGAATATGTGTGCTACCCAAATAATGACTAAAAGTAAGTCTTCGAGAACGGGCCAGGTGGCGCATTAGATCAGGCGCTCATCTCCTGTTTCCAAAATGCATCACAAACTGCTTGACAATTGCATTTACAACATAATTACCTATACAAACTTGTGTAACCAAGTACTTCTGCGCAAAAGGCTGCACGACGTGCGCGTTCGCGTTGCCGGTAAATACACAGACGCGCACGGGCATGGATTTCTCCGTGCTTAGATTAAACTGCGTTGCTTTTAGAAGCGTCAATTCAGTTGTTGCATATAGTTTAATGTCTTTATTTCGGGATTATCAAAGTAAATTATAACTCAAATTTGAGATTTTACTGGGGCACAGCAGATTTTCATTGGGACACGTGCCCCAGTAAAAAGGGTCTAACAATGCACGCACCTGCCCTGAAGCGGCTTCATAACTTCATGTTTGCACGTCTCATTTGATGTGGTAATTTCACAGAAGTTGAAGACTCGTTCTCGCCCCCTACATTGCAATTCGTATAGGTATACGTCATCCGCGCTAAAATATCAAAGTGAAAGTCATCATAGCTTACATAGTTTAGATCCAGCTCCCAACCCAACTTTGAGAATAGATTAACGGCGATATTTTTTTTATCGCCCGATAAGAGTCTCACGTTAACGCAGCACGTTAACGCCGATAACGGCCCACCACTAATATATATATAAATATCGTAATTGTTGTTTTAACGATATGCGATTGACATTGACTATATTGCAAAAAACAAAAACACACCCAGAAAATGCATGCATTTACTGAGATGTAGGTCACATTTATAGTTCATACTTTCTCTGCATGATTTAGTCTATTAAAATGCATTTAGAATTCCCCCAAAGTTCAAGATAAGGGTGCAAAAATGTCCCTGTATGACTTATATATTTCATTTATATTTATATCAATCATCAGTTAATATCACACAAAGGTTGATGTTTTTCTGCAAATATCAGCATGATTTCAAATGTGATATTGATTTAATGAATAGCTCAATAAACAAGTTCATATGAAGTGACTAATTTTAGACAAACAGTTGAGCAACACAAAGCAGTGTTTCAATCAGCCATTTGAACAAATCGGTTGAATGAATGACTCACTCATGCAGTATTCAACATTTTTTTTTAAAACATTATTTATGCATTTGTAACTGCAGGTTAAATGCATTCATGTACTGCATTGAACAGCCTGTGTAAATGCATCTTATAAAGGCCATGCCTATAGAAGTTAAAAATCAATTTAAACTTATTGGAAAAGTTCATTTTTGTTACTGCTCCAAATGAACCACAGCACAGAAAATGAAGATCAAAACCGCTGGGAGACAGCTGTCCATGGCAGTACTAAACCAGTACCAGCACAATAGCATACTCAGCAAAAAAAATCATCTAATTATCGTTAAGTTTCTGTTCTTAATTGACCACAGGTTTTTGGGTTTTCAAAAAGAACAAATCTGGTAAAATGCTTAAACCTCCTGTCCACAAAATATTTGAAATTGTCTAAGTATGAAAATAAAGTGATCTTAATAGATGTTGCATTCCCAAACTTGAAGCATATGCAGAGATGGAGTTCATGTTTTTGCAATTTGATAATTGCACAAACCATAATCATATCGCAACTTCAATTTTATTTTGATTAATTGTGCAGTCTTTTTTTATTTTATATTAAACCTACATGACTCTTACTTTTACCCCTAATTCACAGCGGTTGTGTGGAGGCATTCAATAACCTGTTATCTGCTGTGAGGATGCGTGGCCTGAGGGGAGACCCTCTCCTTAGAGACAGCGAGACCCTGATAGACCGATACCACAGTCTGGGGATTCTTTTGGACAATCAGGCGCAAGTCCACAAGACCCTTGATGATCAAATTGAAACATTCCAAACCAATGCAGAACAGATCAGAGCCTGGATCAGAAGTTTAAAGCAAGGCCTTGAGTACTTGGGGACAGACATACCAATGCAAGAAAAACACACTAATGCTCAGGTGGGCCCCCTAACCTTCATTGTTTGGATTTTGTTGCTGTATTTTGGGGGGAGAAATAATCAAACATCTTAAGTTGAAAGGAATGATAAATTTCCTCTGTGTATTTAGAATAAAATTGTTTTTTTTTTCTGTGTTTTAAGGCTGTTCTTAATCTAAGTCCTGAGGGTGTTGCTAAACTTGTGGCTTTGAAAGAAGAGGGCAATGCTTTATGTGCTTATGAGATTTTGGAGGACACCAGAAGACAGGAGCTCATTTGCACCCTTGGAAGCATTGAAGATGAGTGGAAAAGGGTTTTGGATATGGCTCAACAGCTAAAACATCAGGCAGAAGTCCAAGACAATCTCTATAGGGAACTAGAAGATCTAAAGGCCCAGGAAGAGAGCATACAATCCTGGGTACAAGAACAACTGGAAATGCTCCACTCTTTGAGGAAGGACCTTCAGCCACATGAAAAACTTAACAAAGTGCAGGTAAATACAGAGGAAAACACTTTGCAGAAATCTTTTCATAGCTCTTAAATTGTTAGCAGTGCACATACTGTGTTGAGAGTATTGCCTGTATATCCTCTAGGCTGTCATAGACCTTGGTGATGAAGCGGATTCCAGATTGTCCAGTTTACAGAGACAAGGGCAACGTTTATGTTCTTATAAAGAGCTTGAGAATGAGAGGAGGAGCCACATTGACCAAACCCAGAGAGCAGTAGAGGAGGAGTGGAGGAAAGTGCTACAACTTGCCCAGGAGCTCAAGAACCAGGTCAAGCTCGAGGAGTCTCTCTGCAGAGAGTTACAGACTTTCTGTGATCAGGGAGAGGACACTCGATCCTGGATTAGAAGTCTCAGAGAGACACTGGATTCCCTTCTTGTGACATCTTCCATTCAAGAGAGGCTTAATGGAGTTGAGGTAATAGAGAGAAACATTGAACCTTTAAATGGTGTACGTGAGAGGCTAGGGACAGTGAGTAATATTGAAAATGGGGAAACTGCTCAGGTTCACTCACAAAATTTAAGGGCATACATTGGATTATATCAGATGACTAAAAATTGTAGCCAACACATCTTAGGCATTCAAAGTGTAAGGCTGCACAAATTTTAAACATGAAGTGATAGGACAGGTCTTACTACAGTTCTTACCTGTAAAAAAGCTTTGATTGCTTGCATGAAAGCATGATAAAAAAGTATGTTCTAAATGATGAATATATTGTTTTTTGTTTTGTTATTAGGCACTACTAGCTCATAGATCTGAGGGGGACTATAAACTTTCTGACCTAAAGATGAAGGGAGATAACCTGTATTCCTGTGAGGATCTAAAGGAGGACAAACATCAGACAATCCAACATACGTTACAAAATATACAGCAAGAGTGGATAGGAGTTTTGAAGCAGGCTCAGGAACTGAAGAACCAATCAGAACTTGAGGATTCTCTTTTTAAGGACCTTCAGGATCTTCAAGAAGAGGAGGAGTGCATTCAATCTTGGCTCAAAGAGCAGCATCTGAAGATCGAATTGCTCTGTGAAGAGACTCAGTTACAAGAAAGTATAAATGGAGCTCGGGTAAGAGACAAGTGATATTCAACCTATTTAAAGATCATCAGTCTGACTTACTCGCTGACATGGTTTGTTTACTCTAGGACATCCTGAACTCTGAATCAGAGGGGGATTACAAGATAGCCAACCTGAGGAGAAAAGCAGAGGGTTTATGCTCTCGAGAAAGCCTGGAGGAGAAACGAAAACAGGAAATCCAGCTGAACCTGAGATCCATTGATGAAGAATGGAAGAAGGTCCTGACAAGTGCTCACGAATTGAAGAACCAGGCTGAGCTCCAGGATTCTCTTGCAAGGGAACTTCAGAATGTCTATACCCAGGAGGAGAGCACCCGGACCTGGGTGAGGAACCAGAAGGATGGCCTGGACTCACTTGGGAAAAGCACTTATGGTACACAGGAGCAGATCGAGGAGAGACTACGCAAAGCACAAGTAAGAAGTAGAATATGAAGAAAATGTCCGTAGTTTAAGTTTACAAAAATTTGGCTGTCAAAAACAAGCTCTCTGTCTTTCAGGCAATTCTAAGTCTTCACTCCGAGGGCAACTCTAACATTGCAGCCCTGAAAAGGACAGTAGACCATCTTTTTACCCGTGAAGATCTTGATGAAGATGCTAGACATTCTTTCATTAAGAAAATTAACAATATAGAGGAAGAGTGGAAGACAACACTGCAGAAAGCACAGGAACTGCAAAGGTTTGATATAACAGTTATGCAAATAGTAATTGCACCCAGCACTGCTATGTTCTTTAAATAATGGCAAATAATCATATTTACAAAAATTGTGGATGTTGAATTGATGTAAATTAATAGACATGGCTTTATAGATCAGGGCCCATAATTAAATGCAATTTTTTATGCGTTAAAATAATTTGAACATATACATTTTTCATTTTATATACTCAGTTTATATAAAATATTATCAATAATATTATATCATATTATTTCTCATTCTGCAGTCTTCTGAAAAGTGTGGTGGAGCGTCTGGAGTCTTGTCAGTGTCAGAAGGAACAGCTTCAGTCTCGTCTGGAGCAGGTGAAACAGCAAACAGCTGCATTGCCACGGCATTTCCCCTGGCCTGGTTTAGGGGATCGAAGGCACTCATTGGAGCAAGCCAAGAGTCTTCTAGACCGCACTAGAGCCCTGACTCCATCCCTGTCTGCTGTTCGAGCGCTCGGGAGGGAGATGAGCCAGCTAACCCATGATTCCAGCTGGATTGATCCATCCTGGGCCACCACAGAGGAGTGCATACCTGAGTTAATCAAAGATCTAACGGTAAGGCTGTAAAGGTGTGCTGTGCAAAATATTTCTGACTAATTGTGACTAATAGTTAATAGAAACTAGATTTTCATGTATGACATTTTTAATTTTTTTTTGTGTGCTTGTTTAGGAGTTTCGCGTAAATCTTGAAGAGGAAATCCGCAGAGAGCGAGTCTGTGCTCAGTTAGTTGAGCAGCACACTGTAGCACAGGATTGGCTTAGAGAGCAAGTCAAAGGTTTCGGTGCTCTGCCCACTGAACGTCATGGGTTACAAAGCTCTATTAACACTCTTAAGGTCTGTTTGAATTCTTTGTTTTATACTGTATCAAAATTTTTAAGCGATTGGCAGCTTTAATATATTTTTTTTACTTATAATTTTGTAGGCTCTTCTTCAGACCATAGACAGGGAGAAGAGAGAAATGAAAGAACTGGATGCCGTTAAAGATTCCCTGTTGCATCTTTGCACTCCAGGAGGTTGCGATGCCCTGACTTTAGAGGTCAGCCATCTTCATGACCTCTGCGTATTTTCGGAGAAAGAGATGAGGGAACGGTTATCTGTGTGTGAGGCAAGATTGAGCGACATTGACCTCAGGATTGCAGGCAGGGCACAGATTCTCAGGGAGCAAGCAGAGAGCCTCCTAGATGAGCTACGTGCTCAGGACCACACTTTAGGATTTCTAGTGGGTAGCCAGAATATCAGCCAGCTGCAGGAGAACTGGCATGGCTTCAAGGTATTGTGCAAGAATGTTAATTAATCTACGTTCAGTTGGTTTGTTCTGAAATTGTAGAGAGAGTCAGTAAATTAAAACCTGACTGTTTTTATGTTCTTATAGACATGTGAGAAAGACCTTGAGTCTTTAGAGGGCAAAGTTCGTGACCTTGGCCAGGCCCTCCGAATGGTCCCACCAAATGAGGAGCACCCTAGTGATGTCATTTCCATAGTGGACTCAGTTACACAGCAATATTGCAGGTACATAATACATCAATTAAATTAGCTGTTCAAACGTGTGTTTAAATTTATATCCTGTTTTTTAATTGTAAAATTGGTAGCATGGTTGCCAAATGTATTATATTACAGTGTAATACTTATTTCTCAAAACTGCATTATGAAGAATCGTCTTTTTTTTTCCTCAGTCTGCGGTCGAAACTATCAGAAAAGCAGAATGACTCTGCAGACAGCACTGTGCACTGTGTGAGACAGGCCTTACAAAACATACAGTCATGGAACCAGACATATGCAAATCCTCCCTGCAGCTCTGCCACATCTATGCAGGTGTGTTTGTGTCTTAATTTGCATACATTATGTGAGTACACAACAAAACACTGCACCTGCGCTGTGCTGGTTCATTTGAACGAGTAAGGTTGGTGTTACCATTTAAACATGGAACATTTTTACTCCTTAGGCTGTGATTGAAGAAGGCGTGGGACTGTGTAAAAGCCTGCAGGTGGCTCTGTCACATAAAGAACTACTGAGGGAATGTCTGGGTCCTGACTTGGCTGGCAAACTCGAAAGAGATGGAACGAAAGCACTAAACGAAGCAGACACTCAGATGAATGACCTTAAAGAGGACCTTAAGGTGAGTGTCACTTCTGTGGGATGATGACATAGATCACATGAAATGTTTAGTGGCTTCAACAGATGGGTCTGTGTTTTAGAATCTGGAGGAGAAGGTGAAGCAGGAAGCTCAAAGAATTCAGGTACAATTTCACAAACATACATATTTGCATACAAACATATTTCTAGGCTTTTGTTGTATTTGTTCATTATGTGCAGTACTATGTATATATGATTAATACCATTTGTAGGTTTCTGCTGTGACACCATCAACAAATGAGTCTGAACAGTTGGAATTTGTTCCTCCTTCATCGCTTATCATGGAGAGCTTTGAAATGACCGATGACACTCAACAGGCTAAAGTACAGCCATCTGAAAACCTTGACAGTGAGATCCCTCTATGTGTAATCTCGAAAACTACAACTGAAACAGAAATTCACATTTCAAGAAAATCACCGCCAACATTAGAGACTGATACAGAACAGACTGATGTCAAAACCACTGTACTATTAACCACAGAGATGCTAACTGAACCAGTAGCAAGAGTATATGAATCTGCTGTTTCTACAAGCAGCCATGGTGCAAGTGAAACTGAAAGTGAGAATTTCGTTTCCGAATCAGAGGAGGCAGAAACTGAGATGGTTTCAGTCACTCCTAAAAGTCAACATGAGGAAGTCCTACCAACTCCACCAACCAGGCATAAGAAAGATCAAGTAGAAGCTGATAGAGTTCCTTTAATGACAGAAGAGCCACAGATCATACCAACTCCAACACCTAGCAACAAAGAAACAAAATCTGATAATGATGAAAATATTACCATTTCCTTATCTGCAGCTGTGCACAACTTGGAAACCACAGTGCAATGCACGGACGTGGAATTCCAGAGCACTGAAGGGCAAGAAAGCCAGTTGTCTGTTGTATTTGTAAATTCAGACTCTATTGCTGATAGAGTGGAGGATGAGAACAATAAAGCGGTGACTGCAGAGCCAGATAAAAAGAAAGAGGACCTATATATTTCACATTCTCAAGAGAAACCTTGTGGAGAGGGTGAAGCACAAACCAAAAACGTTACTGCGCTCATTGTAGATTTGGATACAGTGCACATAGAGAATGTAGACACACACTCCCACACAGCCATAGATGGTGCAACAGTGAAGGCAGCCACTGAGAGGACACTGGGCAAACAAGATCATGAAACACTGGCCCTTCCACGAGTTGAAATTTCTGAAGTAGCCATAGAACCAATTAGCGTTCTCTCTTCTCTTAATGAGCCAAGTATGGTGAATGTTTTAGAAATGAGTTCAGCAATAGAACCAGAAAAGCTCATCGAAGTAGACTTTAATGTACAAGTGCAAACAACAGCAGGTCCACCTGCTGAAACACAAGGTAGTGAAGATGCAGCTTCCAGAGGTATTGGAACATTTTCTTGGAACAATGGACTAAATGCTGCAGTTGCTGACAGAGAAAGCAACTGGACTACAAATAATGGCCCGCATGAAATCCAACGACGATTTATTATTCTAGATCTCCCTGAGGGGGTGGAAATGCAGAGACCTCCTGCTCCTCAAGGTACTCTTTTCAGGGAACCTGAAGCCAGCACAAGCAGACCTTTAGAAGCATCAGAACAATCTGAACCAGTTGAAGCAAACCTAAACCTACCAACAAGGGAAGAAGAGACAAAGAAGACCCCATCAGGTGATGAAACACAATTAATAGAAACTGATACTAAATTTAAACCTCCAATCGAGCAACAAAAGGCGGTGGAAACTGAGCTACAAACATGTAAACTGCATGTGCATGAGGAGAAATGTGAAGTTGCAGAAGCCATTGACATCATTTTGGGAGAAGAGACAAAGACCCAATCAGGTGGTAAACCACAATCCAAAGAAATTGAATCTGAACTGACACCTCCAGTCGAGCTCCAAAATGACTGGGACACTGAAGTACAACCTGAAAGAATTAATGTCTCACAGACACCAGAGGAAAAACATAAAGTTGGAGACAACACAGATGTCATTGTAGAAGAAGAGACAAATAAGACCCCATCAGATGAAAAAGCACATTCCATAGAAGCTGAAACTAAACCAACACCACCAGTCAGGCGAAGAAACGAAAATAAGACAGATGTTCAATCAAACAAGGTAAATCTCTCAACAACATCAGAGAAGAATCCTGAAGGTGTCAAGGCCATCAGTGTCATTGTTGAACATGGGATAAAGATGACTCCATCAGAAGCACAATCCTTAGAAGAGGAACCTATACTGACACCACCAGTCAGGCAACAAACTGAGGCTAAAACTGATGTCCAATCAAACAAGGTAAACGTGTCAGCAACATCAGAGGAGAAACCTGGGGACACAATGCATATCACTGAGGTTGAAGTGACAAAACAAACATCTGTTGATAAAGGGCAATCGATAGAAGCTGAGCTTAAACCAACGCCACCAGTCAGAAGACGAAATGAGGGTGAAACTAAGTTGGATGTGACACCAACACCTCCCACCAGACGACGTAAAGATGATAGGTTTTCTTTAAATATTGAATCACAAGTAGAGGGAGAAGTTTTTCCCACCCCACCAAGCAGAAGACGTAGAGAGAAAATGGGAAGTGAACGGTTTTCACTTGATTTAGAGTTCCAACCTACACCACCAGCAAGACGACGTAAAGAAAAAGAAGATAGTAGTTTATCGCTCAATCTGGAGATCCTACCCACACCACCAGTAAGACGACGTAAAGAAAAAGAAGGTAGTAGTTTATCGCTCAATCTGGAGACCTTACCCACGCCACCAGCAAGACGACGTATAGAAAAAGAAGATAGAAGATTATCGCTCAATCTGGACACCCAACCCACTCCACCAGCAAGACGACGTAAAGAAAAAGAAGATAGTACTTTATCCCTCAATCTAGAGACCCTACCCACACCACCAGGCAGACGACGTAAAGAGAAAGATGAAGATAAAAGATTATCCATTGATCTGGACCCTCAACCAACTCCGCCATCAAGGAGATGCAAGGATAAGCCAGAGGGTGACGCATTATCTTACAGTGCTGAGTTAGGAAAAATTGATAATCGGCAAACAGGTGAACATAAAGACATTGTAGAGGACACTATTAAACCAACTCCACCTGTCAGACGCAAAATTAGTCAGGTAGAAAGTGATGTGGCAATTTGCAAAAACCAAGAAGAGAAAGAAATCTTTGTGAAACCCCCACCTCCAACAAAAAGGAAAGATAGCAAAGTTGAGGAAATCACCTCAGGTGCTTCTAACCTGAAAGAAGATATAAGCATACATAAACCAACTCCACCTCTCAGGCGAAAAGACAGCCGAGCAGAAACTGAGATGGTTTCAACCACCCCTATAAATCAACCTGAGGAAGTCCTACCAACTTCACCAACCAGGCGAAAGAAAGATCAAGTAGAAGCTGAAAGAGTTCCATTAATGCCAGAAGAGCCACGGGTCATACAAACTTTAACAACTAGCAACAAAGAAAGTTCAGAGAATGAAAAGGTTTCTGTGTGTGAAAGACTGGAAGTGGAAACTGATGTTGAGGCAATAACTAAACAGGAAGATAAAGAAGAGTGTGACAAAAAGTCATTGATTGGTCAGAAGCAGCAAAAGGAAGGGCAGGACTCTGATATCTTAGGTACTAAAAGTCAACCTGAGGAAGTCCTACCAACTCCACCAACCAGGCAAAAGAAAGATCAAGTAGAAGCTGATAGAGTACCATTAATGCCAGAAGAGCCACAAATCATAACGACTCCAACAACTAGCGACAAAAAAAGTTTAGGGAATGAAAAGGTTTCTGACATTGAAGTGGAATCTGATGTTGAGGCAATAACTAAATTAGAAGATAAAGAGGAGTGTGACACAAAGACATTGGTTAGTCAGGAGCAGCAAAAGGAGGGCCAGGACTCTGGTACCTTGGCACCTAAAAGTCAACCTGAGGAAGTCCTACCAACTGCACCAACCAGGCGAAAGAAAGATCAAGTAGAAGCTGAAAGAGTACCATTAATGCCAGAAGAGCCACAGATCATAATGACTCCAACAACTAGCGACAAAGAAAGTTTAGGGAATGAAAAGGTTTCTGAAATTGAAGTGGAATCTGATGTTGAGGCAATAACTAAATCAGAAGATAAAGAGGAGTGTGACACAAAGTCATTGGTTAGTCAGGAGCAACCAAAGGAGGGGCGGGACTCTAACACCTTGGCTCCTAAAAGTCAACCTGAGGAAGTCCTACCAACTCCACCAACCAGGCAAAAGAAAGATCTAATAGAAGCTGACAGAGTTCCATTAATGCCAGACAAGCCACAGATTATACTGTCTCCAACAACCAGTGACAAAGAAAGTTCAGAGAATGAAAATGTTACTGTGGGTCCAAGACTGGAAGTGGAAACTGACGTTGAAGCAATAACTAAACAGGAAGACAAAGAAGAGAGTTACACAAAGGTATTGGTTGGTCAGGAGCAGCAAGAGGAGGTGCAGGACTCTGATGCCTTGGCACCTAAAAGTCAACCTGAGGAAGTTCAACCAACTCCTCCAACCAGACGAAAGAAAGCTCAAATAGAAGCCGACAGAGTTACATTAATTCCAGAAGCGCCACAGGTCATACCAACTCCAACAACCAGTGACAAGGAAAGTTCACGGAATAAAAATGTTTCTGTGGATGCAAGACTGGAAGTAGAAACCGATTTTGAGACAGAAACCAAACAAGAAGATAAAGAGGAGTGTGACACAAAGTCTTTGGTTGGTCAGGAGGAGCAAAAGGAGGGGCAGGACTCTGATATCTTAGCTCTTAAAAATCAACCTGAGGAAGTCCTACCAACTCCACCAACCAAGCAAAAGAAAGATCAAATAGAAGCTGACAGAGTTCCATCAATGCCAGAAGAACCACAAGGCATACCAACTCCAACAACCAGCGACAAAGAAAGTTCAGAGAATGAAAAGGTTTCTGTGAGTGCAAGACTGGAGGTGGAAATTGATGTTAAAGCAATAACTAAACAGGAAGATAAACAGGAGTGTGACACAAAGTCATTGGTGGGTCAGGAGCCGCAAAAGGAGGGGCAGGACTCTGATACCTTGGCTCCTAAAAGTCAACCTGAGGAAGTCCTACCAGCTCCACCAAACAGGCGAAAGAAAGATCAAATAGATTCAGACAGAGTTCCATTGATGCCAGAAGAGCCACAGATCATACCAACTCCAACAACCAGCAACAAAGAAAGTTCAAGAAATGAAAAGGATTCTGTGAGTGCAAGACTGGAAGTGGAAACTGATGTTGAAGCAATAACTAAATGGGAAGATAAAAAGGAGTGTGACACAAAGACATTGGTTGGTCAGAAGCAGCAAGAAGAGAGGCAAGACTCTGATACCTTGGTCCCAGAACCCATAAGTGTAATCAGTCAAACAGAAAGCATCAGTGAGATGCAGGTAATTGGAATGTGCACCAAAAAGAAAAAACCTGCATGAGGTATGATGGTGTGGTATCTGCATGCTGGACTCTAATGGAGATATTCAATTGAGAGTGTGTGCTTTTAGAGCCAAAATGAAGTGTCCTTAATCTATCTCAATATTTGGTTTGCAGGCTGAAATTAACCTACTTTTTTTTGCAACAGTCCAATTGTCACTCTGATGGAAAACGCAATCTTCTAACAAGGTTTCCATTAACACCTGTGGCTCCTAATTTAACCCTCCTGTTTGTATCTTTATATGTTTCTGTGGTTCTGACTACCTTTCCACAGAGAAAAAAAAAACAGAATAGATTCAGATCCATGCATACAGTCATTACTGCCCTCTATAAGTTAATAAAGACTTCTTTCATACTTCATACTTTCATACTAATTAACATTGTCATGCACACAGGAAGTGCATAAATATTTTTTCTGTTCCATCACCTCTTCCTTATGGCACTGTGAGGTTGGGAATGGCTTTCTGAGTTTAATTTTGTGTTTGTTTGGGGTTTTTTTTACCCATGATTGAGTTTGCATGAATTTACTTCATTAACTACTCTAATGTCTCAGTTATGTGTCTATAATCTTATATTATGTTTATGAGATATTGCAGTTACTAACCTTTCATGTGTTGCAGCCACAGGATCAAGATGTGGATGTTTCTCCTCAAGTTGGTCTTGTGCCTGAAATCACAGCAGAGGAAGAATGGGAGCCAGAGGGACCTACAATGAAGGATATCTTCATGGAGATTAAAAAAATGACTGAAAAGGGACCAAAAAGTGTACTCATGGAGGTAATTTGTTAATGACTATAACATTAAATTCAAACTCCTGGAAGTAATTTAAACATTGTCAAGAATAAACAGAAGCAAAAATTACATGTGCATTATGTAAGCTGTTCTTTTTTAGGGTATGCCACATGATAGTACCAAGAAACTTCTTGACACTTCTAGCACTGATCTTGAAGCTCGGTTAAAAAGGCTAGTGTTCCATTTATTGGACCTTCGAACTTGCCCAGCTGCTCTAAACTCCATAGACATGGCCAAACAACTGGAGAAGGCTGAGGTGGGACAAAGTATTTTCTGTTTGTTCAATAGCCTATTGCCTATTTGATATGTAAAAGTAGTGTTGCTGATTTTTCAAATAATGATTTGTGTTAAAATGCTGAGATATGGTTAGAGCTGAGCTCATTCATTACTTGTATTATGTTATTTTAGGAATGTAGAAGATGTGCCCAGAGACAGGTGTCTATGCTGTCTAGGCAAGACCAGGCTAATGGAGACATTGGCAGTGGCACTAATGGCACAGTTCATGAGATTGATGGCATGCAACAGCTGAGTGCCCAGTGGAGTGCAGCTTTGTGGGATGCAGCAAGCTCTGTTCACTCCAAGGAAGCTCAACTACAGATGGTCGCAGATTTCGACAGACAGACCCAGAAAGTCAAAGCTGTTCTGGAGAGACTCAAAATTGAGCGTCTGTCACTGAGAGCGTACGTATTTACTATTAAGCAAGTTGTTTTTGTACTTAGCACATTAAACACTGAAAAGGCTTATTGTTCCACTGGTTATTAGAATGGAAAGACTCATAAATGTATTTTTCATATCTCTAGCTCCCCAGCCGTGAGCAGTTTCACTGAGGAGGAAAGGCTGCGCTCTTTCTTGAGAAACATGGAGCAGGAAAGGGCAGCTCTCGGTGATTTAATTCAGACTCATGCAAAACTGTCCCCCCACCTGAGTGTGCCTGAGAGACAAGCAGCAGAAATACAGCAAAACAACTTGCAAAGCCAGTGGAGGGTGCTGGAGAAGGATGCAGAGATTGGTCTTTACATAGTTAATGCTTATGCTAAAGAAAGCAACAGCCTTAAACAAGAGGTCAGTGCCTTAAAAGACCATCTCGAGAACATTCAGAAGACCTTAGATGCACTGAAATCATCACCAGTTTTATGGGATGGCAAAAGAGCTCAAGAAATTATGAATTTAAATGCAGATCTCACTTCCACCCATCAGCATTACCTCTACCTTCAGCAGACCTCTGAGGCACTTGCCCAGGAATTCCAATTTGAGGCAGAGACATCCAGCATAGAGCAGGACCTTCAGCTTATAAAAGATCAGCTGGATCAGATGGGTGAACAGTTAGCAGCTGCAACCCCTAGCAGCAGCAGCCCAACGTTAAGTAAAATCATAAAAGTGATGACAGATGCTCTGGCTTGGGCCAAGCAGACAGAATGTGATGTCAAAGGACGACAGAAAAAGGTGTCTTTGCTTCCAGAAGAAGTCCATCGACAGATTAAAGATTTGAAGAAACTGCAGTCTGAGATGAGCTCCAAGCAAACCCAGCTAAAGGCTTTGATTGAGGAAGTCACCGAGCTGATTAGTGACCTAGACGAGGCTGATGTTTCGATGGTGACCTCATCCTTGAAGGTCCTAGAGAATTTGTCCAAATCAACAGCGGGAAAACTAGCTGAGGCAGTTCGTGAGATGGAGTCAGGACTTCAGACCCGGGAGAAGATGTCAGAGCAGATAGCAGATGTTGATTCCTGGGTCTTTGGACATCTCCGGAAGGAAGCTTTGAGGAGGGAGGATTATCAAAGTTTGAATGTGGCAGACCTGGAGCGCAGGTTGAGGCAGATCCAGGAAACTCTTGGAGAGGCCGAAAAGCAGTCCGCTGTCACTGAAGCCCTTCTGATGAAAAGCAGAGACATTGCATCAGAGCTAAGAGTCTCAGAGAGTACTCAGCTCTATGAGAAACTCACCAACCTTCAAGAGGATATCAAGGGTATTGTTATCTATGAGAAAGCATGCTCCCAGAAAGTTATGGATGTCATACAGAGTCAAGAATCCTCTCAGAGAAAGGCATCATCTCTCGAGAATAGCCTGAGACAAATGTTAGTTGATGTAAAAAGACACAGGTTTCCTGTTACCAAGGATACCCTCTCTGTTATCGAACCCTTCAAACAGATGCTCGTGGAGCGCAAATCTCAGGTTGAGCAAGTCAGTCCCTGTGCAGAGGACAAGAGAAGAGAGCTGTTGTGTGTTATTACTGAACTGTACCACAAAATGATTGATTTGGATCTTAAATCACAAGCTCATGAAAGGTACTTGAGCCTCAGTCAGTGCCTTGAAGATGTAAAGGAAGAAATGGAGGCTCAGATCCCAAGGACCAAAGATGAGAGCATCAACAAAGAGGAACGCTACAGAGCCTGTCAGGCCCTACTGATCCAAATCTCTTTAATAAAACTCTTGTGTGAGGAAACAATGGATGAACTGCAGGAAATCAGAGCAGATCTATATCCATCTCAGCTCTCTACTGAACAAACAAGGTTCAAACAAATCCTGGATAGTCTCCAAACTTCAGAAATGGTAGTAAACAATAATCTTCAGATATTGGAAAGGGATCTGCTAAAACATATTCACTATCCGTCAGAAAAAAGAGTACTTAAGCAATTCCTCAAAGACACTAATGAGGAGCTGGAAAAGCCTTGTAGTATTGAACCAAAGGAGGCAGTGATTGAAAAACAACTAAGAAAGTGCCTTGTGCTCAGAAAGAACGTAGAATCTAGAATGCGAGTGCTTGTGTTTCTTGAAAAAAAGATGGGAGCTCAACCTCCACAGGACTCCAAACAGCTTACTTGTTTGAAGGATACGGTTTTGGAAAAGTGTGATCAACAAATGGTGAGTTTACTCTGTGTTTCATCTTTGACATTTGTTTCACTGATCTATTCCTTTTGGTGCAAATGTTTAGAAACATCATATCCACCTTATTCCTTAAGGCGGAAGTAGGCTTATGGGCGAGACTTCTGGTTCATTAGCCGCTATAGGGAAATAATGAGAAGAATAACAACGTGCAGTAAACGGTAAACCGGTTTGCACTACAAACCAGTGTGTTCATAATTAAGACAATACATTAGAATAATATGATAAGACACACCAATTTGCAATATCAATCAGTAAAACAAGCTGTTTTGTACAAATAAAAATAGCTGAACGCAAATGAGACTAGAAGCCAGACCCATAATATTTACTAATGGCCGCGCTGCTCTTACGGGAAAAATAAGGTGGATACTGAATCTTTTTTGTACATTTATACATTTAAGCAGATAAAGTCAAGGAAGATTTCTGCTCTCTTTTCAGGTGAGCCTAACAAAAGCCAAAAAAATGTTGAGGAGCTACACCAAAGCAGTGATTGATACCATTCGGCTCCTACAAAGAGCTGCATTGGTTCTTCTTCCCTCAATATGCTCTGCTAGAAGCTGCTCAGAAAGACTCAAAGATACACAGCTGGCTTTACTGAACCTGGATACACAGTTCCAGTCACACGTTTCACAGCTTCAAGCTCAAACCCCACAGCATCCCTGTTTCAGGCCACAGCAGATTGAATTTCTACACACTGAGGTTCTAGGCGTGCTCCTGGTCAGGCTATCGACCCTCAAGGCACAAGCTCAAATTCATGTAGAATCTTTGACAAGGTATATACAGTAGTTTGAAACCATATTATACTGGATAATATCTTTTTCCTGAGAGTAAATGGTCATAATCACTAATCAAGATGCATAATTACTGTTAAATGGCTAGTTCACCCAATAATGAAAATTCTGTTTTTAATTACTCACCCCCATGTCGCTTCAAACCAAAAAAAACTTTGTTCATCTTTGGAACACAAATTGAAATTTAGGATATTGTTAAAATAGTCCATGTGACATCAGTGGTAATGTTATGAATCTACTAGAACACTTCTTGTATTTATTATTTTTGTTTTCTTTGCATACAAAAAGTATTCTTGTAGCTTCATAAAATAAAGGTTAACCCATTTTTGTCACATGGATTATTTAATTAATGTCCTTACTACCTTTCTAGACACTGAATGTGGTAGGACCCTTGCTATCTATGCAGGTTCAGAAAGCTCTTGGATTTTATAAAAAATATATTAATTTGTGTTCCGAAGATGAAAGACGGTCTTACAGGTTTGGAACAACTTGAGGGTGAGAATTAATGACAGAATTTAAATTTTTACGTGAACTATTCCTTTAACCACAATATACTCATTTTCAGTCAAATCTTTATAAAACATTATCATATTCTGTCATCAAATTACAAATACGCCATGTTGAAATTAACCAATTTCTTGTCCATAACAAGGTGTGTTGAGTGCCAGAAACATTCTCGGAAGTGCTACGAGGAGCTTTGCCAGCAAGTGAGAGACTTAGAAACATTGCTATCACAGTGTGCTTCCAAAAAAATTACTTCGTACAACGACAGCAAAGACCAGCAAGAGAAACTCAAGGTAAAATGAAATAAAAGCTTTTCCTGTAGAAAGGCTAGCATTTGTTAGCATTACCTCCCCTCATAACCGTTTCGCTAGCTGATGCAATAAGATACATATGGTTTTGCTGGTATGCTAGTATATATTTAAACATATTCCTGATCTTTTTAGGCTCTAGTGGAAGATGTTGCCATGCTTCCTGGAAAACTGAGGAGTCTGAGAGAGTGGTGTTCACTGTACGGGTGCAGAGCCAACAGGGAGGATGCCGTGAGCGCTATCTGGGGTCAGGTGGCAAGACTGCAGCGCTGTGCTAATGATTTGCAGGCACGCTCCGAACAAACAGAAGCAGAGTGGAGCAGTGTCACAAGGAGTGTAAGTGCCATGTTCAAAACTCACTGTATTAGCATGTGAAATAACTATTAAAAGTCATCTTGCCATGCACTATGACAGACTGTTGTGCAGATAAGAAAAACTGAGCTTGTTTTCCTTTGCTGTCATTCTGCAGGTGGAGCAGGCAGCCACTGTGTTGGAGCAAGTGGATGCAGAACTTCCAGACAGCAGGAGAGAGAATCTGACTGGTGATGAGCTCCAGGAACTGCTGCTGTTCTGGTCCCAGTACCAAGACAGACTGGACTGTGAACACAGAGCTCTCTCCGCTTTGGAATTAAGAGCTGCAAGGTTGCTTGGTGTTCCCCCCTACCTGGAACAGGCCCCGCCCATTGAGCTGTGCCAAGAGTTTCGAGCCTTGCAAGAGCGTTACCATAGGTCAGGCATCTACTTAATTGTCTTTATTCACTTTCGGTTATGGTTTTCTGAAAACATGAATTTCTTTTGCCAGTATTTTCTATTGTGGGACTTCATGTCCCAATGGTCCAAACGTTAATTCCAAATCAGTGGGTTTATAGACTAAACTAGGTCAACATTTGATGCCAATGTCTCATTCCAGAGAGGCCAAGTGAGCACATACATACTTGAGACCATTAAACTGCACACAGGCTGAGCTAAATACTGAATAATATTTACATTCACATGTATTTAAAGTTGAACAAGAACATACTGATGTATGGATTCTGGGACGTTTATACATTTATTTTCCTCCTGCCTTTTTAGCATCCATTTTGCAGTATGGACTTGGGCTGAGAGTTTAACATGTCTTTTAACTTGTGTGTTCGACAGTCTAAAGGAACGGAGCTCTCAGGGTCTGAGGGCAGTAAGAACAGAGGTGGAGGAGAGGGAACGAGTGCAGGAGCAGCTGGAGGGAGTCAGAGAATGGCTTGAATCTGCCGTCTCTCTCCTCGCTGTACTGGAGCACGAGCCCAGCAAGAAACAACTACAGGTTAGTCAAAGGTCTTGTGATGTTCATTTGTGAAACTGGTTTTTATCCACTTCAGATGTTTTTTGACTTAAATTAACGAATTGGATTATAACTTTGCACAGGCAAGTTAATCTATTGCACCAGCCTGAGAATCTGATGAGATGGAGATGAAGGCAGCAGGGATTGGCCATTAACACAATGTTCTGTTTGTCCAGCAAACTTCATTCATGCAGTCTCTGTCCTTGCTCTGCAGGATGCACAGTATGAACAGTGTTGGGGAGTAACTAGTTACATGTAACACACTGCACTTTTTTTTTTGTCGTGCTTATAGTTAAAATTTTTTAAATTAAGATGCTTTTACTAGATAAGCAAAATGACATAAGATATATAGTCTTGTTGTAAGCAAAATTAACTTTTCGTTTTTTCCCCCTGGAAACAAGTAAAATTATCTGCCAGTGAGGTAAGTAGTATTCTTAAAACAAGAGTATTTTACTTATTTTAAGCAAACTGTACTTAACTTAGTTTTTTTCACCTGATAACAAGACTAAATATTTTGTAATTTTGCTTATCTAATAAATGCATCTTAATTTAGGAATTTTTTAGAAATTTTGACTAGAAACAAGACAAAAATACTAAGTAAGATAAGCCTTTTTTTGCAGTGCAGAATTACATAATTTAATTACAAAATAAATGTAACTGTAATCTGTTACAGTTACTGAGAAAGTGTGTAATAAATTACAGTTACTTAAAAAATGTTAATAATTACAAAGAGGGTTACACTTGAATATTCTCACATTCATACAGTTTAGGACACAAAATAAAACACATGCTTATTTGATAACTCTTTTATTTCCTGTTTGGTTTTAAGTATATGCTTTATTTTTTTAGGATTAACTGTTTTTTTCTAAAACATTGTTAGATGACAGTGTTACTTGTCATAGCTATGCAAAGATTTGATTTCCAAAGCAGTATCATAGCTATTAAACTATATCTTATGATTTTAAATCTGCATTTAACCTCATGATTATCTCAAAGTAAAAAGCAGTGCTAAACTCTGATTTTGTGATGGCTGCGCTTTAAAATTAAATTATGATAATCTTAATTATGATTCAAGTGATGAAGGATTTTGAAAGTGTTGAGTGCTACAGTTAGGTTAACCCTGCATGCTTTAAATGTTTCAAAATGTTTAACAGTTAAAAATATTCATTAGACTTTTAGAAAAGTAATCAAATGTAATCAGTTATATTACTTTAATTCACAGTATTGAAATAGTTACACTACTAAGTACATTTTAAATAGGGTAACGTGTAATCTGTAACCTTTTACATTTTCAAAGTAACCTTCCCAACACCGTGTATGAATAATACCTTTCACACATGAATAATTACTCCACCTTTGTTGGTGAAAAACTTGCTGACACAACTAACTTGGCAACATTTTTTAGTAGGCATGAAAAATCATCTACTTTCAAAACAGTGTAGCTTTTTTAATTGTGGTGTAGCAGCAATGGTTCCTGTGTCAATTTTTATTGTTTTTGTGCCAGATAAAAAAATTTGGTATTTTTTGTAGTGCAGATAGTTTTTTGAATAGACTGACATATTTAGTATGCCCAAGAACAAATCACAAAATGTATACAAAAGTGCAGTTATATACCAAAATGATATGATATTTAGGTTTTATTGTTTAGTATTGGTTGTCCCAACCAGGCTCTTTTAAATAACAAGCAATTTGTATAAATGAAAACCAAGAAATCAACCAAATATCCTGTTGTTTAAAGCTTACCATGACTGTCGCTGGTTAAGACAAGCTTATATTTACTAGGGCTGTCCCCGAATAGTCGAAGATTCGATGCATCGATATGCGGAGCCTGATTCGACCACCGATCTCACAGTCGAATCTTCGCGGGTGAAACGAGCATCATACCATTTTGGCAATATGGGGGTGCTCAATGTCTAATTGCACACAGAACTACTGGTTTTGTACGGTTATATTACGTTATATACAGCCTTTGATTATGATAATGCAGTAAAAACAAAAGTGAAAAGAAAGAAGCGTTCAATAAATATTTTTAATGTGTTTGTGAATAAATCTAACCACCCCTGTGACAGATTTAATTTTCACTTGCCCTGATCCATGATGAGATGCGGACCATCTTGACGGCAGGGATTAGGCGGCGATCACACCGAACGCGTTTTTGCAATTGGAGGCGCCTCTTTTGAATGATTTTCTTGGCAGTGAGCGTTCTGCGCTCTGTTTATGCGCCCTCCGCGCCTCGCGTTTTTGTAGGAGCGCTCCGAGCGCCTGAAGTTGAAAAAAAAAAATCAACTCTGAGCGGAAAAACGCCCAACGTCATTCGCGTTCCATTGTCCAATCAAATGAATGGAGAGGCGGGCCTTCTGTTGTGATGGTGAAAGTTTACCGTTGCTTCAAAAGTCCGGAGAGACTGCAAGAAATGGAGGAGAAACCTTTGGTGTCTATCGTGGGTAACCAGGAGCTGTATTATTTAGGGGTTCTGCTAATATGACAGTTTACTTAACAGCAAAAAACTAAGATTTTAGAGCGTTCGCGCTATAATCCTTTGATTTGACTGACAGGACAGCTGTTTCGGTCGTTGCTTAGCAAAAAAGGCAGTGCTGTGCGCCTCGCGTTTTTAGAACTAAAAGACGCATTCTGTGTTTTTATTTAAACCTAAATAAGTTCGTCTGTCAGTTGGCAGGCAGTTTTGGTCGCTTTATTAAAAGTTGTTGCTGTGTGCAGTGTGTAAAATAAAATAAAAACTGTTTTACCCTCCTGCTGACTATAGTGTCGTGCCCCTCCCAACCCATTCACACACACACATAAGCCTAGATGATTCGACTATCGGTCGACTATAGAAAGATTCGAAAATTCTGATTCGACTATGAAAATTCATAGTCGGGGACAGCCCTAATATTTACTGGCGCTTTATGTCTAGTTAGAACACTGTGTGAGGGAGAGAGTGACTGTTTGTTGTGCTGAATAGTCTGTTCCATCCAATCAGTTCAAAAACACACACTTTTAAAGATTCAAAGACTTTCAAACAGTTATTCTCTCTCAAACACACACACACTGCTGTAGATTCTGCTGTTTTTCTCTCTCATTATCTCTTTACCACACACACACACACACACACACACACACACACACACACACACACACACACACACACACACAGATGAGAGGGCTCTGTGTTAGCATTCTGGTTAAATAGCTGAGTCATGTCCAACATTCCCACACAATTTCTTTTCACTGTTTCAGATACACACACACTCTTTCTCTCGTTTTCTCTTTCACTCTGACAAGCACACACTTGTGAATCAGTACCTTCTGAACACACACACCTGTAAGTGGATCCTCCAGGTTTGATCTCAAAGCCAGTAATGATGTCAGCTAATGCCCTCTCTGTCTTTTTCTCACACACAAAATCTCCCTCTCAGCTCACTATTCTTGAATGTATCCCATGTTATACTGCCAATGCAATGCAAATGCAATAAATCAGATTGTGTAGAAATGAGCATAAAATATTATGAAGAACAGCAGAAGTCATACCTGTTAATAAAACACAAAACAGCTGGCAAATGGAGTAATCTGAATGGATAACCTTTTTCTCTAATGCACGGTCCTTTCTGACTCTGAGTCCCTCTGGGATTTTGGTAATTTTGGGATCTTGTTTATTCAGCGTTTCTTCCCGTCTTAAATGGCTCATTATAATATAAATAGGGGGTAGAAGCTTTATCTCACCAACTGGAGAGGTGAAAAGGGCTGAGAGAGATAGAAAGAGCTATTTGAGTGAATTGTTCTGGTTCGGTTACCGTAAAGCTTGAGGGACTAAGAGCAGCATAAGTGACTAGGTCACCCAGCAAGACCAGTGCTATATGAAAGACAATATCACATTCTGCATCATTTCTATCTGCATTCCAGTGTTCCCATAATTGTAAGTGTTTTCTTTATTTGACCTTTTTTGATATTTTGTATACAGTGGAATCTCAATTTTTACTAAAGTAAAACATGGTAAAATATCTGATATTTGTCACGATGTAGAAAAATATAGAAGAGTTTGAAGGGAAAGTTATAGGTGCTGTTTTTATGCCTGCATCTAATAACTTACAATTGTTTGAATACAACTCTTATGATTATCATGTTTACGATTTTCTTACTATTCATTTTGATAGTTTTGTTTTACAAGTAGACATGTCTAAGTATAATTGCCCTGATAACTTAAAATGCTTTATTTTTGTATTGTACTGTATAATTAGTACTGGTAGTCAGATAAACATTTCTAAGAACTTGGCTCTTGTTTGAAATTGGATTTTTCGTTCGTATTTGCTAAGGCCATCATGAAATATGATTATATTTTGACCACAGGAACAACTTCACATTTCAGATGTTTTATCTGTTTCTCTATACTCACTTTGCGACTGCCCTCAATGACTGCTTGTGTGATTTGGGGAAATAGACTAATTTAGTTACCTTTGCTGATCTTGTTTATGGCGCTTCGGTGAGCTTTGGTTTGGAAAAAAAACTCTTGTACCAAGATGTACAAATTAAATGGATAAAATGGAAAATAGTTATTTGTGCACTACATAGATGTACTCTTTACTAATATAGCCTAATTGATGAGTAATGTCGCTTTTTGCTAAACAGGAGGTTCACTCACAGCTGTGTACCCAGAAGGCCGTTCTGCAGCGTATTTCGGAAAGCTTGAAGATGATGTACTCTGACAAAAACACGTCAATTCCAGAAGAAATAGAAGGACTATTACAGGAAGTCTCACAGTCATTACAGGAAGTGGAGGAACAGGTTTGATGCATTCTTTAGATTTTGTTTCAGCACCCAGATTTTACATTCATCAAAATATACCTTTTTGAGTTGCCTAAAAGTTTTTTCTTATTTCAATATTGACATCTGGCAAATGTTTGTGAGCCAGAATATAAAATACTCTTGTCATTACGTAAGTCAAATACAACTAAATGTGCTTCACACACACCTTGTGAACATCACACTCACTGCTGTTTCATCTCATCTTTAATGAATTAAGAAAGGAGAACATCTCACTCTAGAACGGGTAGATCCCTACTCAACACACACAACCATTCACAGGTGTAAGAGGTGTTGCATCATCAACACACACACACACACACACACACACACACACACACACACACACACACAAACACACACGTCAGAGTAGTTAGATAAGCCATGTGGGTTGTTAATTAAGGTCTGGACCTCATGCAGTTCTGGTTACTAGAGTTTTGTCTCTTTGACACTCAGTGTGTCCATTTGTTTTGTGTTTTTTAAATATGATAATAGAAATTTTGTTGATTTTAATTGACATTTGTCTGTTTTATTTCCATTTTACTCGCTCACTCACAGGTGAAGACAGCTGTGGAGAAAAGTGGCCCACTTCACAGGTTGGGTGCTAAAGTCTCAGAGATTAAAGCAGGTCTGGGATCAGTTCAAAGCTGGTTAGAGCAGAAGAGCCTGAACTTCACTGAAGCTGAGAGCACACAGAAGGTCAGACATAAGTTTAGCTCTGTGTAAGATCTGTTTCACACATTTTGTATTAGAAAAGTTGAGTATACAGTTGAGGTCATAAGTTTTCATACAGCATGCAGAATCTGCAAAATGTTAATTATTTTACCAAAATAAGAGGGGTCATACAAAATGCCGAAACTAAATGTTATTTTTTTATTTAGTACTGACCTGAATAAGATAATTCACATAAAAGACATTTACATATAGTCCACCAGAGAAAATAATAGTTGATTTTATAAAAAATGACCCCATTCAAACGTTCACATACACTTGATTCTTAATACCATGTTGTTACCTGAATGATCCAGAGCTGTGTATGATTCCCAGAAGACAAAATAAGTTCAATTTACCCCGATCTTCAAATTCAAAAAGTTTTCACCCCCTGGCTTTTAATGCATTGTGTTTCCCTCTGGAGCATCAGTGAGCCTTGAACCTTGTGTAATAGATGCATGTGAGTCCCTCAGTTGTCCTCAGTGTGAAAAGATGGATCTCGAAATCACAAGAGACTCTTGAACAACTGTCACTAAACAAAAAAAATCACAGCTGTGGATCATTTAGGTAACAACACAGTATTAAGAATCAAGCGTATGAAAACTTTTGAACGGGGTCATTTTTATAAATTCAACTATTAGTTTCTCTGGACTATATGTAAATGTCTTTTATGTGAAATATCTTATTCAGGTCAGTACTATAAAAAAATAACATGCATTTCGTTTGATCCCTCGTATGATTCTGCGGGGTGTATGTCAACTTTTGACCTCAACTGTATTCATATCTGTGCCCATATAACAGGTTACAGCGTAGGAGACATAATGCTCCAAGTCAGTGCAGGGCCTATTTTTGAGTCACACTTTATTTTAAGGTCCAATTCTCACTAATAACAAACTATTAACTATGACGTTTGCCTCAATAAACTCCTAATTTGCTGCTTATTAATCATTAGTTAGGTAGTTGTTAAGTTTAGGTATTGGGTAGGATTTGGAATGTAGAATATTGTCATGCAGAATATGTGCTTTATAAGTCCTAATAAACAGCCAAAATGTTAATAATAGGCATGCTAATAAGCAACTAGTTAATAGTGAGAATTTGACCCTAAAGTGTTACCAAATACTCAATATGATAATCCATACAAATTTATTTTTTAATATATAGAGTATGTACTGTAAGTCTGAATCTCAAAATAAACCTGCCTTTGTTTATACCCTGTAGGTGCAAGTTCTGTGAAACAGTGTTTAAGTGTTTTTACATACAATTTTGTTTTAAATTTGTTCTTTTACACTACTATGAAGTCTAGACACAAATTTAAAAAGCTATGCAAGATTTGTTATGTTTTATTGTTCCTTTGCAGCGAGTGTGGGATGAGTTGGACAGTTTACACACTCGTCTGACGGCAGTCGAGGTGGAGCTACAGGATGTGAGTGAAATGCATCCGGAAGAGACCCGTCTTTTACAGGACAACCTGGCCAACACTCAGCAGACCCACACACGCCTCACCAAACAGGCCGAACAGAGGACCACCTTCCTCAGCAAGGTCACCTGCTCAGACTCCCATGATGCTTTGCAGCACTCGGATAAAAATGAGTGGAATAGTAACTAAAATTGAGCAAAGAAGTTAAACATGATAGAGTCGAATGAAAGTTTATGAAGAAAAGTTGACTTCAGCATGTGTGTTATCTAAACTTTTTTCTCCGTGTAGGTCCGTGGCTGGCTGCAGGAGCATGAGGAGATGGTAAAGGGGTCACAGAGCTGGATCACAGAGGCTCAGTCTTGGCTTACTACACCCTGCACATACACCACTGCCAGATGCCTGGACAGTCATGTGAATGCACTGCAGGTATTATTCTCAGAAACGTCATTATCATAGCTGACAGCTGAAGAAACCTGCATCATCCCACTGTGGAGTGTGATCTTTATGTATTAGGTTATACATGCATAATAATAATCTACGTGTGTGTGTGTGTGGTTTAGATGGTTCTGGATGATTCTGCTCAGATGAGACGGACTCTGCAGGGTTTCGGCAGTGTGCTGACAGAGATGGGAAGTGCGTTTGATGTTAGTCCATTAGAGGAACAGCTCTCAAATGCTGATCGGCGTGTGGCAGACATGCAGCACAACCTGCTGGGACCCCTATCTCAGCTGGAGCATGCAGCAGCAGTAAGCACATCGGCGTCTAATAAGATAAATGAAGATATATTATAGACTTTTATTGTTTTTAAATAAAGCTTGTAATAATTACGATTATTATGAGTATATAAAGTGGTGGCCAAAATAATTTAAAATGGTTGCAAGTCAGTTATTTCTATCTTTTGCTGTAGTGTGTCAGTTGGAAATATTTTACTGTTTACTTTTCCAAACATTAATTTTGCCATTAATTGTAATAATCCAGCAAGATTTTTGTTTGCACAAGGAGTCTGACAACTCCTAAATCTGAAGAACTGTGGCAACGTCTCCATGATGCTTCAAGAAACCTACCTGCAAAGCTACAGTACTGTTTAAAGGTTTAGGCACTTGTGTAAAGATGCTGTGAAAAAATAATGTCATAAATAGATTTTCTTTATCAGTTAACTTCTATTAACTAAATTAAAGCAACATTTGATGTGGCCATCCTTTGCGTTTAAAGCAGCTTTTGCCCTTGGTGCACTTGTGCATAGTTTTTCAGGTTGCTTTGCAGGTAGGTTTCTTGGAGACATTGCCACAGTTCCTCTGGATTTAGTCTGTCTCAGTTTGTTTAATGTCATTCCAGACAGACTGGATAATGATGAGATCAGATCTCTGTGTGGAGCACTGGCTGTTGTCAGACTCCTTGTGCAAACAAAAATCTCACTGGATTATTATAATCAATGGCAAAATTAATGTTTGAAAATGTAAGATTATATTTCCTACTAACAGACTACAGCAAAATTTAGGAATAACTGACTTAAATCCAATTTTTAGCTGGTGAAAATACTAGCCCGCCACTAATCTAATATTACCAGAGGGAGGTTTTTGTCAGATTTATTTAACTTTTACTGTTCATTTTGCCCCGAACTATAGTTGAGTGTATAAAAATGCAGTGCTATGTTATCTATAAATGTGAACTTCATCTGTTCATGTGTGTTTCTAAGGAAGTGGATGCCATTGAGACAGAGGTGAAAGTCATGGAGAAAGATGTGGCCAAAATCAAATCTACTCTGACCACCAAAGAAGACATCACTCAGGATTGTCTAAAGGTAAAGAATATTGCTTTGTATTTAAACATTTGGATAAGACTAAAATGCAGTTACTATCAAGCACCTGATTCCTGTGGGTGTTTAATGTGTGTTTGCAGGCAACAGAAGACAGGATTGACTTAATGAAAAGAACAGTCGCTGAGATTCAGAACTGTAAGGATGGGTTGTGTCTTCCTGACAAAGCTGAAAACACACTCTTAGTGTTCAAAAAAGCAGAACTACTACAGCAACAGCTGCTGGAACTTGAACAGGTATGCATATATACTATAAGCACACATAACAAACACAGTTCACATAATGCTCAGTATTATTTGTCTTCTCAGCTGGCACAAGAATACTCCATTGAGGTACAGGAGACATCTGTCCCACCTCTCTGTGTCACACCCCTTACTGTCCCACACCTCAGTGTCCCGCCCACAATCACTGAGGAAGAGACGCAGGTTGGACAAAGTATTATGTTAGAATTGAATGATCCAGAGGCAATGATTGCATACTGATTATAACCTGTGTGCAGGAGAGTGGTCACATTCAGATTGTGCACGTAGAGGAGGATGTCTTGAAAAAGTCAGGAGCAACACTGATGACAGTGGCGCAATCCACACCAGAGCAGAGACTCAGCTGGATCTCTGGGAGAAGCAGCCATACCCTCACAGAAACACAGGTATGAGAATTTAGAAGTAAGGTATATATAAAAGGTACAGTATGTAATCATGGCTAAATGGCTTTTGTTGGGCAAAGCATGCATAGTTCACTATTGCTTTTATAATACAGTTACTTCAAAATAAAAATGTATACAAAACAACAAAATAGACTGGACATAATCATTTTATAAAGCTTATGTTTAAGTATCTTTAACATATGGTAAGAAACACTAATACTGAAAATAATTATATTCTTGAAGTTTTTGTACAATAATCTACTTTTTAAACTATTTTAAATAGTTTATTCCAATGCATATAAATCATTTAAGCAAAAATACAGTAAAACGAAAAAAAGTAATATTGTGAAATATTATTACAGTTTGAAATAACCTTATTTCAATGTATTTAAAAATTCATAAAATTGAATCATTCTTCATAAATAATTTTAATATGCTGATTTGGTGCTCAAGAAACATGTCCTATTATTAATATTGAATATGGTTATGCTACATAATGTTTTTTTGGAAATCGTGATACTTTTTTCAGGATTCTTTGATAAATAAAAAGTAATAAAGAACAGTGTTTGGTTTTGTAAATGTTTATATTGTCACATTTGGTCAATTCTTAAAACCTTCTGAACCTAAACCTTTGAACAGTAGTGTGACCGATTATAATTTAGATAAAATGTAATTTGTGTATACTTTTAGAGCAGACAACCCTAGTAAAATATTTAAAATACATTTATTTCATGCTAAGCTTAGTTCAAATCTATTAACATATTTACTGACATATAGCTCAAGTCTGATATAAAACTTATAATTAAACTTAGTTTGGAGTACTTTTTAATATTAAGTCTAAAATGTGTTTTAATGTCACCTTTAACACAATCAGACGTGCAATATTTTTTAATATATTTAGTTTTCACTATAGACAAATTTGTCTCCATAATGGTTCATATTCTTAAACAAGAACTAAAATACCAATCTTTAGCATTTCTGATGCAGCCAAATTCAAAAGCTGGAGTTCTGCTGGCTTGATTTTATTAACCTAGTTTTGCCATGTTACACTGTTCAAACTTTCCCCTTAGTTAGTAATCCTGGGTAATCACTTCTGATTTTTCACACTGTACAACTGTAAACCCCTTCTTAATTGCATATTTGTGAGGTTAATATCATCAAGTGCAGCACATGACATGTCTGCTATCTGTCTATCTGTGAAAACATCTTCTCCTGCACTCCAGTTGACGCTATTTGTGTCTCTGTGGTTGCATGGCTGTGTTTGTGCTGGCTGCTGTGCATGTGTGTCTCTGATGTGATGGGACAGCAGGAGTCAGAGGAAGAGGACGAGCTCTATGAGGAATCTGAAGATGGAGAGGAAGATGCTTCTAATGAAGACGAAGTCGATTGCGTAAAACATGAGGATGAGGAAGCAAGAGAAAAGTCACCCACCTTTCAGAATTCTGAGGCTTCCTCCAGCGTGACCGTGGAGGTAATGCAGAGGGGTCAGACTTCATCCCTGGGCAACCTCCTGTTTCCTCAGTCATGTTTTCTACATGCTTACTTTTTCCATCACATGGTTCATAGTTTTCTAACTTTTGTCTTAACTCTGTGCTTCCTAGATTGTTCATCCTGTTCTTTTCTTTACTATATTTATCATCATCATCCTCATCTTCACCAAGTTCTTGTTTCTTCCTCTTCCAGATTCTGCTTCATTACATTTCAGTTTTGTTTTTTCCCTTTAGTTTAATATAAAGATTATTCAGATTTGACCTTTTCTGAACAGTGCCGTTTGATTAGATGAGAACATGCATGTTATTCCTCATCCTCTAGGGGGCAGTATGACTGCATTCTTTCATTGAGTCTGCATTTACTGTCTTTCAGATACTCCTTGTACTTGAGAATCACAAGTGCTGTGATCTCCATTTGCAAATGTGGCACGTGATGAATAATTTTAAACATTATGCAAATCTAATTTATATCTGTCTAAAATGTATGTATATTTACAGAGATTGTTTAAATGTCCATTTAAAAAAATAGACATTTGCTAAATCATGAGTGATGGATAATCACATGATTATCTCATGCATAAGAGGTTTTCATAGACACAATGTGGAGAACTCTTATCCATGGACAAATCATTACAATGCACAATATATTGTGCTTTATACATTTATTTTGTAAACTCTTTAGTTTGAGACTAGACTTAAAGCAGAAGTTTACTTTCAGAATTAAAATTTACTGATAATGTACTCACCCCCATGTCATCCAAGATGTTCATGTCTTTCTTTATTCAGGCGCAAAGAATTTTTTGAAGTTTTTTGAAGAAAACATTTCTACATTTAATGGACTTGAATAGTGGCCAGCGGGTTGAAGGTCCAAATTTCAATTTTAATGCAGCTTCAAAGTTCTCTACGCAGTCTAATCGAAGAATGAGGGTCTTATCTAGCAAAACAATTGTTTTCTTAAAAATATTCATGTTGGAAAGGTCAACTTGCAGTTAATTCTTTGTCTGTGTACTCTGGTTCGAAAAAGTAGGATAGGGCGAAAAAACTCGTCTGATATCATTGTTTTACCTTTTTTTGTAAAGGCCGTTTGACTTTATTTGCACATTCGCTTTGTAAATACTGTGTCGGTAATTCCACCTACATCACGCGTGCATGATTGCTTAATGCATGAGGTCAAGTTTGGTTAAAAAGTATACATTTATGTGTTTTCTTAGAAAATGGCAGAGCGTTTTGCTAGATATGATCCTTATTCCTCGGCTGGCATCGTGTAGAGCCCTTTGAAGCTGCACTGAAACTGTGGCAATATGGAAAGTTCTAAAATGTTGTCCTCAAAAACCTTTATTTCTTTTCGACTGAAGAAAGAAAGACATAAACATATGTCGCTTTGTATTTGGGTAACCAATCATTAATGTTTTTTTGTGCAGGACACTGTTTCTACAGACGTGGGTTCTTCTACAGAACAGATTTTGGAGCAAGCAGAAGCAACAGACTCAAAGGTAATGATAGGCCTCTGCAAAAATGACCATTTTTAATTTGATCATATTAATGTGTATGTGTAATATGTTGAGGGGCAAAATCCTTGTTGCCTTGCAAGATCTGAAGAAAAATCTAATTTGTGTTCTGTAAAAAGTGTTAAGTGGCCACTTTAAACTCGACCACTAAAAGCGTTTTTTAACAAATATCATATAAGAGAATGTGAAGTAACCTCTTTTTCCCTGTGTTTGCAGGTAGAAGTAGATACATCTGTGGCCTCAGGAACAGGTGTGTCCGAAGCTTTATCTGAAGCAGATGCCACAGTGGAAAGCCAGTCTCTCCCTGCAGACATGGTAACCAATACGTCCTCTGTTACAGAGAACTCCACGTCCTCTTCCAGAGGCCAGCAGAGGTGTTTGGTCTCCTAGTTGTAGTTCTCTCCCTACAGAACCTCCTTGTCTTAACTCCCACCTCTACAACCCCTAGATGTAGACGTTTCTAGAGCTAGAGCTCTCTTCCCAGTGCATTTACATGGCAGATGTGTAAAAATAACGACTTCTGAGGAGAGAATCTCTTCAGATAGTTCAGAATTGGGCTCAGAAGAACAAACAAGTATAAAATAAAGCTAAACAGTTTTATATAAATCAAGCAAATCAATGTATGACAGGGCTTTAAGCAACTTCTTGGGGAGTGTCTATGCTATTTTGTAGATCAAGAGAGAGAACATTCTTATACCAAAGAGCATTATGAAATTATGTCTATTTCTATAATATCAGTGTTTACATGTTACACCGTGTCTACACCAGATGTGTGCGGTGTTGCACAAATAAAAGCGGATCTCATTATAATCGACTAGAATATAAAGATGCTTTCACACTTACAGTTGCTCAACTGAATTTTGCTAAATAAACTATTCTGCCAGCTTGCAAACAAACCAGCCCTAAATGATTGCTTTCTAAATAGTGTTTTATTCATCTGTTTCTAATATTGAAGTACAGTGTTATGGAAAAATGGCTAAATAGACACTGCCAGAATGAGCACCTCACTGTGGACCTATTTGCTCGTTTACAATGTTATAATTCTCCACACAGATGTTACTGCCAAACCAAGAGGCTTGCTATTGGCCGGTGTTACGAATTGTTAAATTCACCAAATCTGAACTTGATAAGGAAATAAGGACATTTCTTTCTGCCACCAAAGGTCCATCAGGCAATTCTTCACTATGCCAATTTTAAGCAGAAATTTCACCTACAAAATTTTTCAGAGCAACGATCAAAATAACTGCACCTAAATGCTTTAAAACCACTATTTTTTATGCTGCGCAGTTACCCCGCCAGTTTCCATCTGATATAAAATTATTTTCTTTACAAATATCATTATACACTACCAGTCAAAATTTTGAACACACCTACTTTTCGTTAGTACTATTTTCCACATTTAAGTGTAATTATTGCATTATATGTCTTGATTTTTGTTCAGCAGGAAAATCTGTGTATTTTTCCATTGCATGGTATCTTCTCCTTGACTTTTAGTTACTAAATACAATACTATGATAACAAAAAGATTTGAAAATCTTTTATATGGCATGTATGGTTTTGTATAGCAGTGTTTTTTCAAGCTATGAAAGGTTTGTCAAACAGATTTGTTTCGTGGAGTGAAACAAATGTAACGTGAAGATTAAAAATCTGCTAATCGATGGCTGCTCAGTCTGCACAGTAATGTCTAAGTGCATGTGTATTATGATTAATTTATTGTTTTTCATGATCGATTGTTGTTTACATGATACATTCTTTAGAAGTAAGCTTTTTCCTTCTTAAGAATATTAGACGAATAGCAGGATATGATTTATGTTATTTATGTTTAGTATTTTGTCTTTTTGTGCCATGTAAACGCACTGACTCTTATACACACCTGTGCACGTTCACCTGGTCTCTCCCTCCCATACCTCCTGTGTGATCACCGTCATTCAAGTCTGAAAACAAATAAATTCCAACAAAAAATTCACACTTCGCTCGTCTCTCTCTTTCTCTGTCTGTGTCAGGAGCAGGGTGCATGGAGGGGGGAACAGACGCCACACACCAATCACACACTCACACTGACACACATCACACTCATAGACAACACAAAAAATCATTCAGAGTCACAAGCCCCATCTACAGAAACACAAGACTCATCTAAGGTCATGGCCTCTGATAAAGAGCTGGGTGATTCCACAAGTGAAAAACTTGTGGTAGTTTCAGAAATATATTCTGCACTCAGTCAACAGGCTCGCTTAGAGAAAAACCCCTTTGTGCCTCAGAGCCTGAGCTCCACAAAACCCACCAATACAGCATCAGCCAAACCACCAGAGCACCATTTATGCACTCCATCAAATGCACAAGACCATAGTTTAGACAGCAGAAGCACACATGACACACACACAACAATTACAGTCAAGCCTTGCCTGGAGAAGACAGAGCCAGTGGCATCTTTGGTAAGCACAGATGTTGTTAGTGAATCTTACCCCACTGACTCACACCTTGCACATCAACTCACTCACCTGCTGACTTCAAACTCTAGTAAATCTGAGTGTGTTGCATTTTACCTGCACATTTCTCTTTGCATATCCAAAGGAGAAATATTTATTTCTGTGTCTTACACTAGAATAGCTTATGCAGTGCTATTCTTGCAGTCTGTGATTTCAAAGATTGGATTCAGTAACAGGAATTTACCTTTGCATTAATTATTAATTGTTGATTAATAATAAATAACAGCTTGACGTGTACTATGATTAATCTTATTAATATTTAGTATTATTACTATTGCTGTCTGTCAGTGTTGGAGTAAAATATTACAAGTAACGCAAGTTACGTAATCGGATTACTTTTTCCAAGTAACTAGTAAAGTAACGCATTACTTTTAAATTTACATTGAATATTAAAGTTACTTTTTCAAATAAATTTAATAAAAGGGTCCTTACAGTTGCCAGTGTTGGAGTAATGCATTACAAGTAATCTGAGTTATGTAATCAGATTACTTTTTTAAGTAACTAGTAAAGTAACGCATTACTTTTAAGTTTGCATTGAATATTAGTTTAATTTTTAAATAAATGAAAGGACCCTTACAGTTGCTGAAAATTTAACTTTTGGGTTTTTATTATTAAAAACAAATGAGCAAGCCCAGCCCACTTTACAAAAAGTAACGCAAAAGTAACATAATAAATTACTTTCCATAAAAAGTAACTCAATTAGTTACTTTTTTTATGTAGCAACTCAATATTGTAATGCATTACTTTTAAAAGTAACTTTTCCCAACACTGCTATCTGTTAAACAAACTCTGCACAAAGTCAGGAATCCACCCATATGCAGAAAATATGTAAAATTAAAGGCTAATGTCTACTTATGTTTTGTTTTTTATCAAAATGTCAGAATTTAGTTCATTTAGGATATCTTACTTATCATTACACACTGTAAAAAGTTTTCACCAGTTTCAACTTAAAAACGTAAGTTTAGCAGCTGCCTTAAAATGTTAAGTTAAATCAACTTAAGTCATTTAAGCTCACAAGTTAAATCAACTAATTTTGATTGTAATAAGTTAAAATGACTTGTAGTTTTACGCTGATTTAACTTAAAAACTTAAGGCAGCTGCTGAACTTTGGTTTTTAAGTTGAATCTGGTGAAAACTTTTTACAGTGCAGTAGAGCAGTGAGGCTGTGCCTTTAATACTTATGTAAATGCCCTCTTTGCATATTAAATGAGCTGAAGTTAAAAATAAACATCATTATCATTAGTCCTTCTGGTGTTTCCAGTAGAAATCCTACTTCCTCATTAGCTTACCCCTTCTGAACACAGAATAAACGTAAGTAGGGGCAGTCAAGTGTTGAAATATGTCTGTCTGACGTCAAAAAGTTAGTCATTTTGCATATTTGCAAAATGCAAAATTTAACTGGACTGGGAAGGAAGTTTGGATTTTTGAAAACATGTATTCATAGTGCAAAAAATCAAGAAAAGAGTTCATAACCACCAGAGACATTGAGGGGGAAACGTTTCCAATATTCAGATTTGAGGTTCACCATTTGAGGTTACGGTGGTTGATTCTCAAATTATTATATTCAGTCCCGTCTAATCTGTGTGGCTATATTTCTGATATATACAGGATGGAAGAAAAAAAAGTTAAATCTATGAATTGCAGTAATACCAAAAAGTTCTGTGACATCGGATAGGGACAAAATCATGGTTTTAAGGTAATAGAATTGTATGAAGTATGAAAAATAATCTAGGCCATTTGAGGCAGAGCAAGGCAAAAGTATAGTTCCTTCTTTAAGTGTGTGTGAGAGTGTTCCTGGTCACACAAGCTGCCCTCGAAAGTGACGACATTCCAGGAAATAGTTGTAGCCGCAGGTGGGTGGAGTAAACCAGGGGCAGACAGAGAGAGAGAGAGAGAGAGGCTAGATGACAAATGACTGGTATGAAAGCTGAGACAGTTTATTGAGACAGAGACTGCACCAAGGGGTAGAGAAACAAACAAAGGGTTAAACCGGTGGGAAACAGAAACTAAGAGAGAAAGAAAGCAGTGTGAGAGTGTGAAAGTTTGTTTGTCTCTGGATCAGAGGACACACCCAGTGTGTGTTGTTTGTGTGTGAGTTTGTGCTGCTGTGTACTCACTGTTTCTGCTGCAGTCAGCCAGAGCAGGTGTGCTCTCTCTCTCTCTCTCTCTCTCTCTCTCTCTCTCTCTCTCTTTCGTCTGTACATCTGTCTTTACCTTTACCCTGCCTCGTGATTTTCTTTTCTCTCCTTATGTACATCTGGCTCTGAGCTTCTGTTGTGTATGATTGTCCAGGCCGAAGGTGAAGCTGGGAGCTCAGGTGGATGGTTGACTGGTGACAGGCTGCTCCATGACTGCCGTGAGAGGGCTGAGCAACTGGAGGTGTGTCTGGAGAGAGCACAGGTCAGCCTTGAGGGGTCGAGACAGCAAGTACAGGACGCAGCAATGCAGCACTGCATTGAACAACAACTTCACAACTGCCAGGTGATCACACACACACACACACACACACACACACACACACATATATACCGGCATTTCAAAGGTCAAGGAAATGTTTTAATATTTGATTTATCTCTGCACTAATGAAAACTTCAGCCAAGGCACAAGACTCATTTAAATAATGAATGTACTAAAATGACTACAACCGAAATAAAAATAACTAAAAACTATATTGACTTAAAAATTAATTGACAAAACGCACGCACACATATACCCTCACCTTACTGTTGTTGCTGATGCTGACTCAGCAGGACAGGAAGTGCTCAGAGCTGAGATCTGTCACACATTGAGGCTGGTTATATTCTCAGCTCTGTTCAAAATGAAGTTGCTTTTAAACCTGCCATGATCATTACAGATCAATCTGACACTATCATGCTGTCTTCTTCTAATGTTTCTGTCTGTAAGAGGTCACTGAGTAAAACTTTAAAATAATCAAGTATATAATCAATAATAATTTTATATAATCAAGTCTGTCTTTTTTATTGTGCCTTGCTCTTTCATTGTCTGTCTGTTTCTGCAGTGTTTTACAACTGTGAACTCTTTTACTGCTCTGAGATCAAAGTATTTGCCGATGACAGTAATCACAGGTCACAAGCTCAGATCTCATGATGTGCATTTAAACACAATGGAGTCACTTTTGTCAAAATTTATTTGAAATATTATTAGAATTTTGGTTAGACTGAAAATGTATTATTTATTTAGAATAATATTTTCAGTGTACAAAAATACTTATCAGTGAGCAGATTAGATTAGTTTAGAGACTAGATAAGAGTAGATTAGTTTCAGTGATTACGCAAACCATTTTTTGGTCTTTTTTGATGATGGATAACTGCTTTAGCTCTTAATGCTAAATCACTGCAGTTAAATCTTTGAACCGAATCACTACAGTTAAATCCTTATAATTTGTGTTTATAAATATTGAAAATACAAATGTACAGTAAGTGAGTGGGCAGTACATCATATCTCAATGAACCAAATAATACAAGTCTGTTATTTACTTTTGGGGTGGAGTGAAGACATATCTGTGCTTGTTTTTTTCTTTCCTTTCTCTCTTTCAACCTATTTTATTCTCTTTTAAACACAAAAACATATTATACACATGACATGCATTAGCATGTCTTCAAAACCACAGAGCGCTGTATTTCAGATGCATGAGCATGTCAATGCGTCATGAATTTCAACTTCTCTTTTCTTAAGGAAACTGTCTCTGCACACATTTTTAGTCATTGAGCGCTCACTTTCATTTAGATTAAAGTTAAACGCAGAAAGCAAGCTGGCAATGAATATGTTTTCTACAGGTTCCTTATAAGTTTTCAATTTAAAATTAAATCATTTAGTTTGTTTCAGTGTGTCTTAAAGCTTAAAATCACAACAGGTATTTTCGCTCTGCTGATTTATTGAGCTTGGCATTGAACTTTCAGTTTTATTCGGTTGTTTGGAGGAGGTCATGTGTCTTATTAAAGCAGTTAGAGCTAATATTACTGATGTGGTTTGCTGTAAGTGAGGTTTACTAGCTTCCGCCAGTCATGCTAGCTAGACTTTGGCCATGCAAATTTACTTTGGATCCCAGAAGGAATGGGCAACAGGATGTGATGTGCACCATTTACTTTTTATATATAGACGTGGCTTCATTTTAAAGTGGTTGAACCAGATATGCAGTACACTCGCCTGTGTGTGTGTGTGTGTGTGTGTGTGTGTGTGTGTGTGTAACGTGACTCCTTCATCAAAGATTCAGAGATTCAGCTGAGCTCCAGCACACTGACCTGTTAAACTGTTAGAAATACCACTCAAACACACCAACAGCCATCTTATGGCGAAATCAGTCAGCTTGTCGGAAAATATATCTGACCATTTGTATACGTTTGGTTCTGGTCAAGGTGTTAAAGGAATAGTTCACCCAAACATGAAAATTTTGTGATTATTTACTCATGTAATTTGAAACCTATGAAAGTTTGTTTCTACAAGGGGATTACATTTCATATCACAATTCAAACTTTTTTCTCCATATTCTGATTTTCGATCTCTAAATTTAGGATTTTTTCAGAAAAAAAAAACAGAATTGCAAAATATAAATTGCGAAATGCAAACACATAATTCTGACTTTTTTCCTCAGAATTGCGAGTTTATATATACAGAATTGCCTGGAAAAAAAGTGTGATTTGTGACAAATATAAAAATTCCTAATAACCTTTTTATTTTTTATTCCATGGCTTAAACAGGCTTTTATAAATACCTGCTTAACTTATTCTCTACTGTGGAAACACAAAGATATTTTGGTACCAAACAGTTTTGATGACCATTGGCTTCTTTTCTTAAAGAAGCCTATAATGCTCCTTTTTACAATATGTAATATAAGTGTCATATGTCTCCAGAATGTGTCTGTGAAGTTTCAGTTCAAAATACCCCACAGATAATTTATTATATAATTTTGAAAATGCCTATATCAGAAGCAGAAATGCTGTTTTCGTGCATGTTCCTTTAAATGCAAATGAGCTGCTGCTTTTTTTTGCAGCAAACACTTGTGAAGTTCACCAAAATTCTTGAATCAATTTTACCCGACTGTCAGATCAGCAGTCTTCCCCAAGATTGTGTAGCCTAGTGAACCAAACTGAGAGACCATTTTGAAGGCTCAGGAAACCTTTGCAGGTGTTTTGAGTTGATTAGCTGATTAGCATTTCACCATATGTGACCCTGGACCACAAAACCAGTCTTAAGTCGCTGGGGTATATTTGTAGCAATAGCCAAAAATACATTGCATGGGTCAAAATTATTGATTTTTCTTTTATGCCAAAAATCATTAAGAAATTAAGTAAAGTTCATGTTCCATGAAGATTTTTTGTAAAATTCCTACTGTAAACATATCAAAATGTAATTTTTGATTTGTAATATGCATTGTTAAGAACCTAATTTGGACAACTTTAAAGGTGATTTTCTCAGTCTTTTTGATTTTTTTGCATCCTCAGATTTCTGATTTCAAATAGATGTATCTCAGTCAAATATTGTCCTATCCTAACAAACCATACATCAATAGAAAGCTTATTTGTTGAGCTTTCATATGATGTATAAATCTCAGTTTTGTCAAATTTAACCTTATGACTGGTTTTGTGGTCCAGGGTCACATATTCTAATTTGTTAAGATAGTGAATTGGTGGGTTTTTGTTAAATGTGAGCCAAAATCATCACAATTAAAAGAACCAAAGACTACTTTAGTCTGTTTGCATTCAATTTAATTAATACAAGGGTTTCACAATTTGAGTTGAATTACCGAAATAAATGATTTTTTTCACAACATTCAAATTTATTGAGATGCACCTGTATATTTTCATGTTCCAGAGAAGAAAGAAATTCATACAGGTTTTGAACAAATGAGACTGAGTAAATAATGACGTAATTGTAATTTTTTTAATGAACTGTCCCATCAAGTTATAATAATCGAGGAATCATCATCAAGTTGTGCTGGAAAGACAAATGATGTGCTCTATGCGCTCAGTGTTTGCTGTAGTATGTACAGGTAGACAAACATTGATCACTCCCAATCTAAAGTCTGTGTGTTGGATTATTAATGAGATTTTTGTTCATATTTGTTTTTCTAAGAACGAGCCTTGTGTAAAATGTGTCAAATGGGGCATTAAACATCTGTCATCTGCCTCTCAGCTCTGCTAGTTCAGTCTCTAAGGTGGACTCTGATCTTTATGGTGTTTATAACGTTTGAATGATTGTATTTTCTCTATTGTGAACCTCAGCTTCAGTCGCTGTTTCTTTTTGTAACTGCTTGTTGTCACTATGAGTGTATTGGTTGTTTAGTTGAGTGTGTTGATTTGTAATTGTATTTTTTTCATCCATCTAGACAATTCTGGTGGAGATTGAACAGAGGGTCTCCAGTCTTCCTGTGTGTGGATTGAAAGAACAGGAGCAACATGAGGCTGAATCGCTCAACACCAAACTCCAGCTGCTGAAGAACAGACTGGTTACGGTCCAATTAGAGCTGCAAGAGAGACACGGCGAAGTTCAGGTACACACACATACACTAATATATCCGAAATTTAGTCTGTTACCAACCGAAAAATGTCTTGTTTTTTATGCTAGGGACAGTGTAATCCAGGTGTTGTGAGGAACTTAATGAACAGATTGCATGTGATGACAGAAAGTGATCATTAGCATGTTAATTGCAGCTGATTTTCACATTTGCAGATTCAGAGGTATTAAATCTAGAAGTGTTGCTAGCGAGAGGCTGCAAAGTGCCTGGGTTTGAGCTGTGAAAATAGGGCTGTCTGAGGTGTTGTTTCTGTCTCTCTTTATCTGCAGGTGCATGTTGAGAGTCAGCGCCCACTTCAGGCCAGGTTGACACGCAGCAGCAGTGTGCAAGACATGTTGAGTTCTTCCAGAACCAAACTGTTCAGACAGAGCAGCCTTCAACAACAGAAGGTAACACACATTCATATACACACTTTAAATATTAATATTTCTAACATATATTGTGTCTCTTCAGGGTGTAACAACACAATATGTGACCCTGGACCACAAAAATAGTCATAAGTAGTACAGGTTTATTTGTAGCAATAGCCAACAATACATTGCATGGGTCAAAATTATCTCTTTTTATTTAATGCCAAAAAATAATTAGGATATTAGGTAAAGATCATGTTCCATGAAGATATTTAGTAAATTTCCTACCATAAATATGTGACCCTGGACCACAAAACCAGTCATAAGGTTAAATTTGACAAAACTGAGATTTATACATCATAAATAAGCTTTCTATTGATGTATGGTTTGTTAGGATAGGACAATATTTGACTGAGATACATCTATTTGAAATCAGAAATCTGAGGATGCAAAAAAATCAAAAAGACTGAGAAAATCACCTTTAAAGTTGTCCAAATTAGGTTCTTAACAATGCATATTACAAATCAAAAATTACATTTTGATATGTTTACAGTAGGAATTTTACAAAAAAATCTTCATGGAACATGATCTTTACTTTTATTTTTGGCATAAAAGAAAAATCAAAAATTTTGACCCATGCAATGTATTTTTGGCTATTGCTACAAATATACCCCAGCGACTTAAGACTGGTTTTGTGGTCCAGGGTCACATATGTAAAAACATAACTTTTGATTAGTAATATGCATTAATAAGAACTTCATTTGGACAACTTTAAAGGCGATTTTCTCTGTGTTTAGATTTTTTGCACTCTCAGATTCCAGATTTTCAAAAAAAATTGACCCTTATGACTGGTTTTGTGGTTCTGGGTCACACATATATTTTTTTTACTAGCCTAGTGGAATTCGTTTTTTCTTGCCTTCACTCTAACATTAATGCAGACTTTATTTTGGTGGGTTGGTATGATTTTTTTAATGTTCACCAAGGTTGCTTTTATTTGATCAAATATACAATTAAATCTGGAAAAACTGTAATATTGTGAAATATTACTACAATATGAAATACATTCACTTATTTCAATATATATTAAAATGTATTTTTAACTGTGATGACAAAGCTGAATTTTAAGCAGCCAATAGCCACATGATCCTTCAGAAATCATTTTAATATGCTGATTTGGTGCCCAAGTAGTCATTAATTATTTAAAAAAAACTGCCTAATATTGAAAATGTGATACATTTAGGATTCTTTGATGAATAAAAAGTACAAAAGAGCAGCCTTTATTTGAAAAAGAAATATTTGTCATTATAAATGTCTTGACTGTCACTTTCGATCAATTTAATGTATCCTTGCTGAATAAAAAATCCTACTGACCCCAAAATTTTAAAGTAGTGTATATTTTTCATTTAAAATTTCAGGTTAAAATAAAATTTAAATGAAATAAAAATTGTTCCTTTCTAATGCTTCTAAGAATTTTACAAGTCATGTCAGTCCATCATTTTCATTGCACCTTGCTCTTTAACTCTCTGTGTTTTAGGAATTGGAGCATGGATTGAATGAGCAGAGAGATCTAACTAAAGCTATCGCAATTCAAGGCAGCAAAGCCCGAACACACAGCCAGAGCGCAGACGAACATGCAGGGTATCTAAATACACACCTTTATTTGTACAAATACAGTATACATCTACACTTTGTAACCATATAACACTCCCTGGTGTCTGTAGCCCCTCGCAGGCAAACGAAGACAAGGTACAGGAAGTGGATTTAGCAATTCAGAGGAAGTGGACACATCTATGCAGCAGATTGACCAAGACAGCAGAGACCGAGCAAGATGGAAATAAAGATCAGGATCCATCTGAGGTCTGAACACTCTTGAATTTTTTCCTGAATGTTTATTTGAAGATTTTAAGCAAAGAACATTGTAATACTTAATCAGTCTAATTTATTTGTGTGTGTGTTTGAACAGATCCTCGCTTCATCTGTGTGTTTGTGGAGCGGAGCTGCTGTTTCTCTCTGTCTGCAGGAGATTCAATCCAACATCTCACAACTTGAAGAACTGCAAAACTCAGCAGATACACAGGTGTCAATAACAAACACATATCCTATCGCATATGTCTGTTTATGAAATAGACAGCATGATGCACACTCGTTCTTCAAGATCAGAGTACACACTCAGTCAGTATCGTCCAACATAGATATACAGCGGTGGCCAAAATTATTAGAACGCTAGTATTTTCACCAGTTAAAAAAGTTTTAAGCCAGTTATTTCTATCTTTTGCTGTAGTGTGTCAGTAGGAAATATCAATTTACATTTCCAAACATTCATTTTTCCATTAATTGTAATAATCCAGTGAGATTTTGTTTGCGCAAGGAGTCTGAAAACAGCCAGTTTTAAATCCAGAAGAACTGTGGCAACGTCTTCAAGATGCTTTAAGAGACCTACCTGCAAAGCTACCTGAAAAACTATGTGCAAGTGCACCTAGGGAAAAAGCTGCTTTAAACGCAAAGTATGGTCACATCAAATGTTGATTTAATTTAGTTAATAGAAGTAAACTGATGAAGAAAATCTATTCATGCCATTATTTTTAATCTAAAATCTTAAATCTAAAACTTTTAACAGTATTGTAGCTTTGCAGGTAGGTCTCTTGAAGCATCTTGGAGACGTTGCCACAGTTCTTCTGGATTTAGTCTGTCTCAGTTTGTTCTGTTTCTTCATGACATTCCAGACAGACTGGATTATGATGAGATTAGATCTCTGTGTGGAGCACTGACTGTTGCCAGACTCCTTGTGCACTGGATTATTACAATTAATGGCAAAATGAATGTTTGCAAATGTAAACTGATATTTCCTACTGACACACTACAGCAAAAGAGAAATAACTGACATAAAACCATTTTTTAGCTCGTGAAACTACTAGTGTTCTAATAATTTTGGCCACAACTGTAGCAGAAATATATTTAACTGATCTGTCTGTGTGTCTGTGTGCAGGATCATCAGTCTTTAGATGAAGGTCTGTTTGAGGCGTTAAGTGGAGTGGATCTGATTCTCAGCTCTCTCACACACACTCTCATGTTTCAGCCAGCAACCTTAAACACTGACATACTAAACCAGCTTCAACAGCTACAGGTATTCAGCCATCCGTCAGACCACCATCAGTCTGTCTGTCCATCCATCCATCCATCCATCCCTCCTCATTTCTTCTCTGATTTATAGGGTTTATCTGCAGAGCTGTCCTCCTTGGGTGCCATCTTGACCTCCCAGGGGTCAGAGGTCTTAAAGTTGTTAGGTTCAGGCTCAGTGATATCAGAGACCTCCACTTGTTTCGACCTGCTGACGCAGCGTGTATGTGACATTCAAAAGACTCTTGCTGAGAAACAGGAGCAGCTACAGGAACGAATGAAACACACGACTCAGCTGCAGGTTAGTTTTTTATCACATTGTAACCAACACAAACTGATGAGATGTATGTGCAGTCAATTAAAAATTCGCCTGCAGTTTAAAGGATTAGTTCACCCAAAAATGAAAATTATGTCATTAATTACTCACCCTCGTGTTGTTCCAAACCTGTAAGACCTTTCACAAAAAGATATTCTGATGAAATCCAAGAGCTTTCTGACCCTGTATAGACTGTAACACAACTACCATGTTCAAGATACTGTCGTTAATGTGTGGCGAGGACTGACAAGAAAGAGATTTTTTTTTTTCTTTGAGCACAAAAAGTATTCTCAAAGCTTCATAAAATTGGACTATTTTAACAATGTCCTTACTACCTTTCTGGGCCTTGAACACGGTAGTACCATTGCTGTCTATGCAGGGTCAGAAACATCTCGGATTTTATCAAAAAATTTCTAATTTGTGTTTGAAGATGAACTATGGTATTCAGGGTTTGGAATGACATGAGGGGGAGTAAGTAATGCCAGAATTTTCATTTTTAGGTGATCTAGACACACTAAAAAAGTGATGCTTATGTGTTTAAAGTGTTACTGTATATGTCAGCAGTTACATTTTTGCAGGTTTTAACACCCCCAAAAGTTCGGATGTCTCGCCTTCATAACTGTCACCAATACTCACTTGTTTGTTATGAATAAACTTGTGTCTTCATAATGTCAGACATAATGATCTCTTCAGTCTTATGTTTAATCCCATAAATCGATCTCTGGATTTAAGATGAGCTAGAAGTATTTAAGGTCTACTCATATTTTAATCTTTTTTGTACTAAATTGTAATATTTCTTTGTGTGTCAAACCCTGCAGAAGAGAGTGAAAGACCTGCATGACTCAGTACTAACTAACACATCAACCTTTCACTCTACAACTAATGGAGAAACCCACCATGACCTTCACACACAGCTGCAGGTAAGCCCATGAGCCCATGAATAACACTTCCTGTGTGTGAAGATTAAATACTACTAGAGAAATAACATTCTGCAACATATCTGCAAGAAAAAAATGCGGATGTCTTCTTTGTAAATTTGCTGACTTCAGTGGCGCTTTACATCTCTGTATTTTAAGATTCTACAGTTTTGTAGAATTGTGATGTTTTGCAGAAATGCATCATTTCAAGAGTGCAGATACAGTTGAAGTCAAAAGTTTACATACACCATGTTTCCCATAAGACAAAATAAGTTAAATTTACCCTGATTATCAAATTCAAAAGTTTTCTTAATGTATTGTGTTTCCTTCTGAAGCATCAGTGAGCGTTTGAACCTTCTATAATACTTACATATGAGTCCCTCAGTTGTTCTCAGTGTAAAAAGATGGATCTTAAAATCATACAGTCATTGTTGAAAAGGGTTCAAATACACAAAAATGCTGAAAAACCTAAGAATTTTCTAAAGAACAGCAGGCAGTTAACTGTTCAGGGCAAACAAGGGATTCATGAACAACTATCACTAAACAAAAACAAACACAGCTGTGGATCACTCAGGTAACAATACAGTATTAAGAATCGAGTGTATGTCAACTTAAACAGGGTCATTTTTTAAAATGTAACTATTATTTTCTCTTGTGGACTATATGTAAACGTCTTTTATGTGAAATCTCATTCAGGTCAGTACTAAATAAAAAATAACATGAATTTTGTATGATCCCTCTTATTTTGGTAAAATAATTAACATTTTGCAGATTCTGCAAGGTGTATGTAAACTTTTGAATTCAAATGTATGTTGTATAACAGCATTGGGTGTTCATTGTGCCTAAATTCTAAGAATTTGACCATTCTGTACTTGTGATTCCATATGAAGGCCATCACTGGATGGAAACAGGAAGCTGAGCAGAGTGAAAGAGAGCTGGCAGCACTTAGAGAAGAGACAGAGAGTCAAGATCAGCCTTCATCCCTCACACAGCAGATCAGCACACTGGAGGTATGGATGTGCACCATTAAGAATTTACTATATAATGCCTTTCAAACTGCAATTTAGTTTCTGGTAGCAAGCAAGCATTATCAAAATTGCCATTTATTAGTGCCAGTATGAAAATATTAAGCAGTACAACTGTACAACAAATTATAAGAAATGTTTCTTAAGCACCAGATCAGCATATGAGAATAATTTGTGACGGATCATGTGACACGGAAGACTGGAGTAATGGCTGCTGAAAATTCAGCTTTGCCATCACAGGAATAACTTACATTTTAAATTGTAATATACACTCTCTAGGAAGTACTGGACAGTGTATGGAGCGATCTAGAGCAGCGCTGTGGAGCTGCGCAGTGGAGTCTAGATGAGCAGAAGATGAGTGAAAAAATACTGAAGGGTCTGCAGATGCTCCTGACTATTGGAAAAGAGAAACTCACCTGCAACTCTCAGCTGGAGCTCAGGAATCCAGCACAGATACAGACACACCTCAACACACACACGGTAAACAAACAAAAAAGGCTTAAACAAATAAGTAAATCAGCTACACAAATACATGAATCACACACAATATAGAATCATTACAAGGCCTGCAATCTCTCAGTCACCTCCCTAACTTTGTAAACCTACAGGCGTTTTTCCTGTCTCTGGGTGCCCACCTGAGGAGACTGCAACAACTGAGTGTGCGGATGCCAGACAGCGCCTCCTCTGGTTGGGAGACTGCAGTGTCTGAGATGGAACAGGAAGTGTTCAGTGTCCTGCAGCAGGCTCAGGCTGTCGGAACAGTACTGCACTCAGCGCTGCAGGTATGACAATGAGGAATCCAGAAATGATGTGGAATGACACTTATTACCATTTTTCTGTATGAAAAGCTGAATCAACCAAGGAGAAATGAATGGGATTGATTAGGGTGACCATATTCTGAGAATCCAAAAAGAGGACACCCTCCCCAGGATGGGCTTGACTTGTAAATGTATGCTGAATACAATTGGTTGCCTTGTGGTTTTTTTAAACACTATTTCATCTTTTCTGTTATGTTAAATGCCACATTTGCTTTCCCTTTATAATATTCACTTATGTTGTATATTTGAATATCATAAAATAACACGAGTGAATTACTTTTTTATTTAACATTAAATCGTTAAATCGAAGCACATAAAAAAATTAATGTTTATTATTTTTTTAAATGAGTGTTTGATCATGTCCAAATACACATTCAAATGTATTTAACTAACTTTAATTTTACACTAACTGTAGGCCTAATATATATACTATATTAGAAAATGTTATCTTTTAAATGGTCAGGATCATTATTGCGTATATTATTTAGTAAACTCCTCAAAATATTAACTAAATAGAACTTAACTATATATTGCAATTATTTAATTGAATAAAAGTCACACTTAAGGTGTTTGGTCACATTTGACTGCCAAAGAGTATGAGAACATATTAATTATGTCTCTTTATCACTCCCCAGAATAAAATGTGATTGTAAAGCGTATTCAGAGTAGTTATCAATAAACTCAATCAATGCACATTATGTGTTAATAATTACTCGAAATTTCTGCAAATATAGAAAAACTGCTGTCTATCCTACTTAAACCCATTCAAACACATTGACAGCGCGGAGTTGTTTGGAACTATTGAGCGCTCCATGAACCACGTGACCGTGTGGCGGCGAGATCAAAGAGTGTCGCAACTCTGTTTCTCTATGACTCTGCAGCGCAGCTCCTCGTTTGTTTTGTTTTGACAATTGGGTCTTTCACGTCATCAGACAGGTACCTCAGAATAATGCCGGTGGGCAGTGGCTGCATTTAAAGTGTTAAATTAATGACGGTCAGTGAAAAGAGGTAAAAAACCCGGACATTTTATGATATTTTACAAAATCCCACCGGACATAATTTTTTAGCCAAAAAGGAGGACATGTCCGGGTAAAAGAGGACGTATGGTCACCCTAGGATTGATAGGAACATAAATAAATCAACTGATAGACTGAATGACCAGCAGAAGCTTTTGATATATATATATTTTAGCTAATACTCCTCTTCTCTTAATAAGGACTTTGATGTATTTCAGGTTTGCACTCATTGGGATGAAAATCAGTCCTGGTTAGAAATGCTTCTGCAGAGGTTAGAGACTCAACTTCTCAAAACATCTCTGAAGGACCAAACTGAGGAGCAGCTCACTGAGAATATTTCTGTCTATCAGGTAATGCTTTAAAATTATATAGTGAATCGACACACATATGTAATCCTTGACCACAAAACCAGTCATAAGGGTAATTTTTTGAAATTTAAATTTAAGCTTTCCATTGTTATATGGTTTGTTAGGATAGGACAATATTTGGCCGAGATACAGATATATGAATATCTGGAACCTGACGGTGCAAAAAATTCCAAATATTGAGAAAATCACTTAAAATTGTCCAAATGAAGTTCTTAGCAATGCATATTACTAATCAAAAATTAAGTTTTAATATATTTACGGTAGAAAATTTACTAAATATTTTCATGGAACATGATCTTTGCTTAATATCCTAATGATTTTTGGCATAAAAGAAAAAAGAAATATTTGGACCCATACAATGTAATTTTGGCTATTGCTACAAATATACCTGTGCTACTTAAGACTAGTTTTGTGGTCCAGGGTTGCATATATACCTTTAAATAAAAATGTAAAAATATTTGAAGATCCCTGAATTCCTCTTATGATAGAGTGTGTTGGCGCTTCTGGAGCAGAACAGAGCTCGAATCAGTCTGGTTCTGGATGAGGGCCACAGACAGCAGGAGCAAATTTTAAGCAGTGATATGGATCTTCCTATACACATAGTGGGTGTGTCTACAGCAAGACTGGAACAGCGATTGGCTGGACTTCAGATGAGGGCGGAGCAAGGACTACACTCCACCCTCCATCTTAAGAAGCTTTGGAACAGGTAAAAATGAATGATGTAAAATTAAGCCAGTCAGAGCTTTCACTCTGAAGGAATCTATCTCAGTCTTTTAAAATCACAATATTTCTAATATAATTTGAGTCATATGCACTCACTTACATTTTGTTTAATGAGAGAGAGTTGACTGAGAGATGGAAATGGAGGCAGAGGACAAATATAATAAAATTACCACTATATTTTTTCCAGGTACCAAAGCGATTTAGAGGCTCTAAATGAGTGGATGGAAGGAGCCAGAGAACGCCTGCATACATGGAGAGATCACATGACCACAGCTGAACAGGGAGTGGACGCCCTCTCCCATTTTCAGCACTTTACAGTCAGTCAAGCAGTGATTTAAAAAAAATATTTTTAGTTTCTACTATTTTAAACAATGATTGTTATTACTGGATCTACATAAAACATTCTATTATGCATGTTAAATAAATATATTCAAACATTTACACTGCCGTTCAAAAGTTTGGGATCAGTACGATTTTTAATATTTTTTAAAAATCACGGTCAAAAATACTGGAAATTTTTTCTATATTGTAAAATTTTATTACAATGTAAAATGCAAAGCTGTTACATTGTACTCCAGTCTGAAGTGTCACATGATTCTTCAAAAAATATTCTAATATGCTGATTTATTATCAACAGCATTTATTTAAAATAGAAATCTTTTGTAACAATATAAACTACAGTTTAAAAATGTAGGGTCAGTATATGTTTATTCCTTTTTTTTTAAGAAATTAATACTTTAATTCAGCAAGGATGTTTTAAAATAATAAAAAGTGATAGACTTATATTGTTAGGAAATATTTTTTACATTTTTAAAGTTTGAATAAATTCTGTTCTTTTTTTAACCATTATTTTAAATTGTAATACTGTTACCAATTTGCATATTTTACCAAATAAACGCAGCCTTGATGAGAGACTTGTTTAAAAAAACATTAAAAATTTTACTGATCCCAAACTTTTGAACGGCAGTGTATATTATATTGTTTATATACTATTGTAGTATTAAAAATGTCAGATTTTCATTTGTTTTTAATTTTAATTTTTAGTATTTTCGTTATGTGCTTTTGTCCTTTTTGTTACCTTTTGTTTTTTTGTGTTTTTATTTTCTGTTTAGCTTTAATTTATTTGTATTCCAATTTTAATAATGTAAATACGTTTTATTCATTTATTTTATGTTTAGTAACATTTAACATATCTGATGTTTTTGACGCAGGAGTTCATGAAGGAGCTAGAGGTGAAATCTTCCCTAAAAGCATCAGTGATCAGTTCTGGATCTTTAATTCTGCTGCTCAGTGAACGAAAGCAGAACACTGAGACACAGAAGATCAGCAGAACCACCGGTGCTCCAAGAACAACTTCTGGAGATACAGCAACCTCTGTAGACCTACAGCCAAGTCAAACTAGCAACTGCACTTCTGCTGTCCTAGATAACAACCCTGAAGACTCCTCAATCATAGACGTCACTTTACCTTCAGAAACCAGCGTTTCCTCTATTCAAACCATCGCCTCAGAAGAAACTCTTTCTACCACAGAAGGATCAGATGGAAAGATCACAAATGAAGTTGTTGCCTTTGAGAAACCAACCTCATCTGCATTTGATATATCTGTAAAACAAGAGATGGTTTTGTCCCCGGTTCTCTTGACTCTACAATCCCAGCTGTCTCAGGTGGAGCAAGACTGGGTGGAGATACAGACACACATTCCTGCTGTCCAACAGGGACTACATCAGGTACGTTTTAGTTCATTATTACTAACTGCTTGCTGGATGGCTGGAAAGATAGACCTGTCAGTTTCATGCCTCTCTGAGGAAAAACATCGTGTATAACAATTGATCATGGAGGTCAGGCAGCAATCCAGGCATGATATTCTGTTACTCAGAAGTTGATTAAATCTTAGAGTCTGGAATAGAGGAATAGAGTCTGTCCTTTTATTAGCCATTATCAGGCCTCTCTTTCTTGTTCTTGTCTCCTTTTTATTCTTTGATTACATGTGTCACTCCTGACCTGGCTCCAATGTTTTCTTTCTTCTCTATTCTCTCCACATCTTTCTTTGACTTTCATCTGTCTTTATTCCAATTTCTCTGTTCTATTTCTCTCTCTCAGAGAGTGCTGGAAAGCCTGTCTCCTGAAGGACTGCTGGCTGATGTGTGTGGCTGGATTACAGGTGCTGAGAACAGGTTACAGGCGGCTGAACGAGAGGGTCACAACACCTGTACTGCCGCAGAGCTCACACACCTGCTCAGAACATATCAGGTACATTGTTTACTTTTTATCTCCATATTCATTTTTGAAAAAATCAATAATTAGCTAATAAAATAATTATTTTCTTTACTATATTATCTTCGGACAGAGGCAGACAGCAGTGAAGTATTTTCACTTTAATCAAGTAAATTTAAAAAAAGTATCTGTAGTTTATTAGAGTGTTAATATATCTTTGGAAAACTTCACTACATTCATACTTTTTACTGCACTACATTTCATAAATAAAAGTAGTTTTTTTTTATCTTTAATTTTTAAGGCCATTAAAAAATTAGTACTTTCCTGTCCTTGAGTCAATCTTTGAATTACTTTTAACTTGAGTAAAAGTAAGAAAGTAATAGATTTCTAGTGTAATTAAGTATTAAGTGATTTTTAATAAGAAACGTAGTGCAGTAAAAAGTACAATATTATGTTTTGGAATGTTGTGAAGTAAAGTTTTCTAAAGAAAGACACAGACACTTGAAAAGTACTTTTACAGCAGAGTATATAAAATATTATTTTTCTTTTAAAAATAGCAAAGAAATCAATAAAATGATTATAAAAGTACCTAAAATCTGCAAGTAATTTAAAATAAATAATATAAAGTACAAATATAACAAAAAGGAAGACATTACAAATTTAGTAGTGATTAAACAAAAATATTTTTTTCTCTTTCATTACATTTTTTTTATGTATTGTGGTTTATTAGCATTAAAAACATACATTTCTATTGCATACAAGTGTTTGCTGTAAAACAGAGCTAAAGAGTTGTATAAAGTAAGATAAAAATAAAATAAAATAATAAAATATAATGCAGGGTACACTTGGGTCGCTCATATAAATAACAGGAAAACAGTCTGAAATTAACCAAAGAATAAATTGTACAAGTGTAATTAACTCTCTCTTTATTTTCTCTTTCAATTTCATTTTGTGCTTTTCTGACTTGACAAAACTATGTACATTTGCACTGTCAAAATGTTTGCAGCCTAACTGCGTGAAATGAAAAAGTTTAAGTGAAAGTACAAAGTAAAACTTTAAGAGTAACATTCAGCAAATACAAAAAAAAGAAGAATAAATTATAGAGGGTACATTAAACAAAAGAAATTATCATTTCTTATATTTTCTTTCTCACTATTTCACTCTTACCTTACCTTTCCTTTTCTCTATATTATAAATCTCTATAATAGTTTCAGCAACTTTTAGCAAAATTTCTTTTGGTCTTACTTGTCTCTTATTTTCTTTCCTTCCAGGGGATGAAGAGAGAGATGGCATGTCAGCAGATGTCTGTTGACTTTATTAATCAGTGTGAGCTGAAGCAGGTCGGTTTTGACTCTCACACCAGCAGGTACAAACACACTGCATTTGCTGAAAACCTGGGAGATGCCAATCTGCGCTGGAAAACTCTACAGGCTCACCTGAACACACAGGTGAGTTTATTATTATTGTTTATTATTATTATGGTGACCAATAGAGATTATAATAGTTTGTATGTTTTCTCAGATCCAACATGCTGAAGATCAGGTGAGGATATGTGCAGAGCGAGACAACAAACTACAGATCCTTCAGCGCTGGGTCAAAGGTCAAAAACAATGGATGCGTTTGGCTGAAAAACCCATCAGTCACTCATTTGCTGAGAGGAGCCTTAAGGATTGTGAGGTGAGTCACTGATATTTTCTGGTTGTGGTAACTGATTGATTGAACATTTTGTTTGATTTTAATGTATTATATTACATTTTAGAAGAACTTGTCTTTCTTTTATTCTCAGGAGCTGGGGGAAAAGTTAAAGTCCAAATCCTCTGAACTTGCTGAGTTGAGGATAAGGAGACTTACCACTGATGAAGAAGACTGGGATAAAGACTTCCTCTCAAAAGCTCACAATATTTCACAATCCTTGACTGGCCTCTCTCAACAAGTATGGAAACAGAAACTATTATTAAATGCCCTTAAGTTTTTAATTTGGATTTTCATAATAAATGTTCATTTTCTAGAGTACAGTCCTTGGAAATACCTTGAAAGAGCTGTGTAAAGTGTGGTCTCAGTTTGAAAGTGGGAGGAGTCAGGCAGTTGTAAACACAATGAGGATCTGCCAATCACTAGAGTACTGCCACGCCCCTCTACACTCCCTCTCTGCCCTCCAGAACAACATTGATAAGCTACAGGTGCTGTCAATCAACCACAATATATATTTTTTAATTAGTTGAATGATTAGAGGAAATTTTTCAAATTTGTTAACTTAAAAGTAAACCTTTGGCTTGAGAAAGATACTTATTATGATGTATATGCACAAATTATATTGGCAGGTCTTAAAAGCAGAGACTGAGGAGATTGACAGCCAGTGGGAGGATCTTACCAAGACAACAGCAATTCTTATTGGTGGAATTAGCACAGACTCCGCCCAGATGTTATCTGAGCACCTAGAAAAAGAAAAAGAAAGGTCAGACTTCACACATACTGTACTGGCAAAATAATTTGAATGTCTATGTGAATGTTCAAGTTCGTACACTTTATGTTGTCCTCTAGGTGGTCAGATGTAAAGGAAAAGGTCGCACAAGCCTTGCAGAGGTCACACAGTCTTCTGAAGGTGTGGCAGAGATACTCTGATGTGAGACGTTCCTGTTCAGAGCAGCTCCAACATCACAAAGAGCAGATTGACACGCACACCAAAACACCTGCTGACAATAAACAACTCACGCACAGCATCACAGAGCTGAAGACTGTGAGTACAATGCAAAGACACAGATAACCATCCATTTAAATACACAAACTAGGACCACATTTAAAATCTGGGATTTTTTTTTTTAAATCAGAAGAGTTATGATGTAAATGGAATAAGAAATTATTATGCACTGTTTCTAGATTAGTAATCAAATAAGCAATATATTACAATATAATATAATATTACTGTTAATTATTTGATTTCTGACCTACACTACCAGTCAAAAGTTTTTGAACAGTAAGATTTTTAATGTTTTTTTTTTTTTTAAAGAAGTCTGTTCTGCTCAGTAAGCTTGCATTGATTTGACCAAAGTAGAGCAAAAACAGTAAAAAAATTTAAAATGTAATTTATACCTGTGATTTATCTGAAATAAAAAGCTTTTGTAACATTACACTATACCATTCAAAGCTTGGAGTCAGTATAATTTTTTTGGGGAAAAGAAATTATATAAATTAATACTTTTATGTAGCAAGGATGCTTTAAATTGATCAAAAGTGATAATAAAGACATCTATAATATTACAAAAGATTTCTATTTCAGATAAATGCTGTTCTACTGAACTCTATATTCATCAAAGAAACCAGAAAAAAAAATTACGTTTTCAACATAATAATAATAATAAATGTTTTTTGAGCAGCAAATCAGAATATTAGAATGATTTCTGAAGGATCATGTGAGTCACGGAGTAATGATGCTAAAAAGTCAGCTTTGAAATCACAGAAATACATTTAAAATATATTCAAATTTTTAAAATATATTCAAATAAAAAAACTGTTATTTTAAATAGTAGAAATATTCCTAAATTTGACTGTTTTTGCTGTACTTTGGATCAAATAAATGCAGGCTGGTGAGCAGAAGAGAGTTCTTTAAAAAAACTTTTGACTGATAGCATAGAAATGGTGTAGAATCATGCCATAATCTGTTAAAAATGTAATATATAATTTAATAAAAGTATAAAGAAAGAATTCAAAAGACTTTTGAACTCCATTACAGTATATGTTACAGACTGTTATTGTCCTTTCCTTTCTTTTAGGCATTACAGAAATGCTCAGAGATGCAACAGGCTGATGTGAATGAAATGCTGGAACTGTCTAAGGATCTAATTGAACAGATGGATGATGAGGATGCTGTTTTCATCGGATCAGAATGTCGTTTGTTAACACGTGGTTACCTGCAATTAGAACAGACCCTGAAAGGAAGAATTGAACACATGCAGGTAAGACTTACACACATTTGTATAAGCATGGACATGTTTGGAGTATTTACTCATTCTCATTTCATTCTAAACATACAAAAAACACAATAATAGCACCATTAAGTATCATAATAGTAGTCTGTAAGTTTGTGAACACCATGAGGGTGAGTAAATGATGACAGAATTTTTGACTATATCTTTTATTCAAAATATGTGTGTCTGTCCAGGAGGATCTTGAGCAATTTCAAGAATTTGAAAGGTTATTCCAGTTGCTCGAAACACAGTTACAGCAGTGGGAAAGCAAACAAAGCATAGACAGGGAACTCACGGATATATCTCAGGTGATAAACACACACATGCACAACTTACTCGCATCATTTTCTTGAAGAGTTGTCCAGTATTAATGGTTTCTGTATTTCCTTATATACAGTCGGGTCTGACAGAGGTCAGTTCTCTCTCTCCTGATCTGGATCTGCTAAATGCACTCAGCTACAGGCTGACCCTCAGTGAACCCATCACACAGAGGCTGCAGCATCTCAACAGGAAGTGGGCACAGGCCTCCGCACATGCTCAGGAGAAATGCAGGTGATTGGCACTTATGATCAGATCAACTGAGAAAGATACTAATATCTGATTCGGTGCCTAGCACACTATGTGTTTATGTGTATATTGTGTGTGTTTAGTGAGTTGCAGGCAGCCTCTCTCCAACAGCAGAGCTTTGAGCAGAGATGTGAGAGCTGGCTGGCTTTCCTTCAGCGTATGGAGGACAGTTTAGCTGTAGAAATCGCATCGACTTACCCTGGACTGAGAGAACAACAACAAACACACCAGGTTCAACAGTCGACACACCCACAAATGACACACATACATTCACCAAGCCTGCATTTATTTGATCCAAAGTACAGCAAAAACAGTAAAATATTGAAACATTTTTACTATTTAAAATAACTGTTTTCTATTTGAATATATTTTAAAATGTAATTTATTCCTGTGATTTCAAAGATGGATTTTTAGCATCATTACTTCAGCTACATGATCCTTCAGAAATCATTCTCCTTAAAAAAACATGTATTATTATGTTGAAAACAGCTGAGTAGAATTTTTTCAGATTTCTTTGATGAATAGAAAGTTCAGAAGAACAGCATTTATCTGAAACAGAAATCTTTTGTAACATTATAAATGTTTTTATCATCATTTTTGATCAATTTAAAGCATCCTTGCAAAATAAAAGTATTATTTATATCAATACAATACAAAGGCTTTTTATTTCAGGAAAATGTTTTTTAGATCTGTCTATTCATCAAAAAATACTGGGGGGAAAAACATTTTTAACATCAAATCAGCATATTAGAATGATTTTTTTGAAGGATCATGTGACACTGAAGACTGGAGTAATGATGCTGAAAATGTAACTTTGATCACAGGAATAAATTATTTTTTTTAGTATATTCAAATAGAAAACCATTATTTTAAATAGTAAAAATATTTCAAAATTGTACTTTTTTTTTTTTTTTTGCTGTACTTTGAATTAAATAAATGCAGCTTTGGTGAGCAAAAGAGATATTAAAAAACATTATACATCGTACTGTTCAAAAACTTTTGATTGGTAGTGTATGTATCATAGATCCCATAAATTTCTATCTTTTTTCTCCTTCTCTTCTAGTGTTTTCAGGCTGAGCTGTCTTTAGGCCATCAGATCCTTCACTCTGTGATCAGTGAATCTCTCCTCCTGTTGCAGAAGGGAGATATGGAGGACAGGTAACAATTCTCAGCATGTTTTTTTGTGTGTAAAATGATTTTGTTTGCTTGTGACATACAATGTAATTCAGAAGTTTGGGGTCAGTAAGTTGCTTTTTTTAAGAAATCGGCAAGAAATCAGCAAGAATGCATTAAATTGCTCAAAAGTGACGGCAAAGTCATTTATTATTTCAAATAAATGTTCCTTTGAGCTTTCTATTAATCAAAGAATCCTAAAAAAATGTATCAAAAATATTAAGCAGCACAGCTGTTGTTGCATCACAGAAATAAATTCTAGAAAAGATTTGTTTAAAATGTTAATAATATTTCACAATATTACTGTTTTTAGTGTATTTTTGATCAAGTAAAGGAGCATAAGAGACTTCTTTCAAGAACATTAAAAAATCTTGCTGACCCTAAACTTGTAATACAGTATTTTATCACTTTGTCATGCACACATTCTAAAAGAAAAGGACCTACTTTCAGAAATATGAAGTTGATACTTGGAAGTTTAATATTTGGAATTCAGCATGGAATTTGTAGTTTTACTAACCACCTTTTCTGTGCCCTCAGGAGTGACTTCCTGCTAAAACTGGCCCAGCTAAGAGAGCACTGGCAGGGGGCGGTGCAGAGAGCAGCTCAACGGCGCGCTCTAGTGGAAGGGCTCATACAGCATTGGCACACTTATACACACACAATGCAGAAACTCCGCAAACTCCTGACACTCGCACACACACTCCTGTCACCTGCTGGGCCCACGCACTGTAGTGTCCTGCAGCTGCGCCTCTTGCTGGAAGATATGAAGGTAACAAGATGATTTTCAAATATCACTGTCATCAATGATGAAGACATTGTATCAAAGCCAAAATACTGTATATGCATTACTGCTGAAAGGTTTGGAGTCACTTATTCTTACCAAGGCTGCATTTATTTAATCACATTGTAACAAACAGTAGGCTGCTATTACTAAAATCTTATTATTATAATTTAAAAGAACTACTTTCTATTTTAATATATTTTAAAAGCTGTATTTTCAGCAACCATTACTCCAGTCTTCAGTGTCACATGATTCTTCAGAAATCATTCTAATATGCTGATTTGCTGCTCAAGAAACATTTATTTATTAATCATTCTGTGGAAACTGTTAGTTTTGAAGTTCGAAAGAAGTTAAAAAACAACATAAAATAGACTGAAAAAGAAATAGTTTGTAAGATTATACATGTTTTTACTACCACTTTGATCTTTGCTGAATAAAAATAATACTATCTCTGCATCTTATTCACCCCCACTTCTGTGCCTGATAATTTAATCTATTGATGCCTTAGCTTGCAAATGTTAGTGACAAAAGATTATTTTGTTTGTTTGTTTGACTATTTCTATCTCTCCTTTTTGTCTGTCCCCTTCACTCTCTCCCTCCTCTCCCTCTCTCTCTCTGTCTCTTTCCCCATAAAGCGAACTGAGCTGTTGTTTCAAAGGTCAGTCTCTGCGTATCTGTGTGTGATGGAGGTAGGCAGGCAGCTGTTCTCAGTGAGTGACACGCAGACGCAGATGCAGCTGCAGACAGACCTGGCAGCCCTGCAGGAGGACTGGGAGCAATGCCAGTGCATGCTGGGAAAAAGAAAGACACTCACATCTGACATCATAAAGGTAAGATGGACTGATTGACTTTGAAATGGAGCCTTTGAATAAACAAGCTCTTGTGCTTTATTGCTTAGTTCTACAGAAATGCTGTTGCACTTACCAGCTAGTGTTGATAATGTCAGCGATATTCATCCTTATCCTTATGTTGAAGGTCAAAGGTCACATGGGAAATACATAAAGCTATGTGAGTTTTTTTTTTAAACAGGATTCCCATGAACCAAGAAAAGTAAATGTTAAAAACAGTATATACAATTTTACAAATATTAACATTTTTTCAATGCTCAACTTTTAAATATTTCATCATTTAAAAATGTTCCATTGTGAGTGAAATCTATTGAAATCCTTATCCTGTAATCATGAACAAATAGACAAGTTTTTGTATATCTCAGATGTTTTTTTTTCTTTGTACATATCTGCTTATCAGCATTTATGAGGGTGAAGTTTATATTACAGAACAGGCTTTTTATGATTTGGTATGATTTTTTGATTAGATAAGAAATAGCAGGTTAAATAGGAAACAGATTATGGATTGTCAGTCTTATAAACCTGTTCAGAGTTGCTCTAGAGAACAAACACTATTAACACTAGTCTATCTGTCTGTGTATGGACGCATCTAAAACTTCACTAGAAATAAGCGCTGCCATTAAATATACCCACTAAAGACTGATACATGACAAAAAACACTGTGTGTGTTGGTGTGTGTAGACTTAAGAAATTCTGTATTATGGTGGTTTTGTGCAGGAATGAGTCCAGCTGAGTTTGAGTTTGACCTACATTCCCTGTGATTCAACAGCTGGACTAATCCAGATCAGACCTTTAACACACTAATACACAAATACACAAGCACATTTTAATATCAGGGTTCCTGACCTGATAGTCTGACCTGCAGTTTTATCTGTCTGTCTGTCTGTCTGTCTGTCTGTCTGTCTGTCTGTCTGTCTGTCTGTCTGTCTGTCTGTCTGTCTGTCTGTCTGTCTGTCTGTCTGTCTGACGCTATGTCTTATTTGTCTTTTTTTTCCTGCTCTTCATCCATGACTTTGATTGTAGTTTAGACAATTTGAAGACACAGAAAGCATAGACTGTGTGTGCATGTATGTGTGTTCATGAGTACATGCATTTGTCATGTGCTAAAGGGTTTATAATAAAGCCTGTCTAGGGATTTACAGCTCTCCCTGTCTGTCTCAGCCTTTCTGTCTCTCTCTCACTGTACATTGTCTGTCTACATTTCTCATGCAACAGCTTATAAAATGAATGCCAGCGCACTGCTATATTCTCTGGAGTTTCCTCTGTGCAGTATGTGTTATTATTATATGGTTTTACCTGTATTATACTGCATATGTGATGTGTGTTCAGTATTAGCATGTAGATGCGTGTGTTGTGATAACCCCACACTGGTGTGTGTTTGTGAATGCATGTGTGTTTTCATTACCCCTAGTCGTGTCTTAAATTTTCAGTTGTCTCTTAGCCGAGACATTGGTCTGATGTAGTGCATACACAGACCTTCAATAGTGGATATCTGGACACCTGTCAAAATGTTTGTGTGTACCTTCTACCACAGATCTACCTTCATGTACAGATCTGCATGTTTTCTTTGCATTATTTCTGCTTTTCCTGACTAACGATACAGTTGAGGTCAAAAGTTTACATCCCTGTTTCAAAATGTAAATTATTTCACCAAAGTAAGAGGGATTATACAAGCATGTTATTGTTTATTAAGCACTGGCCTGAATAAGAGATTTCACATAAAGGACGTTTACATATAGTCCACCCCATTCAAAAGTTTACATCCTCTTGATTCTTAATACTGTGTTGGTACCTGATTTATCCAGATCTGTGTTTTTTTGTTTAGTGATAGTTGTTCATAAGTCCCTAAACTGCCTGCTGTTCCTCAGAAAAATCCTTCAGGTCCCAACTAATTTCTTTGGTTTTGTTGCATACGAGTCCCTCAGTTGTCCTCAGTGTGAAAAGATGGATCTCAAAATCATACAGTCATACAGTCAAAGGGTTAAAATACACAAAAATGCTGGAAAAACCAAAGAATTTGGGACTCATGAACAACTATTTAAAAACACAGCTGTGGATCATTCAGGTAATAATGCAGTATTAAGAATCAAGGGGATGTAAAATTTTGAATGAGGTAATTTTTATAATTGCAAGTAGTATAAAATTTACATATACTCCTGTGGACTATATGTAAACATCTTTTATGTGAAATATATTTGTCAGGTCAGTACTAAATAATGACATGGATTTTGTATAATCCTTCTGATTTTGGTAAAATAAAATTTTGCAGATTCTAAGAGAGGGATGTAAACTTTTGACCTCAACTGCAACTCAAGTCCATCTCAATAAAAAGAGGCTTACAGATCAGACATCAAATTAAAAACATGCTGGAGCATTATAGCAGATTCTATTCATATGCTTTTAAAATTATTTTACAGAAGTGGGAGACCTGTGAGACCAGACTAGCTGATCAGGCCCAGCGCCAGGAGGAGGTACGAGCCAGACTAAAGCAGTCGATCCCAGATCAGCAGGAGGAGATGGAAGAGGAACGCCTCCTTGTGAAGGTACACTACTTCATGTACCACTTAATGTACTGTAGACTGACTTATTACAGTGAGTGTAATAAGGAGTGAATTTAGGCCAAAAAATACAGACTTAGCAATTATATGGTATTTTAAAGTGTCCTAATATTGTGCTGGAGTCCCCTACAACAGGTTTAAATGCATCTAAGGTCAGAAAGTAGTAATTTTCAGAATATACATTTCAAAACGAATCGTTTGAAGCAGTTCTGAGCTTAATGTCTATAAACCCTTTCCTTCCATAAGCTTATTCTGCTCTGATTGGTCAACTGTCCAAGTCTGTTGTGATTGGTCTTTCCGAATACAGTGCAAGCGAATCGTGGCCACAGCTAAAGTTTAGTTGCTAAATACTTCACTAAACAATAAGGATGGACACATTAGCCAAGTGATAACGTGACTAACTGATGAAACAATGCAGTTTGTAAACCAAAATATGTCTACATTCTTTATTATTAAAAAAAGTTATTAGAGCAAGGACGGGGTACATTAATCGACACATTCTTAGACAATAGTGGGTTCACAGCGAATTATCAAAACTATTTCAGTAAGACAGTAATATGGTGGTTTACCTGGAAACCTAAAGCTGCAAAAGGCATACATCAAATATTAGCACAAAAAACCTGACATTTTAAGCACTTCATTGAAAATGTACACAAAATGTATTAATCATACTTACAAGTTGTGGTTCGGAGACGCTTGCTGACTAAGTAAAGAAGGTACAGACTTATCTTTCATGGACAAGCGTTTAGCGAATCGCGCATTGAACTCACCATGATTAGAGAAGCAGTCCCTGATTGAAATAGCAAGCACACAACAAAAGGTTCGAAATGTATTGCTGTGGTATTGTGGAAAAAAATCATTTTAATCACTGATTCTTTACATTATCATCTTTCGGCAATTAAATCAAATTTACAGCGTAGAACACAGCTTCTTCTCGACATGATGTAAACACACTAACTAACAGAAGTTACTGTAGGAAGGTCAGAAGATTAGAAAATATGACGACTTGTTAAGGTGACTCAGAGTCGACTCTTTCTTTTGACAAACAGTATCTTTATATATCATGCTCTTTTTTGATTAAACTTTGCAGACTGTTTACATTGAAGGATAGCTACGGTACGTTACAAACTGCAAAAAAATAGATTTTTCTAAAACCCATATGACCTGCTGATTTAAAAAGCAATATAAGCATAATAAAATACTGTAATAAAGACAAACTTCAGTTGTGGTGTTTGGTAAAGTTTAAAGTACCTATGGTGAAAGTTAGCTGTTAGCTTGAGCTAAAATCACACATATCTGCTTTTGTTTGTATTTCATGACACTTTGGATTTCCCTTCCTCCCTGCTATAGGCTTATTCAGCTGCAATCCTCCTCCCTCCCTCTCTGTCTCTCTCTTGCCCTCCCCCTTTGTCCCATGGGCTTTAATCTTGTTGGGCCAGAGGGTGAAAGAGAGAGAGAGATTGCGTGAGTCAGAGCTGGGACGTGTGTCAGTGTTTTCTGGGAGTGTGTGTGACGGTGGTGTGTTATGTTATGCAGGAGGTTCAGGATTGTTTAGAAGACTGGGCCGTCAGTCTTTCCGAGCTCAGCACCATGAAGACGGACCTGTCCCAGTACATCCTCACCGATGACGTCCTCCTCCTGCAGGAGCAAGTGGACCATCTGCACTGCCAATGGGAAGAGCTCTGCCTCAAAGTAAGACACACACAAATATGTTTACCTAGCAGACATACTTATTTTATACTTTAGATGTTTTGTACATTTGAGGTACTGATCCCTGTCTGTTAATGATTTTTTTTTTTTTTTACATTTTTAGAATAAAACAGAAAAAGCTGAACATTATTTACTTTATTTAGGAATCATTTTTACATTTAAGGTTCTTTGATGTTTCCAAAAAAAAATTTTGGTCAGATATAGTGAACTTATAGGGGCTTATAGGCAAATGTATAGCAAAGTAAACCCACGCACATGCGATTATTTTTGTAATATTTCCTTTAGAGATGCAAAGGTGAGCTAGAAGGAAACAATGCAAATATAAAGCCTACTGGAATCATGTGTCTAAACATTGACAGCTCTAACTGATTGAAATGACTGATAAACCTTAGTGTGTAAGAAGTTGAAGGAAATATTTAACAGTAAAAGATACTGCATGAATCTGTATTATTTGTACACTACCAGTCAAAAGTATTTGAACAGATTTTTAATGTTTTTAAAAAAGTCTCTTCTCCTCACCAAGCCTACATTTATTACAATTTATTTTAAATATTTTTACTATTTAAATCGACTGTTTTCTATTTGATATATTTTAAAATGTAATTTATTCCTGTGATTTCAAAGCTGAATTTTTAGCATTGCTCCAGTCACATGATCCTTCTGATTTGCTTCTTAAAAACATTTATCTGAAATAGTAACATTAGAAATGTCTTTATCATCACTTTTGATCAATTTAAAGCATTAAAAGTATATTGTTAAAAAAGCCTTTTAATTAATAAATACTGTGAGACTGAAAAATTGAGTAATGATGCTGAAATTTAGCTTTGATCACAAGAATAAATTACATGTTTAAATATATTCAAATAGAAAACAGTTATTTTAAATATTTAACTTTTGGAGACAGTTTTGTCTCCAGCTACTGCTAAGTAAACCTACGCACACAGACTAAATGCTCACAGGAATTCCATCTATTTTAAATACCATGTTAGCACACCGTCACTACCCAAGAAACAGATGTGAGAATTTGTTTGATGTTTTTTTCATCAACGCTCATTGATTTAGTTGGAGTCATTGTTCCTGTGAAGTTTCTTGATGTATGTTGTTCTGGTGACCATCTATTGATTAACTTTCTGAACCTGTGCATCACACATCAGGTCTCGCTGCTGTTTTTAATGAATATTGTGCTGGATCAGTCAGCTGGAGTCTCCTGGGGTCATGTTTTGGAGGTCTGGTGTGGGTTTTGGGGTGGGTAGGGGTCTTTGACACTGGAAGGAGAGAGCAGATGGTGGAGAGTGAAGGACACAGAGAAAAGACACACAGAAGTGAATAGAAGCAGGAGTCTTTGGCTCTTTGTTTTGGAAATCACTCTCAGTGTGTGTCTGTCGCACGTCGGAGTTGCCTGGTAACAGTGAAGTCCACATGTGGCAGCTGTTGAGTTCATTTGGATTCTTTCTAGTGACAAGGTTCATAAAGATGTTTCGGCTAGAGATCTTTAAACACATACTGTACAGTTGAAGTCAAAAGTATACATACACCTTGCGGAATCTGCAAAATGTTAATTATTTTACCAAAATAACGGGTCATACAAAAGGCATGTTATTTTTTATTTAGTACTGACCTGAATAAGATACATAAAATAAAAATATGTTTACATATAGTTGTTCATGAGTCCCTTGTTTGTCCTGAATAGTTAAACTGCCTGCTGGTCTTCAGAAAAATCCTTCAGGTGCCACAAATTCTTTGTTTCTTCAGCATTTTTGTGTATTTGAACCTATTCCAACAATGACTGTATTTAACTATTACAGAAGGTTCAAATGCTCACAGATGCTTCAGAAGGAAACACCAGGGAAGAGCCAGGGGGTGAAAACTTTTTGAATTTGAAGATAATTAATTTAATTTGATTAAGTTAATTTAACTTATTTTGTTTTCTAGGAAACATGTAAGTATCTTCTGTAGCTTCTGAAGAGCAGTACTAAGAAGAAAATATTTAAAAATATTTAGGCAAAATAGGAAAAATGTACACTTCCTCATTCTGTTCAAAAGTTTACACCCCCTGGCTCTTAATGCATTGTTTTCCTTCTGGAGCATCAGTGAGCATTTGTTGTCCTCAGTGTCCTTTATTTTAATTATTTTACAGAATTATGGTACTGAGAATTGAGTGTATTCTTCATTGTCAGAATGTCAAACACATAATGGCCCTAAAATAGCTTTTTTTCTTCTTTTGATTTTGGTGAGAAATATGATCTGCACATCTTTTTTGACAGGTTTAGTGTGCGACCTGCACTCATGCTGTCATATCTCTAATGTATTTTCTCTCTCTCTCTCTCTCTCTCTGTAGGTGTCTCTGCGAAAACAGGAAATTGCTGATCGACTGAATGCCTGGATCATTTTCAATGAGAAGAATCGGGAGCTGTGCGAATGGCTAACACAGATGGAAAACAAGGTGGCACACAGCGCTGAGCTGAGCATCGAAGAGATGGTGGAGAAACTCAAGAAGGTGAGACAAAGGTCTTCGATCACCCAGCGTAAACCACCTCAGATACACTATACTCTCTGATCCAGCATTTCACTTTATTTTGCCAAACCTAAATTGCAAATTGAATGTTTATTCCGCATTTATTTGCTTTCATTTGCTTGCTATATTTCCCTATTTCACCTTATGTTGTAAGCAAGCAAACAATAAGAGTAATGACGCTCAAGATATTAATCATTAATTTCCTCACCCACGTACACTCAAATATTGGCTCCCTTCAGGACTGTATGGAGGAGATCAACCTCTTCAGTGAGAATAAGACACATCTGAAACAGCTAGGAGAACAACTCATCACTGCCAGCAACAAGACCAAAGAGACAGAAATCAATGACAAGATCAAGGACATCAACGACCGCTGGCAGCATCTGTTTGATCACATCGAGACCAGGTAAGACCTTAGAGTAACCCTGAACATGGTCATGGTCAAATACTGTACATCAGATGCAGTATATAATACTCCATTATTGTAAATATTGCTAGGATGTGACAATTAAATTGTGATACATGTAACCTGAGAACTTGATGGATTTTTAAAGTACTTTCCAAGATATACCCAAGACAGCACAGAGATGTTAAGCTGACATTGATCAGCAGACAGGAAGTGCAGTTTGTCACATTCAGTGCAGTGTGGCATCAGCTCCACTGAGTCAGAAACTTAAAGAGAGAAAGATTTAAATGTAGACATGCACGTGGCATTAGTCCAGGTGGATGGTGTCAGTGTGGAAAGTATGGAGGGGGTTAGTTTGTCCTCTTCGTTTGATTGACAGCTCTTCTATTAGACAGATGGTGGCTGTAGCTTCATGATACATTGATGGCCAGCTTGTTGACTTCTTCTCTACAAGTCCACTTTTCTAGTGTGCATTTTCTCCGGTCTTCGGTTCTGCATCTCTGGGATCATCCTAAAGTCCATTTAATGCATCTATATTTATTTAAAAGTACCGTTTTCTGCTATAAAAAAACTTTTTGTGCAGTGGAAAGTTTCATGTATTTTAAGTTCTTCTTGGAACCATCAATGTCAGTAAAGAACGTTTATTTTTAAAATTCAAAATACAATTGGAACATTGCGACAATAAGCAGATCAGCTGGTGGAATGTCTTTTAATGTAATTGTGTTGCTTAAAGGAACACTCCACTTTTTTGGAAATTTTCCACCGATCTTAGTACATGATATAACTGCAGAAGAGTCAAGTTTTAAATAGGGCAAATATCGAAACTCAGCCATTTTTGAAAGCGATGCTATTGGTCTCATAGGATTCAATGATCTAAGCTAAGCTATACTAAAAGTGATATCGCCAGAACAGGAGAACTGCTGAATGGATTTCAAAACGGTAAAAATCAAGTTACTCAGGGGGAGTTGGAGAATGAGCCTATTTCCAAAAAAAGTGGAGTGTTCCTTTAACAGAGGGTTTGGAGGTTATAAGGGAAAGAAGCCAGTGGCCTATTGGACTCTTTTTACCTGTAGCTTCCTCTTGCCTCATAAAAGCAGTTCAATTCACCTGTAGAGCTTTATATCCTCATATCTGCATTTGAGCAAAAATCTCTGCATTCACACTAACAGTAATTAAAATTCTATAGGCAGCCAGGTCTCAAAGGTTTTGTTAACTGGTTGTTTGCTTGTCTTAATCTGCTTTGCAAACAGGCGGGCAGACAAATTATGCCTTGCTACAGACATTTCCATCATAGTTCTCAGCAGAGCAGATTACTGAGTGTCTATAAGCGATTTGAACGTTAACTCTGGCTCTGTGCCACTAATATCAAGGTTTTAGAGCTAACACTGGCTGTGCAGGTGCATGTAGACACTAAAAGTAGCTTTGTGGATCAGTAGGTAACCAAGCACGAGACCTGGCTGTTTGTCGGCTCTCACCTTGAGCTGGAGCTTTACGCCTGTCAGTATTGCTTTCCATCAACCACTGAGACTCCACAAGCACGAATTTAACCTAAAACACAAGCAGTCAGCTGTTTGTTATCTAAAATTAAACACCTACAGGATGATACAAGATCACCTTGTCAGTGATGATGATGATCCAGCTTACTGTCTAATATATATTTTGTTGAACTATTCCTTTAAATTAACTTTGTGTACACAGTTTGTGTCGATAATGCTGTTGAAGTCATTTGTTTGTTCTGTGTCTGAGGTTAAAGTTCATAGGCATGACTTCTGCATGCCTGGGCCTGTCTGTCTCAGCTGGTTGCTCTGTTTTCATTATCACTATCAAGTGTTTAGAGTTTATTTTTAGCCTGTATTTAGACCATTTGAAGAGATATGTTCATATATGATTTCTGATGAATCATGTGACATTAAAGACTGGAGTAATGGCTGCTAAAAGTTCAGCTTTGCCAACACAATGTTTTTTTTTTTACAATATTACTGTTTTTGCTGTATTTTTAACACATAAATGCAGCCTTGGTGAACTTGAGAATGCCAGTTTATATGTCAGTGTATATATTTGTGTCACTCACACAAACTTGCAAATGGGAGTGTGCGACTGAGACAAGTCTCTAAGCAGGATTACAGAAGTTGACACAGACACGTCCGACTCTTTTGTCAGCTAAAATCACAGCAGAGTTCACCCTCACAGCATCTGCACACGCGGCAGCTGCTGTCTGCTAGCACGGGCCTTTGTGTCCACTCGCCGCCCCATAAGTCTTCTGTCTACACTTATTGTGTCTCTCAGCCAATCAGCTTCAAAGCTCTGTCCTTCTGCTCTTTTGCTATTTGCTGAGTGATGGCAGCCATTGTATTACTGAACCCTTGGCATCTTACAAAACCCTGCTCACTATTGCTGGACAAAGGGCTAAAATGGGACAGATGTTATGTTGAAAACACCCCCGCTGAACACACACATAAACGATCTTGAAGATTCCCATTGAGGAAAGTTCATTAAAACTCTCCGCTCACTATTTTAAGAACCATTTTACACTCCTCTGTGGGATGTTGACCAAAGTGCTTAGATGAGGAAATTTGTTTTCCAGTTTGCACTCAGGTGTTCAGACACCTGTAGCTGGAATCGTTTCTATGGCAACAAGTTGCCGTAAGCTTATTTTAGTCTGTGACAACATTGCCTGCTTGTGTATGTGCCATTTTGTGTGTCTCCTCACAAATAAAATTCCACATTTTAACATAATCTTTATCCACCATGACTATCGTCCTGAATGGCTATCAAATACTGACTAACCGTGAAGTGGGACGATTGAATTAAACCCTTCAGGGAGCTGAAGTGTGCTCTGAATCTTCCCAACAACCGTGAATTACCCTCTTCTAAAGACTGAAATACTTTGACATGCAGCCTATGTGAGGCCCACCAATGTGGTTCCCTGTGGCCCAGATTTATCAACTCATTTATCTCGACAGCTTGAAAATAAGCATGCTGGAGAAGCTTGAACCTGAATCAATTACAAATTAACTCTATTTTGCTTTGTATTTTCACTGTGAACACAGTGCTCACACTCTACAAACTACAAAATGGCACAGAATACTGCAAAAGTACACCTAGTGTATTGCAGATGTATGCAGTTGCTCTGAGTGGTTATTAGCATGTTGCTAGTTTAGCTAGGGTGTTCTGTGTTGAAGGTGTTTCTATGTGTTGTTTTGAGTTGCCTTGAAAATTAGTGATGTTCTCGTACCTGTTGCTTAGAGAAATGGCACAGTGTTCTTCTGGGATTAATAATCTGTTCAGGATAGGTTTGGATTTAATTAGCTTTAGCACATGGAACATAATCTCAGACCACAGAGGACTACAACGCATGTACAATCCTTGTTTGAACTCTCATGTACTCACACAAAGACTTATATATTTACACTTCCTAACTGTGATTGGGCAAGATACTTGTTTGTGAAAGAAAATAACTTTTAAAAGTGCTGTCAGACATGCTCAGCTAATTACTACATGTTTGCCTGTATGCTAGTTTTGCACATTCAGGCTCACCCTGTACACTCATATTGCCACATAAAACAGTCCCGAAAGGTTTTTGAACAAGTACACATGCTAAAGTAATGTTTCTGGTCCTCTGTTTGTTCTTGTTTGTTGGTCTCAGTTGGTTAATTAATACAACTAGTCCAAAAGGTCTAAATATCTGAGGAAAGAAGGTGTTTGTGGTTCGCCAAACTGAACCAGTTTTTCCAGGGCAAGAATCTTGAAAACATTCATGTTTGTTCTTATCATTTCCAGTCAGGTTTGTGAAATATTAGGCTAATATCTTAATTAATACTGCTTGTACATATCTTTACCACCTATTAACTTTAGTTTGTCAAAATTGTGCCCTTTCCTGCTTACTAAGTCCTTCTCTATATGATTTAGCAGCTTCCACAAGTTTTTCCCATGTTTTAGACAGCATAAATTAGCAGAACAACATATTCAGTAGTACATTAACCGTGCAAGTTGTTTACATCCGAGTATCTCCAATATGGCCACGCATCCGGTCTGACTGACCAAATTGTGACATAAGTGCAAACCCTCTATTAGTCCCAAAAGGTGTTTGGACACTAAAGCCACAATTAACAAGGTACATCTACAAACAAATGATGCTAGAAATTTCCTCAAAAACAGCTTTAAAGGAAGACACTGGCCAAAACACTTTTTTCATGCACCTGTTAAGTTTGAGATTTTGGCCTTTTTTGTTTTTTCATGAAGTGTTTTTTCAGACTAGTGGAAAGAAAACATCCCAGAGACACTGTTAAGTGTTTCTTTTATAGCACTTTATCTATGTGTGTCAATACATTTCCATTACAATACATATTTTTAAAGGCTGTTTTCTCAAAATGAGTTTATTCTCCTACACCGAGCCATAAATCTCCGCTTCAGTAGCACTTACACACACCAAACTTTACATTTTTATTCTTGTCTATATCCTGAAGGTTTTTACTGAGGGATTTGTTAATATATAATTTGCTTGATTTTATTCCCTATAAAAACAGTTTTAAAAAAACTATTGTTTTCTGTCTTTTTTTTTTTTAGTTTTTTTGGAATTATGGAGTGACAAAATGAGGTACCCAAAATTCCTTTTGTAAAAACATGACACTAATATGCCAAAAAAGAATTTTGAAACTGACTTCATCTAGTGTTTAGATTTTTGTACTAGAAATGTACCAAAATTGGCGCATATTTCATTCAATAATGCCTAACCTAACATTTTAGAAAACTTGTAATGCAAAAAATGTGTGCAGTTATCAATGTAATTAATCAACTGAGTAAATAAGATGATAACTATTCATTTTTTACCCTTTTCACCTGCAGTGTCTCGCCTTAATGCTTCTGGTGCTCTATTCTTGTTTGTCTGCCTGGTTACAGTTGGTTAATTGCTGTTATTGCTGTTATGTAGAAAAATAGAGTATACTCACCATCTCCACTGTAACTGACGCATCTCTTGGCCATTCAGTGAGAGGGAGAGAGGGGGGGGTTGAATATGAGAGAGGGACAGGAGGGTGGGAGCAATGTATACAGCAGCTCACGGTCTGTGAGACAAGCGTGTTTTAGATCAGCCTCAGCCATTAAGACAGACATGCTAACGCTAACACGAGAGAGCCATGGAGCCTCACCAGTCTGCGAGTAAGTGTTTGCTAATTGCACACACGCGGCGGGGCATTCATATAAGCATGCATGCGTGCGTGAGGGGGATGGGCAGTGCTTTTGTCAGTGTGTGTGTGTTCAGTGGCACTAGCCTCTGTGCAGGACTGATCAGATTCAGCTTTGCATGGAAACACAATTGTTTCTAGGGAGGACGTGCGTGCTTGTTATGTGCAGATGGTGCATGGTCTCAATTCTAAACAGATATGCACCAAAAACAGGCTGTAAAGAGCGTGCAAGATGCATGCATCTGGAATCATGCACCATGCATAGAATCATGCACACTCAATGCTTTATTCATAAAGTGTATCTTTCTAAATCTTGTCATCTTTTAAGCCTTTTATGTTTATATTGATGTAATATTTTATTGCACCAAATATTGTGTGACTTCATTTTGTTTGTGATAATGCAAATAGCACTTGTGTTTGTCACAGTAGGAATAAACCCTCTACGTACAGCAAACGCTTCGATGCATTGCTGTCACGTGCAATGGAGTTGTTGTGTGATGTCACTTCTTCCACATCAGCACTCTGGTTTGTTTTGGTCGGACCTCCATTGGAAATGTCACATGACTATGAAGGAATGCCCCCATCCTCTTAGTCACATGACGTCACTCTTAGAGTAGCGTAAAAGCCATCAACATGCGAATAGTCCTAACGCTGAGTGTTCTGGTCTGGGTTGAATAGATTGCGACAGACGGACCTGATGTGGGTCACTGCACACTCAAACCTAATAAAAAGCCTTTTGTCCTGCATTGTGTCTTTGTAAACCTCAGCTGGCAGTCTTGCTGTATAGGAATGACACTAGGTCAAGGAATGTTTGCTTTTTATGTGAACTGTTCCTCATGTACCATACAGAATCTATTTCTATGTGATAACGTGTAAACCCCTAAAGACAGACAATGTTTTGGTAAAACCGTGTTTCATATCAACAATATTTCACTTATTTTTTTAAATAATAATTTTTAACTAAAGAAATTGCTTTAGCAAAGACATTTAAAAACCCCTGTAGTGAAAATGAATGGGAAAAATGGGAAAAAGGACACTAACAAAGTGGGCAGACACTGTTGCTCTCTATAGAACAAATGATGACTGTGACTGACTACTGTTTTAGAGGAAAGCAAATGTCCAAACAATCAAAACTCTTACTGTTAAGTGATACACACTGTGTGACAGGGCCAGAAATTAACAAGGGCTTGTGGCAAAAATTACACCTAAATGAACAAAAATTCCCCATAAATTCAAGACAAAGGGGCAAAAAAACACCTGCTATGTGATACACAAAGGTTATTAGAATAGTTTATTTCGCTCTTTTCGTTTAAAGTATGATAGTTTGTAAGTAATGGAATTCATATTTTTGTGATTGAAAGACTGAAAATTCTGGGTCTTGAATAAGTAAAAAAAATAAAAAATATAAGAATACGATATCAATCTTTTTTTTAAAAGTTTTCTTTTTATGGTATAAAATCCAAATGTGACTTTGCTCTAAGCTTGTGTTGTGTTCTAAGCTTGAAGTCCTTTCCTAATCTGGTTCCTTTCTCCCCTCTTATTGATTCCTGTCTCCTTTTACAGTGTTCTATTGACTACCAGCAAAAAATGACTGATTGTATTTCAGGGTGAGGAAGCTAAAGGAGACGCTGGTGACAGTGCAGCAGCTGGATAAGAACATGAGTAATCTCCGAACCTGGCTTTCTCGCGTTGAGGGGGAGCTGGCCAAACCCATCATCTACAGTGTCTGCCACAATGATGAGATACAGCGTAAACTAGCAGAGCATCAGGTAATCTGTGCATTCATTAACAAAACCACAATAACACATATATATATATATATATATATATATATATATATATATATATATATATATATATATATATATATATGTGTATATATTAGGGCAGTCAAATCGATTAATCACAATTAATCACATCCAAAATAAAATTTTATGTTTACACAATAAATGTGTGCGTATTATGTATATTTATAAATACACATACATACGTTTAATTATTCAAACTTTTATTTTTGATGCAATTAATTGCGATTAATGGATTTGAGAAATATCCACCTTATTTTTTACATAAGACTGGCTTTCAGTCTCATCTACGTCCAACTATTTTTAACTGTACAAAACAGCTGGTTTTGCTGCTTTATATTGCAAATTGGTGTCTTACCATGTTATTTGTGACCTTGAACCAAAAAATGAGTCTTAAGTAGCACAGATATATTTGTAGCAATAGCCAAAAATACATTGTATGGGTCAAAATGATCGATTTCTCTTTTTTGCCAAAAATCATTAGGATATTAAGTAAAGATCATGTTCCATGAAGATATTTTTTTAATTTCCTACCATAAATATATTAAAACTTAATTTTTGATTAGTAATATGCATTGCTAAGAGCTTCATTTGGACAATTTTAAAGGCGATTTTCTCAATATTTTGATTCTTTTGCACCCTCAGATTTTCACATAATTGTATTTTGGCCAAACATTATAATATAATCTATGATCCTATACTAACAAACCATTTAAAAAAAAATTAACCTTATGACTGGTTTTGTGGTCAAGGGGCACATTTTAATGTATTATCTTACTTATAAGCAACACTGGTTTGTAGTGCAAACTGTTTTACTGTTATTTTCTTAATGAACCTGAAGAATGAGGTGGATAGAATTAGAACAATTATTAAAACTTTATAGTTATAATTATACTAAGTTATCATCCTTGGTGTGAACAAACCTTTAAAGTGTGATTTTGTTGTTCTCCACTAGGACTTGCAGAGAGACATTGAACAGCACACAGAAGGTGTGGCGTCTGTTCTGACCCTGTGTGATGTTTTGCTCCATGATGCGGATGCTTGTGGCAGCGATGGAGAGAACGACTCTATTCAGCAAACCACACTCAGCCTGGACCGCCGCTGGAGGAACATATGTGCCATGTCTATGGAGAGGAGAATGAGGTTAGTGCAAACACCCAAATCAACATGTTTGCATCAATGTCACACTTTTTTTTTTCCTCTGATCACTGTAATCTATACTGTCCTCTGCAGGATTGAGGAGACATGGCGTCTGTGGAGCAAGTTCCTTGATGATTATGCACGCTTTGAAGACTGGCTGAACACAGCAGAACGTACTGCAGCCAACCCTGCCACCAAAGACGTTCTCTACACTTGTGCTAAAGAGGAACTCAAAAAGTTTGAGGTCTGTTTCTGTGTAGATCTAATTAAGATTTTTTTTACTAATAGTAGCCTGTTCATCATCTGAGTAATAGCACCAGAACTGTCATAGAGATTAAAATGAATACTTTAAGGATAATCCACCCAAAAATGAAAATTCTGTCATTAATCACTCACCCTCATGTTGTTCCAAAGCCAACTTTTTCCAAGTATAAAGAACCTTTTGTGCAGCGGATAAGTTCCATGGAAGTCAAAGGTTTCTCATGGAACTGTAAATGACAATAAATGACCTGTTTTTAAGAGTGTAGTGGCTTTCACATTTGTGGTTGTCTAGACATAATCTGGACTATTAACACTGTTTCGAAACATGCACACATGCAGGCATTCCAGCGCCAGGTCCATGAGCGCCTGACACAGCTGGAGCTGGTGAACAAACAATACCGACGTCTGGCACGAGAGAACCGGACAGACGGTGCCAGTAAGCTGAAGTTGATGGTGCACGAGGGAAACCAGCGCTGGGATACGCTACAGAAGAGAGTGGCTGCCGTGCTCCGCAGGTTAAAGGTCAGACTTCAGTCATACATTACTGTTCAAAAGTCAATAATATATGTATTTTTTTATTTAGCAAGGACACAATAAATTGATCAAAAGTGACAATACACCATTTGTTGTGTTACAAGATTTCTATTTCAAATAAATGCATTTTTTTACGTTCATTTATTCATTAAAGATATCAAAAGTATCAAGCAGTACAACTGTATATATCAATAAAAAATGTTTCTAGAGCAACAAATCAGTTTATAAATTATTTCTGAAGGATCACGTGACACTGAAGACTAGAGTAATGGCTGAAAATGTAGCTTTGCCATCACAAAAATAAATTACATTTTGAAATATATTACTATGTATGTAAATTTTTTACAATATTACTGTTTTTACTGTGTTTTTAATCAAATACATGCAACCTTGGTGAGCAATTCTTTAAAACAGTACTTTTTTTTTAAACTATTTTTAATGTTTTTTAAAGAAGTCTCTTCTGCTCCCAAGTATGCATTTATTTGATCCAAAGTACAGCTAAAACAGTAAAATTTTGAAATATGTTTACTATTTATAGTAACTGTTTTCTATTTAAATATAATTTATTCCCATGAGCTAAATTTTCAGCATCTTTAATCCAGGCTTTAGTGTCACATGATCCTTCAGAAATCATTCTAATATGATGATTTGCTGTCCACATTTATTATTGTTGTTATAAATATTTAAAACAGTTGAGTACATTTTTTTCAGGATTCTTTCATAAATAGAAAGATCCAAAGGTCAACATTTATCTGAAACAAAAAGCTTTTATTATATTTATTGACACTATACACTTTACCATTCAAAAACTTTTTTTTTTGTTTTTGGGAAAGAAATTATATAAATTAATACTTGAATACTTTTATTCAGCAAGGATGCTTTAAATTGATCATGCTGTTCTTCTGAACTTTGTATTCATCAAAGAAGCCGGAAAAAAATATACTCTGCTGTTTTCAACATAATAGTAATAATAAATGAGAAGAAAATACAATTTTTGAGCAGCAAATCAGAATATTTGAATGATTTCTGAAGAATCATGTGACTGGAGCAGTGATGCTAAAAATTCAGCTTTGAAGTCACTGAAATAACATTTTACATTTTAAAATATATTATAAAACAGTTATTTTAAATAGTATTTGCTGTACTTTGGATCAAATAAATGCAGGCTTGGTGAGCAGAAGAGACTTCTTAAAAAAACTTTAAAAATCTTACTGTTCAAATACGTTTGACTGGTAGTGTATTTTAAATTCTCAATACTGACTGGTTTGGAAATGGCACTTCATAAACCTAAAAACCTGCAAAAATGTTAAAATTAATTGCATCTCTGACCTTCAATTCTTCGTTTCCATGATAACAAAGTATACCTTTTTTGGACAAACCTCAATTTTCTAAAATGTTACTAAGCTCTAAATGCTTCTCTTCTCTACAGCACTTCACATCTCAGCGTGATGACTTTGAAGGAACACGGGAGGGGATTCTGGTCTGGCTGACTGAAATGGACCTTCAGCTCACCAATGTAGAGCATTTTTCAGAGAGCGATATCCATGAAAAGATGCGTCAACTAAACGTCAGTACACTCTGATTTTATGTATATATTTCTATTGAATGAGTCTAGTCACAAAATTTGAATAAAAAATAATTTGTGATTTGACCTCCCACAGGCATTTCAGCAGGAGATCACTCTAAACACAAACAAGATAGATGCTCTGATTGTATTTGGAGAGAACCTGATCCAGAAGAGTGCTCCGGTGGATGCCGTACTCATTGAAGATGAACTAGAGGAGCTGCACTCTTACTGCCAGGAAGTGTTTGGGAGAGTGGCCCGATTCCACCACCGTCTCATCAGCAGGCGCCCGGTCAGTTTGAAAAGACAGATCTCACAAACATTGAACAATACTCTCTTGACTGAGTACTAACTTTTACCCTTCCCACTCTTCTCATAGGTACTTGAGGAAGACAGAGAGTTCTCAGACAGAGACACAGATCCGGAGGACTCGGCTGATTTCAGTGGGGTGTGGGAGAGGGAAAGGGAGGAGGACGAGGAGGAAGAGGAGGCTGCGATGAGTTCTGATGTTTCTTTGACGGTACGTCAGGCCGTGTCTCAGTTGATACCACCTACTCTGGAGCGTTCAGGACGTGAGACACCCGTCAGTGTGGATTCTATCCCACTGGAGTGGGACCACACCGTCGATGTGGGAGGATCTTCATCTCCAGAGGATGATGAGGAGTTGACGTTCTACAGCGCCCTATCAGGTAACTCTTTACTGACTGGTTTCTGCTGCTCTAATTAAGAGAATAAAGTTGCAATATTTTGAGAATAAAGTCGAAATTAGGAAAATAAAGTTGAAATATTTTGAGAAAGAAATCGAAATTACTAGAATAAAGTCAAAATATATTTAAAAATATCAAAATTACAAAAATAAAGTTGAAATATTTTGAAAGAAGTAGAAATTATGAGATATAGTCAAAATATTTCAAGAATTAAATAGAAATTACAAGAATGAAGTCGAAATATTTTGAGAATAAAGTCAAAATTACAAGAATAAAGTCAGAATATTTTGAGAAATTGAAATTACGAGAATAAAGTTTAAATATTTTGAGAATAAAATCAAAATTACGAGAATAAAGTCGAAATATTTTAAGAAGTCGAAATTACGAGAATAAAGTCGAAATATTTTGAGAATTCAAAATTACGAGAATAAAGTTTAAATATTTTGAGAATAAAGTCGAAATTACGAGAATAAAGTCAAAATATTTTGAGAATTCAAAATTACGAGAATAAAGTTTAAATATTTTGAGAATAAAGTCAAAATTACGAGAATAAAGTCAAAATATTTTAAGTCGAAATTACGAGAATAAAGTCGAAATATTTTGAGAATTCAAAATTACGAGAATAAAGTTGAAATATTTTGAGAATAAATCAAAATTATGAGAATAAAGTCTGAATATTTTGATAATAAAGTCAAAATTACTAGAATAAAGTTGAAATATTTTGAAAATAAAGTCAAAATTACGAGAATAAAGTCTGAATATTTTGAGAATAAAGTCAAAATTACGAGAATAAAGTCGAAATGTGAGAATAAAGTTAAAATTACGAGAATAAAGTCTGAATATTTTAAGAAATCGAAATTACGAGAATAAAGTCAAAATATTTTGAAAATAAAGTCAAAATTACTAGAATGAAGTCGAAATATTTTGATATTACAAGAATAAAGTCGGAATATTTTGAGAATAAAGTCAAAATTATGAGAATAAAGTCTAAATACTTTGAGAATGAGTCAAAATTACGAGAATAAAGTTGAAATATTTTGAGAAGAAATCAAAATTACGAGAATAAAGTCAAAATATTTTTAAAATAAAGTCAAAATTATGAGAATAAAGTCGAAATACTTTGAGAATGAGTCAAAATTACGAGAATAAAGTTGAAATATTTTGAGAAGAAATCAAAATTACGAGAATAAAGTCAAAATATTTTAAAAATAAAGTCAAAATTATGAGAATAAAGTCGAAATATTTTCAGAATAAAGTCAAAATTACTAGAATAAAATTGAAATATTTTGATAATATTGTCAAAATTACAAGAATAAGTCAAAATATTTTGAGAATAAAGTCAAAATTACAAGAATACAGTCAAAATATTTTGAGAATAAAGTCACATTTGTCTTTATGTACAACTTTTGTTTTATATTGTTATATTAAAAAGGTGTTAATAATAATTAAGCTTGGCAACTAGTTAGTGTAAAATATGTTACACTGAAATATATAAAGAAACCAATAGCTGTTTCGTTGATGAAGCAACAAGCCTCAATTATTGAATGATCCATATCCAATTAGATTATCTAAAACTGCTCTAGTAATGTGTCTACTGTACATCTTCATGTTGTCTGCTGCTCTTTTATACTCAATACTCTGATATATCTCGATCTCTCTGTCTGTTACATGACTCTCTATTAGTCTAGTTTATTCGGTCTGTTATAGCATCTATAGATCTCTGTCTGTCTGCCGCTCTTCTGTTGCAGATGTAGAAGTCACTGAGAGCACTCAGTCGTTTATTAAAGCTACATCGAAAGCTCTGAAGGCTGTGTCCGGTAGGCATCAGCCTGCTGCATGCTGTCAGCACCATCACTGCACGTTACATGCGTGTTTCAGCATATGTTTCCTTCATTCATCTCTAAATATAAGACATTTTATTCTTTGTGCTCACTGCCTGTTTGGTTAACAACTTCCTCTTTCAAGAAGCTGCCCATGTTTTTGAAATCCCATGGTGCTTGTTTTTATGTGCCAAGAATCTTCTTCAGCATGTGTTGCAGTACATATTCAAACAGATGTTTTTTATAATGCATGTTGGTTTTGTGACCAATTGCATTTTTATTCTTTTTTTATTACTGTAGCATGCTGTGCAACTGAGTGGTGATTTCCTGCATGCTCGTTCTGAGTGACATGAGGAGTTAAAATAACTCTTTCTGTCTCTCGCTTCAGGAGGACGGTCAATGGTGGAGACGTGGCACTCTCCCGATGCACCAGACAGGAAGCGAGCGAACAGAGAGATCATACGCAGTCTCACATCTTCACCTTCCAACAGCAGCGCTCAGTATCACCCACACGCCTATGTAAGTCCTCACATACACTACACTCACTAAATACACATTAACATTGGCAAACCCGTATAAAAACACATTTTGGTTGTTTTTCCTCTCTCTTTCTCCAGGATAAGCTCATGTCTGAGTGTGCTGGAAGTATAGACAGTATAAAACGAGTGAAACTGATTCTGAATGAGGAAGAACAACTGGACGATCAGGGTTTGATGGTCCTCTCCGCAGCAGATAAGACGGGTACTATTTTTTGTATTATATGCTATATGTTCACACATCAGTTGAGTTTCAATGACATCTGACATTTGCCCTCTAATCTTTGGCTTCAGGTGTGATCGAGCGATGGGAGCTCCTACAGGTGCAGTCGTGCAGCGTGCCGCAGGATCTTCAGCAGTGGCACAGACTCAACTCTGACCTCACTGATGTCATGGCATGGCTGAACGCTGTGATGCCTGAGCTAGAGAAACTTCAAACTCTACAGCCAAAAATCACCATCAGAGACATGGAGAGCAACATCCACAAACTAAAGGTACTGAGACATTTAGAAAGAAGAAAGTTAATAAACCATCATGGTTTCATGCGGGGATGTCATGATTCTTAGATTCAATCTGAGTGCTCGATTATTAAAAATCCTCAACTGCAGTTTGCCCATATCGAATAACCGATTCGTGCATTCCACGGATGACAATCCATGAAATGCATTATTAGACCATTTTCTAAGGCTGCATGATATATAGTAGTCAACATTTGAAGTGGATCAAAACCTTTCATCAAAGTTGTCCTAAAACTAAAAAAATACCAGTTCTTGTCTTAGGACAACTTTGATGAACTTTTTTGATCCACTTTAATTGTTGACTGCTGTATTAAACTCATTTAAAAATTGTAGTAAAACATGCTATTGTGAATTCACAAACACGCTTTAATTATTTACATGCGTGTAGGTAACGTACATGTGTGTAAGAGTGGCTCCATTTACAGTAAATGCTGCTCCACACAAACTGTAATCATTTACATGTGTGGAGCTCTCAAACTCCATCTCCGTGTATTGTTGTGAGTTTGCGTTTATTATAATGTTCACCTGGGAATGCAGTGTGCACCATTTAAAAATCATTTATAAACTTACACAAACACAGGAGAATACGTTATCTTTCTCAGTATGCTAACTGTTCATCGCGATTTCAAAATAAAGGTTTAAACCCTCGCTCTGAGTTTACATGTTTTGATGTCTACATATTCAAGAAATTACAATGGCTGTAGCATCGTAAAGAAATGGCCAAATATTAAAGATTAAGTCAATATTTGAATTAAATGTTGAGTCAATATGTGACCCTGGACCACAAAACCAGTCTTAAGTCGCTGGGGTATATTTGTAGCAATAGCCAAAAATACATTGTATGGGTCAAAATTATTGTTTTTTCTTTTATGCCAAAAATCATTAGGAAATTAATTAAAGATCATGTTCCATGAAGATTTTTTGTAAAATTCCTACTATAAATGTATAAAAATGTAATTTTTGATTAGTAATATGCATTGTTAAGAACTTAATTTGGAGAAGTTCAAAGGTGATTTTCTCAGCATTTTGATTTTTTTGCACCCTCAGATTTCAGATATTCAAATAGATGTATCTCGGCCAAATATTGTTCTATCCTAACAAACCATGCATCAATAGAAAGCTTATTTATTGAGCTTTCATATAATGTATACATCTCAGTTTTGTAAAATTTAACCTTATGACTGGTTTTGTGGTCCAGGGTCACATATTATACAAGGAATGGATAAAAAAACAATCGTCTCTATTGTTTATAATACATTACGTATTTTAACAGTTTTGTCCACTAAAACAATATGATTACTTGCTTTTGATACTTTATTTGAACTAATTATTATTGCCTCATTGCTATTATATACGTGTTTTACGTAATTGTAAAGGTGATTGTTTGCTTAGGTCTATTTATAATTATCCGATTACTCGATTAATCGTCAGAATAATCGACTGATTACTCGATTACTAAAATTATAAATGCAAAAATATTAAGCAGCACAACTGTTTTCAAGTTTCATAATAATAATAAAAATGCTTTTGAGAAGCAAATCTGCATATTAGAATTATTTCTGAAGGATCATGTGACACTGAAGACTGAAGTAATGATGCTGAAAATTCAGCTTTGATGTCAGGAATAAATTACATTTTAAAATATGTGACCCTGGACCACAAAACCAGTCATAAGGGTCAATTTTTTTTTAAACTGAGATTTATACCCTATCTGAAAACTGAATAAATAAGCTTTCCATTGATGTATCGTTTGTTAGAATAGTATAATACTTGGCTGAGATACAACTATTTGAAAATCTAGAATCTGGGGGTGCAAAAAAAATCGAAATATTGTGAAAATCACCTTTAAAGTTGTCCAAATGTAGTTCCAAGCAACATGGTCCAGGCTCACATATGTGACCCTGGACCACAAAACCAGTCATAAGGTTAAATTTTACAAAACTGAGATATATACATCATACGAAAGCTCAATAAATAAGCTTTCTATTGATGTATGGTTTGTTAGGATAGGACAATATTTGGCCGAGATACATCTATTTGAAAATCTGAAATCTAAGGGTGCAAAAAATCAAAATACTGAGAAAATCACCTTTAAAGTTGTCCAAATTAAGTTCTTAACAATGCATATTACTAATCAAAAATTGCATTTTGATAGGTTTACAGTAGGAATTTTACAAAAAATCTTCATGGAACATGATCTTTACTTAATTTCCTAATGATTTTTGACATAAAAGAAAAATCAATAATTTTGACCCATACAATGTATTTTTGGCTATTGCTACAAATATACCCCAGCGACTTAAGACTGGTTTTGTGGTCCAGGGTCACATATGTTGAAATAGAAAACATTTTTATTGCAATCATTTTTCCACAGTCAATTGTACTGTATTTTCAGTGAAATAAATGCAGCTGTGGTGAGCATGTGAGACTTCTTTCAAAAAATTTACAGACCCTAAATTTTTAAACAGTAGTGTTTATTGTTTATGCATTTACTGTATAGGTTCATTTTGGCATTTTGTTCTTTCCTTAGGACATGCAGAGGACTTTTAACGGCTACAAATCTGTGATGATTGGTGTTAATCTCAGTGGGCGGGCCTTCCAGCACGGAGACAGCACTGAACTACAAGAACTGCGTGAGAATCTGCAGTCAGCCAATCAAAAATGGGCACAGGCCTGTGCAGCCTTGGACAGCTGGGAACACAGACTGCATCAAGCACTCATGGAATGTCAGGTGAGGAAAAACAAGCTTGAAAAGTGGCACTGATACCAGAGTTTAGAAAATAAAGCACCATGAGTGTCTTAATTTGTTTTGCAACTGCAACACAAACATCTGTTTAGTAAGCACATGTCTGTGCACTTTCACACATTTGCACTTGTTGCTTTTTGTGTTTGATTTTATCTCAGGATGCAAAATCATAAAACCACAAAAAGTTTTTTAGTTTCAGAAATGCTGACTGCGCATTGTTCTTGAAATTACAGCGTACCATGAGTCATATTAAAGGTCTTAAACACTTCTCTTGAACGCTTTCAATCACTCATTCTGCTTTTAACTCAAGGAGTCAGCTAAGTTTTTAATTAGATTTGTACTTGGCAAAATGTGAGGGGGTTATTTTCAGGGCTTATTTAAAAATTGTATGCTATTTTTCCCAGTAACATCTTGTAGGACTTTTGTAAAGGTCCTGATATAGTAAAGCCTAAACCAAACACACAATGTAATAAAGGCCTGTGAGAAACAAACACTAACTTACTTGTTTATTCCGTTTTTTTCACAGGAGTTTCACGAGACTCTTCACTCTCTGCTGTTGTGGTTAGCTAAAGCAGAAAGCCAGCGCTACATGGTCAACATCCATGACCAAAATACAGACCTCAACATCCTGCAAGACCATCGAGACACACTCAAGGTAGAATAGTGTGCTTGTGTGCTGTTATTGTACAATATCTAAACATATCTCCAAAAATAATTAAATCAAATGTTAATAAATGAGTTAAACCCATTTTACTGTTAATTGATGAAGTTTGTGCATATAATAGGCTGTTCAGCAGGACTTACAGTCTCGTGAGAGGGAGGTATACTGCCTGCAGGAGATCTCCTCACAGATCCTCCTACAGGACCAGGGAGAAGACACCCTGGAGGCCAAAGAAAAGGTTCACGTCATCAGCAACAAGTTACGACTGCTGATCAGACAGATTGCACATGACCTGCACACACTGCAAAGCAGACTGGTATGTTTCATTCGGTCTCACTCACACAAGCACAGACTTTCTCCTCAGGCCAGACTGGTCTGATTCACTCTCACACACTGATGTTTTGATCCCTTCTATTCTGTCGCAGGACTCTTCAGGTCCAAATGTGGGCAGGACAGCACCAACACAACAGCAGGTAAAGAAACACTCTTTCCATTAATACCCCCTTCAGACTGGAAATGACAAGGATCTGATTGAGTTTCTGCTCAAATAAATTGGTGCTGTTTACAGAGCCTAGATTTATTATTATAGTTAATTGAATTGTTTAAAAAAAAAGTGAAATGAAGTAAAATGTTTGCAGTCGTAGGTCACCATTATATAGATTTTGTCTTCTAATGCTGCTCTTTAGAAGCTTTTTGGGTTTCGAAAGTGACAGTTAATGTGGTTACTAGGTGCTAATAAACACTGAGTTATTTGTCTTCTTTCTCTAGGAAGCCACAGGAGTTCAGGCTGTTACACGGGGATCTCCCACGAGTGTCAGGTACACGCTGATAGTATTACTATGTGTTCGTGACCTTGCGTTACCTTGCTGAAGTTGATGTCTTCTAGTACTCTCTTCACACTCTCTAGTTCTTCTCACTTTCACACATCTGCTCCACTTTCACCTCTTGAAAGACTCAACATGTACTTTATGCTAACCTTCACAAACTACAAAGTTAAGAAATAACTAATTTTAAAAACAAAGTTGAAATATGCATAGTTGACAAATAACATGTTAATGAATATTCTTAAAGCAACAACTTCATTTTAGGTTTAATGTTGAAAATGTTGGGGTCAGTTAGATTTTTTTTTTAAGGATTAATACTTTTAATCAGCAAGGATGGATTCAGTTGATCAAAAGTGACAGTAAAGCAAAAAAGTGGCACCAAAATGAACTAAAATGCTCCATAAATTTAAGACAAAAAATGACCCTGCACAAATAAATAATATGTGACCCTGGACCACAAAACCAGTCATAAGGTTAAATTTTACAAAACTGAGATGTATACATCATATGAAAATCAATAAATAAGCTTTCTATTGATATATGGTTTGTTAGGATAGGACAATATTTGGCTGAAATACATCTATTTGAAAATCTGGAATCTGAGGGTGCAAAAAATCAAAATACTGAGAAAATCACCTTTAAAGTTGTCCAAATTAAGTTCTTAACAATGCATATTACTAATCAAAAATTACATTTTGATATGTTTACAGTAGGAATTTTACAAAAAATCTTCATGGAACATAATCTTTACTTAATTTCATTGGCATAAAAGAAAAATCTATCATTTTGACCCATACAATGTATTTTTGGCTATTGCTACAAATATACCCCAGCGACTTAAGACTGGTTTTGTGGTCCAGGGTCACATATATTACAGCTGTCGTGATTGAAATGAAATGCGAAAATAAATGAAAAGTGTCAATTTTTGCTGAATTGCATTTAGATTTGCTCACTGCATCAGATTGCCTTATAACTAATCAAATGTGTTTCTGTTGAATTTAGGAATACATTGGCCAATCGGAGGAGCTTAGATTAGTCAGCGCTGAAAATACGCCAATCAGAGGCTTTTTTTGATTCCCTCATCATAAACAATACAGTGCAGATACAATGTAAATAAAATATTCATTTGGTAGCTTTAGTGATTATAACGGGAGTTTTTGCATAACTTGTACTAGACTTGGCTAACGTCATGTTTGTCTGTGAAGCCAGAATGTGAAATAAAAACGAAAACAAAAATGTTTTATATTGTTTTCTATATGTGACCCTGGACCACAAAACCAGTCATAAGGGTTGGGTTTTTTTTTTATTGAGATTCATACATCATCCATTGATGTATGGTTCGTTAGGATAGGACAATATTTGGCCGAAATACAACTATTTAAAAATCTAGAATCTGGAGTGCAAAAAAATCGAAATACTGAAATTGCCTGTAAAATTGTCCAAATGAAGTTCTTAGCAATGCATATTGGTAATTAAAATTAAGTTTTGTTACAAAATAAAATTTACAAAATATCTTCATGGAACATGATCTTTACTGGCTATTGCTACAAATATACCCGTGCAACTTCAGACTGGTTTTGTGGTCCAGGGTGACATATCGATATTAATAATCATTATTACAATATAAAGAGCAATAATCTACAATAATGATTTTTGTCATAATATTGAAGCCCTATGATCTCCTGGTTTTTACATGTATAATTTAGATTCAATTTTAAAGTCTATTGTTATTGACAACAGTTTAAAATACCAATTAAATTGGGTAAATTTAAGTCTTTGACATTAAAGACAACATACAGTTTTTATAATAATAAGGTGATTATAAAAATTGCCCCCACAAATGTAAAACATGCCTCTGAAAATCAATATCTGACACTGCATTAAAGACATTTATAATGTTACAAATAATTTTAATGTTTAAAAAAATCTGTTCTTTTGAACTTTCTATAGATACTTGGGGGAAAAATACTATATCATGTTTTCCACAAAAATATTTCTGAAAAAAAAAAACTCTGTTCACCAAAGCTGCATTTATTTGATCAAAGATACTAAAAAACAGTAATACTGTGAAAAATTATTACAATTTAAAATGTTGTTTTGTACTATTGTAATATATTTTAAACACAATTTATTCCTGTGATGGCAAAATAGTATTAATATTAATGTTAAAGGGATAGTTCACCCAAAAATGAAAATTCTGTCATTATTACTCACCTTCATGTCGTTCCAAACCCATAAGACCTTAAATTAACCATCAAATTGAGATATTTTTGATGAAATCCGACAGCTTTCTGACACTCTACAGACAGCAACAGAACCACGTCATGGTACTCTCATGAATCCGTGTTGAAATTGTTTAGTAAGAATCGTTATTTTTGTTTTCTTTGCACACAAAAAATATTCTTGTAGCTTCATAACATTATGGTTGATCCACTGATGTCATATGGACTATTTTAATGGTGTCCTTACTACCTTTCTGGGCCTTGAACGTGGTAGTTCCGTTGCAGTCTATACAAGATCAGAAAGCTGTCTAATTTCATCAAAATATCTAATTTGTGTTACGAACATGAATGAAGGTCTTTCGGGTTAAGTAATTGATGACAGAATTTTCATTTTGAGTCAACTATCCCTTTAAAAACCATTGTTCTGCTTACCGTGATTATTTTTTTGGGTCAGGCTGCTTTGATGAATAAAAAGTAAAAAAAAAAAAATTGACAACGTCGAAGTCTTCTCTGTCACTTTTGATCAATTTAATGCATCCTTGCTGAATAAATAATAAAAAAAACTTCCTAACCCCAAATTTTGAACTAGTTTAAAAAAATTAAACTAACAACTGTCTAACTGTCCTTCGCACAGGGCTGACAAGTCTGATTCGTCGCCAGCGAGGCCATTCCTGTATCGTGTCCTACGAGCGGCTTTTCCCCTCCACATCCTCTTCCTGCTCCTGCTGGTTGTGGCGTGTCTGGTGCCTCTCTCAGAGGACGACTACAGCTGCACTCTCTCCAACAACTTTGCCCGATCCTTTTACCCCATGCTCCTCTACACCAACGGGCCCCCACCCACATGAGAGCGATCACACGTACCTTTCACTAACACACAGTTGAATGAGTAGAGGAAATGGAACATAGTCCGAGCCTCTTGGTTAACTTTGCTGTAGCAGATCCTGTAGCTCTGAGCGAATGCCCTTGCGTTTGGGTTTCAATATTCAATAGATTATCCTGCAACAATCAAATCTTGTTCATGGATCCGAGGTCTGTTGCACATGGAGAGGGATTTTTTTGTCTGAAGCAATCCGAAACCTTAGCTCATGATGTATATTTGTATTTTTAGAGAACAGCAAGGATTCCTCATCAAAGGTGCACTCATTTTCTAACTGTATAGTACAGTATGTAGCAGCACATTCGTTGAAACATTAAAATAGTCCACACAAATGTATTTATTTTTTAAATATAAATGACAATTGAATCTATAGCTCACTCATAGGCTTTGAGTCAGCCTGTATTTTTTAACTAGAAGCCCTGTTTATATATCTGAGTGACAGGACTTGCTTGATTATGAGTTTTGTTCACGCATTCAATGTGAAATGACTTGCAATGATGAATATATTTTATTTGTAGCTCTCTTAGCCGCCATTTTCTTGGTCAAAGCCATGGAGGAGAGACACAGAGAGGCATCAGGGTGTGTGCAAATGTCTTTTATGTTTATTTATTCGGCCTGAGGTTTAGTGGCTGCGTTGTTTTTGTGTGTGTGAATAATATAAGACTACTGAAATAATTTAATTATAACTGGTAAATGATCTCAGTGGAGATCTAAATTATATCGGATTGTTTTATAGTTTATAGCTAGAATTATTCTGGCAGGAAAACATTGTGTCCAGATGTGTGTTTGTCTGGTCTGATGGTAAAGGTGTCTCATAGAAACACATTTCAAAAGTATCTACATAATTGTATGTAGCTTTTTTTTTTTTTTTAACCTACACAAAGTCAATTCTGATAATAATATGGTATAAAGGCCATTAGTCACTCTTTCACTCATACTAACTGCCAAAGTGTCAGAACTTTGTTTTATAATTTATGGTTACTAAAAGAGTGCTGTTTGTTTGATGTTTTAATAGATTTGTTATAGTATGGATTACATTATGGGTCAACTGAAACAGACTGATATAAATATCCATGAATCACCGATTTAAAAAAAAACAGTCACTTTGTTATGAATTTATTTTGCTGCAAACCTTGCACTGCCAATGTCAAACAGTGGTTGAAGAGAATTTAAAGTTGGATGTGACGTTTGTGTTTTTTGAGTTTGAAGTCAATTTTCATTCAAATAAACATCATGTACAAATATGTAAGTGTTCACTCATTCATTCCCACATTTTAGTTTTGCAGCTGTATACAGTAAAAATAAATTTACTGTTGTGCCACTGTATCATCAGTATTTTTTTCTGTTTAAAGGGTTACTCCCCAAAATTAATATTTTGTCATTAATCACTTACCCCATGTCGTTCCGAACCCGTAAAAGCTTCGTTCGTCTTCGAAACGCAATTTAAGCTATTTTTGAAAACCGGGAGCTTTGTGACTGTCCCAATGACTGCCAATGAAAATAAGTATGAAAGACAAGATCAAAATAGTCCATCTGCAATCAGTGGTTCAACCATAATTTTACGAAGCTATGAGAATACTTTTTGTACGCAAAGAAAACAAAAATAACGACTTTATTCAACAACTCATCTCCTCCACGGAGATGAACTATGGAAGATGAACTTTCCGCCAGGTCAGAAAAAAATCCATGCCTTAAAAAGTCGAAATTATGACATAGTTAAGTCATAATTACAAGATAAAAACTCGAAATTATGATTTACTAAATAGAAATGATGACTTTAAACGTCATAATTATGAGATACAAAGTCAAAATTATGACAAAAAAAATCGAAATTATGAGATAAAGTCAAAATTATGACTTAAATCATAATTACGAAATAAAAAGTCGAAATTATGATTTAATAAATCGAAATTATGACAAAAAAAAATCGAAATTACGAGATAAAAAGTCACAATTATGACAAAAAAAAAAAATCGAAATTATGAGATAAAAAGTCACAATTATGACTTAAGTCATAAACACAAGATAAAAAGTAGAGATTATAACATACTTAAGTCATAATTACAAAATAAAAACTCAAAATTATGATTTACTAAATAGAAATTATGACTTTAAAAGTCATTATGACATAAAAAGTCAAAATTATGACTTAAATCATAATTATGAGATAAAAAGTCGTAATTATGACAAGTCATAAACACGAGATAAAAAGTAGAAATTATGACATACTTAAGTCATAATTAAAATATAAAAACTCGAAATTATGATTTACTAAATAGGAATTATGACTTTAAAAGTCATTATGAGATACAAAGTCGAAATTATGACTTAAAAAAAAATCGAAATTATTACTTAAAAAAAAAATCGAAATTATGACATACAAAATCTAAATTATGATTTAAAAAATCTAAATTATGACTTAAAATCGAAATTATGACTTAAGTCATAATTATGAGCTAAAAAGAAATTATGACTTTAAAAAGTCGAAATTATGAGTCTACAAGTCAAAATTGATTTAATGACTTTATAAACACATTGGTCAAATGATAGCGTTCTAATGATAAACGGGACATTTCAGAACGAATTAACTTGCTTTAAAACAGTTTGGAGGACCAAGTTCAGTACACACCTTATTATTAAATCATTTAACATTTACAGACAAGCAGAATATATTCCAAAATAAGCACAATGCAATTTTGTTTTGTTTTTTAAGCATGGTGTCTGATGCAGCTAGCAGAGAAAAGCGTACACTGTTTGCGTCCAGGGGATACTCTCCAAAATGGTGCTACGGTGACGCGGAGACGACGAATTGTTGAATAAAGTCGTATTTTTTCTTTGCGTACAAAAAGCATTCTCATAGCTTCGTAAAATTACGGTTAAACCACTGATAGCAGATGGACTATTTTGACGACGTCTTTTCTGGGCCTTGACAGTGTTATTTACTTGGCAGTCAATGTAACAGCCACAAAGCTCCCGGTTTTCATCCAAAATATCTTAAATTGTGTTTCGAAGACTAAAGACGCTTTTACGGGTTTGGAACGACATGGAGGTAAATGACAAAATTTTCATTTTGGGTAGAGTAACCATTTGAAGCTTACGTCTGTAAAAAAAAAATTCTGTTACCTCAGTTCCCTGTTGAAAAAAAACAGTATATGCTGGTTAGGAAGGTTTTTATGCTTGTCCTTTGCTGGTTTATGCTGGTCCTTAGCTGGTCACCAGCATAAACCAGCAAAGGACCATCTTAAACCAGCATCCCAGCATCAAAACCTACCTAACCAGCATATGCTTTTTTTTCAACAAGGTTTAACCATAAGTAGGTTAATTCCAAAAAACGAATTAGTTCAATTCCAGAATAAAAGTTTCCGGTAACACTTTACAATAAGGTTCATTAGTTAACATTAGTTAACCACATTAGTTAACATGAACTAATAATGAACTGCACTTCTACAGCATTTATTAATCTTTGTTAATGTTAATTTCAACATTTACTAATGCATTATTAAAATCTTGTTAACATTAGTTAATGCAGTGTGAACTAACATGAACAAACAATGAACAACTGTATTTCCGTTAACTAACGTTATTAAAGATTAGTAAATACAGTAACAAATGTATTGCTCATGGTTAGTTCATGTTAGTTAATACATTAACTAATGTTTAACTAACGAACCTTATTGTAAAGTGTTACCAAGTTTCCTGATAATGTACTCACCTCATGTGATCAAGATGTTCATATTTTTGTCTTCAGTTCCAAAAAAATTAAGGTTTTTGAGGAAAACATTCCAGGATTTTTCTCGACACTTGACTTAAATGATGGCCAACGTGTCCAAATTGCATTTTCAATGCAGCTTCAAAGGGATCCCAGCCGAGAAATGAGAGTCCGAAAACTTCCGAAAGAGGCATCAACACTCAAAGATGTTTTTAAAAGTGTTACATTTACTGTCGATGACAAGTACTTTATAAACCACAGAAAGCACCACGGGACAGCAAATAACAGCACTCTAATGTCTTACAAATACACAGACAGAGTACAAAATGCATAAACTATTAGAAGTGTGCGTTTCATTTAGCTTGGCCAGTCTTTAGAGAAACAGTCATGTTGAGTCAGAGGTTCTCAGAAATCTTGGATGGCAAACAAAATGTTTAAATGTGCAGTGTGTAATTTCGGCAATCTCTTTGAATGGCCCAAGAGGACACAACATAACACTGGATCAACCAACGGCGCAATTTATGGGTGGTGCGAATCGCAAAATGGCAGACGGGGGAGTGTTTGAATGTCGTTTGGCATAGAAACTACACACTTCACACTGAATGGAACCAGCCATTAAAAGATTCCATTTGTGATTCTTGAATGTTGAACATGATTGGTTGGGATGAAGTGGGTTCCTCTTCGGGTTGGCATTATGGCACAATAGGAAAACAATAGTTTGAACTGCTTTGTGTTCAAGCAGGACTGAGCGCCATTTGAAAGCCCTGTTTGGTTGAGGTTGTCGCTGGTCATCTAAAGTTCTTTTTCCCAGGTCTGGTTTGAAACACCCTCATGACCATACATAGGACAAGCAGCTTGAATGTTGGATTCAAATCCAGTGCTGCATCCAGAGAGATTTTTACCCCACAGAAGTGTCCATGTCCACTCGATGAAGACTACATTCTAATGTCTTATCCACCGTTTCCTCAGCTCTAGAGAGACAGACACAATATGTGGTAACTTAGATCAAAAAATTTTATGTGAACAGTGTGATTTTAAGAAATATATGATGATTGATTTGACTGTACTAGTTGAAAAAATGTTCCAGGTTCGGCATGTTATGTTTAACAGTTTGTAAAACACAAAAATCATGTGAACAGGAAAGCGCTTAATTTGCGACTTTTAAAAGGCTGCACTTATTTCATCAAAAATACAGTAAAAACTATAATATTGTGAAATATTTTACAGTTTAAAGCGTATTGAAGTTATTAAAGTCTTTTTTCTAAGAATTGCAATACAAACTCGCAATTCTGACTTTTTTTTCCTATTATTCCTAGAATTACGTGATATAAACTGCAAAAAAAACCCTCTAAAATCGCATAATACAAACACATAATTCTGACTTCTTTCTCAAAATTGTGATACAAACTCAAAATTCTCACTTTTTTTCTCAGAATTACATGATACAAACTCGCTAAAAAACTTTTTTTTTTTCACGCAATTGTTTATATTACCCAATTCTGACAAAAAAGTGAGAATTGCGCGTTTGTATTGCAATTCTGAGAAAAAAATTAGGAGTTCACACAGTTCAGAGTTAATATGCAATTCTCAGAATTGCGAGTTTATAACATAATTCTGACTTTTTAACTCGCAATTGCAAGTTTATATCATGCATTCTGAGAAAAAAAGTAAGAATTGTGAGTTTGTATCACAATTTTGAGAAAGAAGTCAGAATTATGTGTTTGTATTACACAATTTTAGAGAGTTTTTTCTTGCAGTTGTGAGTTTATATCATGTAATTCTGAGGGAAAAAAAGTCAGAATTGCGAGTTTGTATTGCAATTCTGAGAAAAAATTCAGAATTGCAAGTTAGAATTCTGACTTTAATAACCTAATAATAGCAATTGCGTGTTATAAAGTCAGAATTGCAAGTTTGTATCACGTAATTGAGATTTTTTTTTTTCTGCATTTGTGAGTTTATATCACGCAATTCCGAGAAAAAAAAAGTCTGAATTGTGGGTTCAAATTATAAGTTTGTATCATGCAATTTTATCATTTTGTTCCCCACAATTGTGAGTTTATATCATAATTCTGAAAAAAATGTCAAAATTGCACGTTTGTATCACAAAATTCAGTTTTTTTCCAGCATTTTTGAGTTTATATCATGCAATCTGAGAAAAAATTAAGAATTATGAGTTTGTATCATGCCATTTTAGAGTTTTTTTCCCCACAATTGTGTTTATAATCACATAATTCTGAAGAAAGAAAATCAGAATTGCAAGTTTGTCTCACAATTCTAACTTTGTTCCTCAGAATTGCGTTATACAAACTTCCCAAATCAGATTTTTTTTCTCGCAGTTGTGAGCTTATATCACCCAAAAGTGAAAATTGCAAGTTTGTACCGCAATTCTGAGAGAAAAAAAATGTGAGTTTTATCACACAATTCAATTGTTTTCTCGCAATTATGAGTTTATATCATAATTCTGACTTTTCAACTCGCATTTGTGAGTTTATATCACGCAATTTTATAGTTTTTTTGGTAACACTTTACAATAAGGTTCATTAGTTAACATTAGTTAGCCACATTAGTTAACATGAACTAATAATAAACTGCACTTATACAGCATTTATTAATCTTTGTTAATGTTAATTTCAACATTTACTAATACATTATTAAAATCTTGTTAACATTAGTTAATGCATTGTAAACTAACATGAACAAACAATGAACAACTGTATTTTTGTTAACTAACAGTATTAAAGATTAGTAAATACAGTAACAAATGTATTGCTCATCGTTAGTTCATCTTAGTTAATACATTAACTAATGTTTAACTAATGAACCTTATTGTAAAGTGTTACCGTTTTTTTTCCCACAATTGTAAGTTTATATCATGTAATTCTGAGAAACAAAGTCAGAATTGCAAGTTTGTATCACGCAATTCAGACTTTTTTCCTGCATTTGAGAAAAAAAAGTTCTAAGTTTTGTATCACAATTTTGATTTAAAAAAGTCAGAGTTTGTATCACGCAATTGTATTATATTTTTAGATTTGTATAACGCCTGTTATAAAGTCAGAATTGTGAGATATAAACTCAATTGCGAATTTATATCTCACAATTCTGAGAAAAAAGTCAAAATTGCTAGATTAAAAAGTTTACCTTTTTTTTTCATTTTCTATTCAGTGGCGGAACCAAGCCTCCATAATCTTTTGACAAATTTGTGTGTGGATTTTTTTACAAAATATTTCTTTTTACCAAAACAGGCACAATACAAAAAAAAGTGTGGATGTATCGACTCACTGTGGACTTTGCCGGGTCTCCTGGTTGCTCTCTTTCAGTGCAGGCTGCTGTCTAGATGTGTGGAGGATCTCTGCGGTCTGTTGTGTGTCCGACCGGAGTGAGGCTTCTGTGTGAGCCACCAGCATCCGGCTGCTCTGGGACGTGTTGGCGTCTAGCATCTCTAGCAGAAGATCATACAGCAGCACCACGTTTTTTCTCTTCATAGTTGACAGATGCTCGATGCCTTTGTTGCTATGGACGACAGAAGAAGAGAACAGTGAGCCAGTGACAGATGAGGAGAAAATTGAGACATAAAATGCACTGAAAGTCTAGAATACGGATGCTGTGAAATCACAAACACAATCTGCTGTGGTACCTAAGGTGTCGAATATGCGAGAGCAGCATCAGCAGATGGGCGAGCCGAATGGACTGCTGCTGTGAGGACAAGCCTGTTCTGGAGATGGTCCAAACTAAAGCGTCAGTCACAGAGTCTAGCAGCCTCAGAACCTTCCCACGGCTCTCCACATCTTCAGGAGTCTGTGGCAAGCTTGAACAGTTGTCTGTTAATAAGCACACAACAGGAGTAAATCACAACATCTGATTAGGTTAAAAAGAGAACAGTTAAAGGGATAGTTCACCCAAAAATGAAAATAACCATTCATCTTCAGAAACCAAATTAAGATATTTTTGATGAATCTGAGAGCTTTCTGATCTTGCATGGACAGCAATGCAACTGACACGTTCAAGGCCCAGAAATTAAGAAATTGTTGAATGCATTTTTTTTTGTTAGTTTTCATGCTCACAAAACGTATTTCCTTACTACCTTTCTGGGCCTTGAACATGTCTGGGCCTTTCTGGGGTCAGGGTCAGAATGGATTTCATCAAAAATATCTTCATTTGTGTGTCAATGATGAACAAAGGTCTTACAGGTTTGGAAAGACATGAGGATGAGTAATTAATGACTAAATTTTCATTTTTGGGAGAACTGTCCCTTGGTTAAAACACTGGCATTGGCAGGAGACCACTGACCAGTCATGTAAATCAAAAGCTTCTCTGTTTAAACATGCTAAATATAGAGAGCGTGTTGTAATTAGCATGGTCTACAGTTATGTAGAGAAAAAAAAACAAGATATAAATGTATTTTTTAATCTTGCACAATAACGTACACACACACAATCAGACTAGTGTCATACTGGAGTTGAGAAGGATCATGGCTTTGAGGCAGACATATTCCTCTCTCTGGAGCTTCAGTTCTCTGAATCTGGAGGTGGTGGCTAGCAGCATGTCAAAGATCTCCATGATGCCTTCAACACAATTTCCTTCCTCCCTGAAAGAAGTAGAGAGAAAGAAGGAGAGGGTCAGAAAAGGCCAATCACTTGAGCCATAAATGTCATATAACTATTCACCGTGGAGTCACAGAAAATGACATCGCCACAAATATGTGTACAATCCCAAACTATCCTGAACTATGTTAGGGAGAAATTAAAGGATTAGTTTACCCCTGAATTCAAATTTACTGATAATTTACTCACCCCCATGTCATCCAAGATGTTCATGTCTTTTTTTCTTCAGTTAAAAAAAAAAAAAAAGTTTTTGAGGAAAACATTCCAGGATTTTTCTCCATATAGTGGATTTCAATGGGGATCAACGGGTTGAAGTCACAAATTGCAATTTCAATGCAGCTTCAAAGGGCTCTACACGATCCCAGCCAAGGAATAAGGGTCTTATCTAACAAATCAATTGGTCATTTTCTAAAACATATTAGAAAAGTGCAAATGCTCACAAATGCTTGTCTTGCACTAAGAAAGAAAGACATGAACATCTTGGATGACATGGGGGTGAGTAAAGTATCAAGACATTTTAATTCAGTGTTGAACTTATCCTTATATACTTTTACCCCTATCCTTTAGTCCATTCCATTTTTTACTGTAATAAAAAGAAATTATTTACTAAATAATATTTGTACAATGCTTGAACATACAGCTGTTGCTATTATTATTTTAAAATATTAAAAGTGAGTTTTAAAATAACAAAAGTAAAAATATTACACTACTGGTCAAAAGTTTGGGATCAGTAAGACTTGTAATAGCTCTTATGCTCATCAAGGCTGCATTTATTTGATCAAAAATACAGAAAAAACAGTAATATTGCAAAATGTTTTTACAATATAAAATACTGCTTTTTATTTTAATATAACTTAAAATATAATTTATTCCTGTGATGCAAAGCTGAATTTTCATCAGCTGTTACTCCAGTCTTAAGTGTCACATGCTCTTTTATTATTAGAATGATCAGTGTTGGAAACAGTTGTGCTGCCAAATCTTTTTTGGAACCTGTGATTCTTTTTTTCAGGATAAAAACAAGTTAAAAAGAACAGCATTTATTCAAAATATAAATATTTTCTAACAATGTAAATCTATGCAATCACTTTTTTATTTAACACATCCTTGGTGAACAAAGGTATTAATTTCTTTCAAAAAAAAAAAAAAAAGAATAAAAATTGACTGACCCCAAACTTTTTAACAGTAGTGTATATTGTTAGAAAACCTTTCTATTTTAAATAAATGTTGTTTTTAACCTTTTTAACCTTTGATCAAAGAATCCTGAAAAAAGTATCACAGGTTCCAAAAAAATGTTAAGGAGCACAACTGTTTTCAACATTGATAATAAATCAGCATATTAGAATGATTTCTGAAGGATCATGTGACACTGAAGACTGAAGTAATGATGCTGAAAATTAAAATGTAATGTACATTAATACAGAAAAACATTGTTTTACATCATAATAATATTTCACAATATTACGTTTTTTCTGTATTTTCATCTGATGAACACAACCTTGATGAGCATAACAAACTTCTTTAAAAAACATTACATTTCTTACTGATCCCTAACTTTTGAGCGTTAGTATATATATTATCCTTTTTTCTTTTATTATTTCATTATACACATCAAATATCAAAGTACAAATAACAAAACGGCAGGGCGCTGTTAGTCTAGCTATACTAAAAAGAGAATATCCAAAGTAGCTTAAAAAACAAAAAACAATTAATTAATAGAAAAACCAGGTAAAGGTAACACTAGCTAACTCATACAGCTTATCTTGAATGAATACAGATGACCTTAAAGTGTCAGGTGAAAGATAAAAGGAAGTACAAGCTGTCTCACAGTTTCTCATACGCACACATACTCAACCCTGTGTGAGAAATGAATAGTACAAACTAAGCTTGTGTTATGAGAACACACCAAGGTTTGCTAAAACCCTAGAGATAATCACCAAGGAAGAGGAATATTCAATTCCACACAAATTAATAAACAGGTACACACACACACGCAAACCATGCATACACAAAACAGAACAAAACCACATCATAACAAAGTGTAATCTCTTCACACTCAGTTTCCTTGATTGATAAACTTGAAAAACTATCTTCATGAATGTCACACACTATGTGCACCCACACATATAAACACTGTGTACACTGGACAAACACACAACAGAAGATTATCTGAAGGTCGATGAATAAATCCACTAAACATTAGTGTTTTTCAAATGTTACCATCAAGCAAGATATGAGTCGATCTCTCCCACTTATGGGAGTCGTCCTCAGATCTGTTTACATTCCCAAATTATCCTCTCAGAACTGTTCTCTGTTCTTGGTTTTGTGAATCGGTTTTGTCAACTGATGATATGTGTTTTAAGGGCCAATGCGACACATCAAGTAGACCAATAACCAATGTTTCGAACCAACATACATATCTGACGTAAAACAAGGGCTCTGACAAAAACTCTTTAAATGCTTTAAAATTATTTTAATCAGCAAATCGGTTTTGAAAATGACAGATATCGATAACCTTAAAAATGCTTAATAATAGTCGATAATCATCCAGGCAGTTGATTATAGTGGTTTTCCCTTAAAGGGATAGTTCACCCAAAAATGAAAACTGAATGTTTATTTGCTTACCCCCAGGGCATCCAAGATGTAGGTGACTTTGTTTCTTCAGCAGAACACAAACGAAGATTTTTTACGGAAACCGGTGCAGTCTGCCAGCCAAATAATGACAGTGGATGGGCACCAGTAGGGCTGGGCGATATGGCAAAAATGTAATCTCGATAATTTTTTTCCCATATTGAACGATAACTATATATATTTCGATATAAGCTGTTGATGTTGCCAGCTTTAAAATAGTATCCCAACAATGACTAAAGCCACAAAAATGAAAGGGTTCATTAAATTACATTTAAAGTATAGTTTATTAACAAAAACAGATTAGGCCTTAAAAATTAAAACAACTTACTAAAATAAATTTAAAAAATTAAAGTTGTGACAGAGTATGGTAAATGAGAGTAAATGTACAAAATGTAAACATAAAATTATTGTAAAAACATAATTTGTAACACAATTATTTATTTATTTATTATTATTATTAACACAATTGTTTATTTTTTCTATTATAGGTTGAAATTAGAGGCAACCACTGCATTTTGAAACAATCTACAGTATAAATAATAAAAAATTACGACACTGTTCTTTCTTAATCGTATTAAGTGCAGACAATTCAGCCATAATCTAAGTAGGCTACTCTCTAAATATTCAAAGTGCAAATAGAGACGGATATTTCAAGCATGATACAGAGCTATAGACATACACAACCTATCATAGCCTACATACTAATAACAGCCTAGATATGTCATGTAGCCTAATTTGCGTGCATTGGGGGGATTAAAATTGCTTTTGAATGCGCGTGCGTTTTTTGCTTTCGGTTTCAGTTTTAACAATCGCGCCAAACTCTCAGCTGAGCTAAGAGTCACTTTTCAGGTAGCCAAACCACTTATATAACGGAATTCGTGCTACCTTTTTTGTCGACAATTTCAACATCTTTGGATAATAACTCGAAGTTAGTTTCACTTTCGTCGCTGCTTCCTCTCTCTTTTTTTTTGTCGTCCTGGTGTTAAGTTTGCTTCGCAAAGTGCGGTAGGAAATTAACTTTGTACTTTGACGTGTACACGCACGCTGTACGCTGATTGGCTGTTGTCGCATATTTCTACTGTGTGATTGGCTCTTAGATTAATCCATATCGAGCAAAAAATGTCTAGAGCCTATCATCGTTATTAACATAAATTTTATCGCGATTCGATATGATATCGTTTATCGGCCCAGCCCTAGGCACCAGACCTTTAAAAGTAAAAAAAAAACATGCACAGACAAATCCAAATTACACCCTGCGGCTCGTGACGATACATTGATGTCCTAAGACACGAAACGATCGTTTTTTGCGAGAAACTGAACAGTATTTATATAATTTTTTTACCTTTGATACACAGCCACGTCCAACTGTCATGAGCACGAGCTTTTCATCCGGCTCGTGACACGTGAACACGCTCTGGTGTAGTATACGTAAACACCGGAAAGGGAAATCGGTGAAAAGTCTCGGATGAGTTTGCACAAACAAACATAATCTTTTAGCTTTAAATCGAATTGAATAGCCGCTATACCCACAATCTCTGTGCACTGTGTAAACAATGAGTGTCGTATACACGGGACAGATCGCGAGTACACATGTAAGGAGCCGGATGATGAGCTTGTGCCGCAGGGTGTAATTTGGATTTGTCTGTGCCTGTTTTTTTTTTTACTTTTAAAGGTCTGGTGCCCATCCACTTCCATTATTTGGCTGACAGACTGCACCGGTTTTCGTTAAAAATCTTCGTTTGTGTTCTGCTGAAGAAACAAAGTCACCTACATCTTGGATGCCCTGGGGGTAAGCACATAAACAACAAATTTTCATTTTTGGGTGAACTATCCCTTTAATTCCAACATAAATCTGTGTCTACTACACTTTTCGATTAAAACAATCAGTAAGTCGCCCTGCAGTGTGTGAAAGGAGCTGTTTTCCTATGTCAGAGGGAGGTTGTACCTGTTAAGCTTGAGGTCAGGTGAGAAGATGAGCTTCCCGGGATGATCCACGGATCTCCACATCAATCCCAACATCAATATATCCAGCCAGCAGCATTCCAGCAAATGCACCTGATCTGACAAAGTCAGCTCCACAAAGCCTGCGAGAGGAGTAACAAACACACAAATGTCTTCCAGAACACACCTGCGGCCCTTCAAATACTGCATGTAAGTGCACAATCAAATACACAAAATTATGCTTTTATGATGCTTTTTGTCCTTTCTGGAGCATGAAAGCCCCTGTTCACTATTCACTTTCATACTGGCACACTTTCACATGACCGAAAATCATACTGGTTTAGAACAACATGGGGATGATTGAATGGTGACTGAATCCCATTAACCTTTTAGAAATTACAAGAAATCAGTTTGCCATAAATCCCTGACCTAAAAAAAATGATAAAACAACAAAAACTAGAAAGCATACAAAAATGTAATATATCTGCATACATTACATTTAAATATAATATAAAATATGCTGCCATATGAAGTAAAAACATATATGTTAATATATGAAATTCTTTTAGGTTTCATATAAGTCTTTTCTGCTCACCAAGCCTGCATTCATTTGATCCAAAGTACAGCAAAAACATCTAATTTTGAAATATATTACTGTTTAAAATATGTGACCCTGGACCACAAAACCAGTCATAAGGTTAAATTTTACAAAACTGAGATATATATGTCATATGAATACTCAATAAATAAGCTTTCTATTGATATATGGTTTGTTAGGATAGGACAATATTTGGTCGAGATACATCTATTTGAAAATCTGGAATCTGAGGATGCAAAAAAATCAAAATACTGAGAAAATCACCTTTAAAGTTGTCCAAATTAGGTTCTTAACAATGCAAATTACTAATGAAAAATTACATTTTGATATATTTACAGTAGGAATTTTACATAGAACATGATCTTTACTTAATTTCCTAATGATTTTTGGCATAAAAGAAAAATCTAAAATTTTGACCCATGCAATGTATTTTTGGCTATTGCTACAAATATACCCCAGCGACTTAAGACGAGGTTTTGTGGTCCAGGGTCACATATTTGTTTTTCATTTGAATATATTTAAAAATGTAATTTATTGCTGTGATTTCAAAGCTGAATAGCATTATTACTCCAGTCAAATGATCCTTCAGAAATCATTCTAATTTGCTGGTCAAACAACAATTATTGTTATTTTGAAAACAGCTGAGTAGATTTTTTTAGGTTTCTTTGGTAAATAGAATGTTCAGAAGAACAGAATTTATCTGAAATAGAAATCTTTTGTTACATTATAAATGTAAATGTATAAACTTTTGATCAATTTAAAGCATCCTTGCTAAATTAAAGTATTAATTTCTATAATTTCTTTACCAAAAAAAAAAAGAATAAAAATATAATTACTCCAAGGTTTTGAATAGTATAGTGTATAATGCTACAAAAGCTTTTTATTTCAGATAAATCTTTGGATCTTTCTATTTATCAAAGAATCCTGAAAAAATGTACTCAACTGTTTTAAATATTGATAAGAATAATTATAAAAATGTTTATTGAAACATTAGAAAATCAGCATATTAGAATGTGAAGGATCATGTGACACTGAAGACTGGAGTAATGATGCTGAAAATTTAGCTTTGATTACAGGAATAAATTATATTTTAAAATATATTCAAATAAAAAACAGTTATTTAAATAGTAAAAACATTTTTTTGCTGTATTTTGGATCAAATAAATGCAGGCTTGGTGAGCAGAAGAGACTTCTTTAAAAACATTAAAAATCTTACTGCCCATCTTCCATAAACTTTAGTGTATGTATGTTTATGTATGTGTAATAGATTTTTGGACATACATGAACAAGTATATCCATCCTAAAACCCATCAATTTTGATATAATAAAAGTAAATATAAAATCTAAACATGAATTTAAAAATGTATTTTAAAAACATTATATGTTGTTTTAATGGCAACACTTTACAATAAGGTTCATTAGTTAACTACATTAGTTAACATGAACTAAGAATGAACTAATTTTAGCATTTACTAATGCATTATTAAAATTAAAAGTTGTGTTTGTTAGCATTAATTAATTAACTAACATGAACAGTGAACAACTGTATTTTTATTTAATAAATGTATTGTTCATTGTTGGTTCATGTTAGTAAATACATTAACTAATGTTAACAACTGACACCTTTTGTAAAGCATTACAGTTTTAATAAATTAGCATATCAATATTGTTGACATATATGGTTGCAACAAATGTAACCCTATTAATAAACATTTTCTTACAGATTTTATGAACTTATGTGCAAAGTGTATTATGGGGATTTTATATTTGCTATAGACTTGTATCTTCATCTATCCAGACAATACATGTATATGAAAATTATATATCACCTTATAGGTAACATTTATGTGGCCCCGGACCACAAAATCGGGTCAATTTAGTGAAATATTGAGAAAATCGCTTTGAAAGTTGTCCAAATGAAGTTCTTAGCCATATATATTACATATAAAAATTAAGTTTTGATATATTTATGGTAGGAAATTTCCAAAATATCTGCATGGAACATGATCTTTACTTAATATCCTAATAATTTTTGGCATTAAAAAAACCCCCAGATAATTTCAGGTATCTATACAAGCGCGCACACCTGGTATCTTCTTCGCCCAGCTGATCATAAGCACCAGTTCTTTGTCGGCGAGGTTGGTTAGAGACATCATCATGCTGGCCTCTGTATACGGCTTCTTTATTGGCTCTCTCAGGTAAATCTGAGGAGGCTCCGCCTCCAGAATACAGTTGACCAACTGCTCAGGGGAGAAGCTCAGGCCACGCCCCTCAGCTCTGTTCCCTGAACGGAAGAGGTGATGAGTGGGATTGAGAGGAAATTCTAAATGATGCTGGGAATGACCTCTGACCCCTAGCGCCTCGCCCGAGCTGTCTCTGATCTGAGGGGTGCGACGATGGCGAGCACCACGGTAACTGCAGCGTTCCCGCCTCACACCTGTTCACACACACAATTATACCCGCATCAAAAATGCACACTCAGCACAGCACACACCGTCCAAAACAATAACATTCTCATTATATGTTCAATAAAAAAATTAATAAAGTATGATTTATCTTTTAGGGTCAAAAGATATAAAATATGTGGCTACACACTGAAAAAACGAGGTGGCTGCCTACCACACTTCATCATGCCCACTTCATAGCACTTGCGGAGTCGACAGGCCTGGCAGCTTTTGCGTCGGCTCTTGTCAATGGTGCACTGGTTGGTAGCTGGACAAATATAGTCATTGTGTCCTGAAGAAGATTAAGAGAAAAAAATTATTACACTCACATCTTTGGACTACAAAACAGTGGTTAAATTAGGCTTTTTAATGTCATCTCATTTTATTGTCTAAGTTCATATTATTACTACGGCTGTCAATTGATTAAAATATTTTAGCAATAGTCTGTAAAAACTTATTTTTTCTTTTTTTTATTATTGGTCTTTCTACTTGAAAATGTCATGTTTAATTCAATGTGTTACTTGCCATTTCTGTAATTATTTATAAAAAATGCCTAGCAAATTTGCCAAAAAAATATACACACTACTGTTCAATAGTTTGAAAGAAATGAAATAGTTAGCAAGGAGACATGTATAATGTTATTTAATAAATAATGTAGAATTTATAAATTTAGCAAAAGTATGTGAAATTGTTTTTTAATTATGCAATTGCAACTTTTTACCTTTTTACAATTCTGACTTTTTCATCTCGCAATTTTTTTTTTTGTGAGATATAAACTCACAGTTCCAAGTTATAAAGTCAGAATTGTGTGATATAAACTCGCAATTGCAAGGTCTAAAATTAGAAGAGATATTTTTTGAGAAATAAACTCGCAATTCTGAGCAATAAAGTCAACATTGCGATATAAACTCACAATTCTGAATTTTTCTCTGAATTGCGAGTTTATATTTCACAACTCTGACTTTATTGTCAGTGAGTTATTAAGTCAGAATTGTGAGATATAAACTTTTATGAGAACATATCAGTCTGGACTTTATAACTTGCAATTCTGAGTTTCTATCTCACAATTCTGACTTTATATCTCCTAATTGCGAGTTTATATTATGCAATTCTATGAAAAAAAATGTAAAACTGTGAGTTTATATTTCGCAATTCTGAGAAGAAAAGTGACGTTTCATGTTAGAAAAGATTTATATTTCAAATAAATGCTGTTCTTTTGAACTTTCTTTTAATCAAAGAATTATGAAGAAATTTATAAGCAGCACAACTGTTCTCAAAATCGATAATAAGAAATATTTCTTTAAGACTGCTTTTCTGTTACAGGAATAAATTACATTTTAATTTTTTTAAAATAGAAAACAGTTATTTTAAACTGTCTCTATTTTAAATTTGAAATATTTTACATTCTGTATACACACTGTAACGTTGCTGCAATTAGTTAACATAAATTAAAATTTGCTGAGATAACTTACTTTTTTAAATTGAATCAACACATTATTACTTGTTTTAATGTTGAGTTTTAAATTGCAATTAATTGCAGCAATCAATTTATACAGTGGATAATTTTTTTATCAAAAATATACATAGTTAAAATTTGTCTTAAAAACACTACTTTAACTTTTAAAATATTAAAAGAATTTAACACTCTTTAATGTAATGAGATATTCATATTCAACCCTAATTATCATATCCATTTGTTATTTTATCTTGTATGAATTGTATGATTTATCTGATGTTTGCAAAATCTAAATTACAAAATATTCCTCTATAAACTATTTTTTTTATAGAGGAAAGATACTAGCAGGAACATCACAAACTGCCCAGGGAATGTATTTTTTGCATTGAATTAATGTAATAAGATATAAGAAATGTGTCTTTTTCAAATAATAAAATACTTTGTGGTTTTTACTAAGACTTATTATTTGTAAAAAAAATTGTGTTTTTACATATCCAGCTTTTTGAGTAGCATCTATTGACTGAAAGGTCAAAACAAACTTGTTTATGGGGAAACACAGCGCACTGACCCAGACATTCTCAAAGAAATCTTTGCAACAGAATGAGTATCCGACGATTCATGAAAAAACAATCTGCTTAGAAAAACCTTCCATTGATTAACATGGCATTTCAGAAAATGGAACTTCCGAAGAGCATGTATTTGTTATGTTAAATGGTTACCTTGACCAGTGTTACCTTGAATGCTCCGTTTGAAGAAAGCTTTGCACCCCTCGCATGACCAGACACCATAGTGATACCCAGAGGCGTAGTCATGGCACACCGCACAGAAGTGCATGTCTCCTTTACCCACAATGCCTGGTGAAGGATTCAAGCCATCATCACCATCCAGTTGCTGCCCTAACAGCTTTGCATGAGTAAGGACAGAACTATAAAAGATGAAGGTACAGATAAAGTAAAAAAGGGCAAAAAGAAATCATTTTTACATTTTCTAAGTGGTGCTTGTTGTTAAACTTAAATTTTAGTCATTTTGTTCTTTGAGCATTTTTCTATTTCATTATAATTTAAAATAGAATTTATTCCCGTGATGCAAAGCTGAATTTACAGCATCATAACTCCTGTCTTTTGTGTCACGTGATCCTTCAGAAATCATGCTAATATGCTGATTTATTATCAATTTTGGAAGTTGTGCTGCCTAATATTTTTCTGTGATACTTTTCTCAGGATTCTTCGATGAATATAACATTTAAAAGAACAGCATTTAATTAAAATAGAAATCTTTTGTAACAATATACACTACATGTCAAAATTTTGGTCAGTAAGTTTTTCTTTCTTTTTTTCTTTCTTTCTTTCTTTGAAAGACATGTGATGGAAACTTTTATTTATAGCCTTAGAATACAAAGGTATGTTTAATATAGGCTTGTTCAGAAAAGCGCAGACTAAGGCCCCGATCACACCGAACGCGTCTTTTAGGCCCGATCACACCGAACGCGTCTTTTAGTTCTAAAAACGCGAGGCGCACAGCACTGCCTTTTTGGTGACTTTTAATAAAAGAGCAGTGTGCTGCGTTTTTTTATGTTGCTAAGCAACGACCAAAACAGCTGTCCTGTCAGTCAAATCAAAGGATTATAGCGCGAGCGCTCTAAAATCTTATTTTTTGCTGTTAAGTAAACGGTCATATTAGCAGAAACCCTAAATAATACAGCTCCGGGTTACCCACGACAGACACCAAAGGTTTCTTTCTCCTCTATTTCTTGCAGTCTCCGGACTCTTTACAGAGGCCCGCCTCTCCATTCATTCGATTGGACAATGGAAAAGAACGCGAATGACGTTGGGCGTTCTCTTACAAGAGGGAACGAGTACTGCGTAAGAAGTATCTTACGCTAGGGGAAAATCCTTTTCTGCGAGATATTGAAGCCAAAAATTATCCTTAATTTTGAAATAATGTAAAGCGCGTTGCAGCAGCATACAGACATAGGCGAAACAGCTTGCGCGCCTATTGGCTGCTCTGCGGCAACTGCAGCAGCCTATTAGAGCGAGGCCTGACGCGACGCCAGATCCAATGGGGGCATTTCGCGCCCTTTGCGTCGCTTCGCGCCCTTTTCGTAGCTTCCCGCCTAAAAGGGCGTGGTCTAGACCTATAAATATCGCTCATAGGCAGCTATTATCTGATTTTTCATCCTTCAAGCGAAGCACACGCATCGCTGGAGCCGGATAAGAAGCCGCCGTTTGACTGCAAGCATCTCAGCGGGACGAGCCACTGAAGCTGCTGGCCACGCCGCCTTCCGTGCATTCCTGCTGCGCTTTCCGGCGCCTATATCCTTTATAATCTACAGTGTGTGTCGCCGCTGCGATACACACTGTTTCTCTAAAAAGAGCAAAGCGTCTTTTTAAAGATGCCTTCATACGGCTCGTGCAGATGCCAATGGTGACTCTGAGGACTTGCCTTGCCTTCTTCACTGAGACTGCTCCCCCGCCCGCCGCGGTGTAGCGCCGTAAAAAGCGCCGTGCCCAGCGGGCCCCGGACACTTCCCCCAGCCGACAAAGCTCGCCGGTTCGCCCGCCTGCTTCATCGACCTCGTCAGCCTCTGTTCCGGACGTAAAGCGGCCGCTGTCTGCCACCGCTTCCATCGACGCCGCTGACGAGGGGGGCCATGAAGGAGGAAGAGGTTTCTGATTCTGATTTCCGTTTCCCGCCAAAGCAGGAACGCGCATGCTGCTCAGAAGAGGCGATAGCAGCCCACTTATGTCTGCCCTCTGCTGGACGGCGTGCTAAGTCGGCCCTCCCCTCTAAAGCTTGCCGTCAGACGTCAAACCTGCTTCGCCGCGCTTTCGCCGCCGCCTAGCCGCGTCAGCGCTGCGTAACATGGTCTCTCACCGTTGCTGAGAGGCACCCGTGGTTAACGCTTTCTGACGTTTTTCTCGTCTGGCCGCCGCCCCGCCAGACGCGGCCCGCGGCCCAGGATTGAGTTGAAACCTGAGCCTCCGAAATCGTCCTAGCACAACTGGGAAAACGACGGTGTACGAGTCCCGCTGTTGCCGGACCCCCACCAAAGTTATTCGCTCGTCCAGTTCCAGGAAATGTGACTGTTCCAGTGTTTTCTGCAGCCAACAAACCGGCTCCGTCGCCCGTTTGCCTGCACACAAAAGTCGTTCCCACGGCTACACAGATAAACCCCCAATAAAGTGTATTGTCTGGTGTCCCGGCCACGGCCGATGGTGTTTCATGTGTCGTAAGAATGCCCACTAACCAGTGCTCATCTCTAACGTTACACACAAGCACAGCGCACATAAAATCGACACAGATCGATTGCGCTTCACAACCGGCCACGGCCGATGGTGTTTCACGTGTAAGAATGCCCACTGCAGTGCTCATCTCTACACACAAGCACAGCGCACTTAAAATCGACACAGATCGATTGCGCTTCACAACCGGCCACGGCCGATGGTGTTTCACGTGTAAGAATGCCCACTAGCAGTGCTCATCTCTACACACAAGCACAGCGCACATAAAATCGACACAGATCGATTGCGCTTCACAACCGGCCACGGCCGATGGTGTTTCACGTGTAAGAATGCCCACTAGCAGTGCTCATCTCTACACACAAGCACAGCGCACATAAAATCGACTCAGATCGATTGCGCTTCACACGTGGTAAATATGCCCGCTTCACAGTGGCCACAGACACCACATTATGCACGTCAAACGGTTTCTGTGAAAACGAAACCAAAAGTGCATTCGCTCTACGCAGGCGAACGTTGTTTGGAGTGTGTTAAATGTGCCCGCTGCCCCACAGCCACATCCACACACAGACATAATAGTTCCCGCTATCAGCGTGCCCCATGCCTCAAATATCACGAGCACGTTTTGCATGAAATCAGCGTGCATTCGCTCCATGCAAGCGAACGATGTTTGGAGTGTGTTAAATGTGACTGTTCCAGTGTTTGCTGCAGCCAACAAGCCGGTTCTGTCGCCCGCTTGCCTGCACACAAAGGTTGTTTTCACGGCTACCCAGATAAACCCCCAATAGAGTGTATTTTCTGGAGTCCCGGCCACGGCCGATGGTGTTTCACGTGTAGTCAAAAATGCCCACTCCTCCAGTGCTCATTTCTACACACAAGCACAACCTGTCATACAGACCCTGCGAACATAAAATCGGCTCAGATCGATTGCGCTTCACATGTGGTAAACGTGTCCACTTAACAGTGCCCACAGACATCACATTATGCACGTCAAAAGGTTTCTGTACAAACGAAACTAACGTGTATGCAGGCGAACGGTGTTTGCAGTGTGTTAAATGTGCCTGTTGCCACACAACCACATACACACACAGACATAATAGTTCCCGCTATCAGCGTGCCCCACGCCCCGAATGTCACGAGCACGTCTCTGGTGCCACAGCATACCAAAACCACTCCGTTAATGAAAGAACGGAGCGCGCTTCGTATTCAGCCTCTAGCTATTCATGCAAACGCATTGGAAAAGCTTCCAGGGGTCTCGAAATGGGTGCTGGACATTATAAAGGAGGCTATTCGCTACAGTTTCACCGACGTCCGCGCCGCTATACAGCGCGCGTCGAGACCACAATGCAGACAGAAGCAGCACACCTGCTTCGAGCCGAAGTGG